>NC_044913.1:17131450-17731450 GCF_001633185.2 Quercus lobata | reverse complement strand
TCCGTTGTACAAAACCCCAGTCACCGATTCAGTATTGGAGCCTAGATCAGTGGTTGTGAAGTCGAGATCAATGGTTCTCACACCTCTTTCTACCTCACCGTCTCTCTTTTCCTCTCTTTAAGGTTGATTTGGAAGTTTTTAGCTTAGGATTTTTTATAGATTTGATGTTAAGGCTTTGCTGGTTGCTAGGAAATTTTGGAAGATTTGATTCGGTGGTGGTGCTTTACTAGATGTTGGGTTTCTATTCTTTTGCTTGGATTTGATATTCATGTTCTTTGATTCGGTGGTGGTGATTTTGGGGGGGGGGGGGGGTTGTTTGTTTTTCCTATGGGTTTTTCTGTGTTTGTTTGCCAAAAAAATTTATGGGTTTAAAGGCTAAGGTTTGCTTTACTGGAGATATGGGTTTGCTGGAGGTATGGGTTTAGCGTTTGGTTAAGATCTGGGTTTGGGGTTGGGTTCTTTGCTGGAGATTAATTATGGGGAAGAACAAGAAAGAATAAAATAATGAAAGCAATAAATATAAAATAAAATATAAGACAAGAAATACGTTATTTATTTTGTTTTGATGTGTTTGGTTATAAAGAAAGTACAAGAAAGACAAAGAAAATAAGGATTAACTTGCTTTGCTATGAATATGAATCTTAGAGATTGGAATAAATAAAAAAATCATTTTAATTAAAAGAAAGTAAAATTTTTGTTTAAAAAAAAGTTAATTTTTTTTTAAAAAAAAATTTAATTAAAATTAAGGAATTAAAATTTTTATAATTTAAATGTTGACGTGGTATTTAAAAATGCCAAATAATTTTCTAAATAATATTTTAATGGCCACATCAGCACCACGTAAGTAAGTAAGGCATTTTGTCTGCCACATAGGAGGTTTCCGTTGGTTGGTTAATGGCAATGATGATTTTAAAAATGATTTTCTTTTTTTAGGGATTAAATTTGCAACGAAATCAATTTTAGGACCAAAATGGGAATTGACCCAAAATGTAGGGACGAAAAGTACATTTTCGCCTTGAATTTTTCTATTTCTCTCTCTCTCTCTCTGGCATCTCTTCTTTCTTCTGTTTTTTCCTTCTCATTTTTTTCCTCTAGCGCCTCCCTCATCTCCTCTCTGCTTCACCGGCAAGCTCGCCGACCGCGGTGGTGATCGAGTTAATCGGCCTTCAATTCTAGTGGCCGCGGGTCGAGCGGTTTTGGTGGGCCAAGACCCCATCTTCCGAAGGCCCATCGCTAATCTGTTACCCGAGCCCCATCGTCGCCGAGTTTGTGCTAGATTTGTGTATGTGTGCTAAGTTTGTTTTTGTGTTTATGCTGGGTTTGTGTTTGTGTTTGTGCTGGGTTTGTGCCGTGGGTATGGTCTGATTGGATTGTGGCCTATGGATCAGTGGATTTCATGGATGTGGGTCGGTGGATTGTGGCCTGTGGGTCGATGGTGATGGGTTTTTGATTCGTGGGTTGCTGTGGTGTGTTAGTGTGATTGTCGTGGTGTGATTGTTGCCATGGTGTGATTGTCGCGGTGTGCTGTGGTGTGATTGTTGCTGTGATTGTTGCCATGGTGTGATTGTTGCCATGGTGTGATTGTCGCGGTGTGCTGTGGTGTGATTGTTGCTGTGGTGTGGTGGTTTGCTTGCTTTGTATCAGAGAAGAGAGAGATGAAGAGGAAGAGAGAGAAAAAGATAGAGATGATGATGCTGTATATGATGAATATTTTATTGTGATGTTTATATTATTTTATTATGTTGAAAACTAAAATAAATCCACTACTGTAGGATATTTTGTAAAATGAATAGGTAAAATAGATAAAATAACTTTTTGCGGTGCTAAATAGCTAAAAAAATAGCTCCACAGTAAATAGCTCCACTACTGTGGATGCTCTTATAAAGGAATCAAAACAATGTTACTAAGCTACACAACTTTTGTCATTAGATTTGATAAGTTTGACAAGTGTGCCAAATGTGTGTGTGTGCCTGTGTATGTATATATATATATATATATATGTATAATAGTTTAATTGTTATAGAAAATGAGTAGAGGGATTTGAACATGGTTCTCCTTATAAATATAATAATATGCTCATGAACAAACTTGTAAGTATGAAACTTAATTTAAGTATTGTAGGGGCCTTTTTTGTATATGGTATATTGGGCTGCCTTCTGCAGTAATGGGCTGGGCTGCCTCCTGCGATGATGGGCCCTAGTGTTTCTGAGTAAGAGAGTTGGGGTCGGTCCAATTGTAACTCAACTTAGGCCGGTTTGTGCACAAACTTATGTCTTGTCTGCCAGGAGCAAATTTACGGCAAGCAGAACTGTGGCAGACGAATTACAGCAGGCAGTTATAATAATAACTAAAACAGAGTACTTTGACTTATTTAAATAAATGGCTACGCATTCCCTGTTAATAAAGCATGATTACAGTCATAATGATATTAATCACAGAAAAATGAAGAAAATAATACTGGCTAATTTAAATAGGCATAAATTAAGTTTTAAGTTTAGTCTGCCGCAGCAAAGTCAAAGAGGAGAGAACGCCTCTTCTCAATGCAAATAATCCAAAAAAAAAAAAAAAAAAAGATCCTGCCGTGGGGATTAATGGCTTTGAAGGAGTCGGACCTGAATGGTTATTGCCTAAAAAAGAAAGAGTCATTGTTTGCGTTTTGGAAGAATGTGAGATTTGAAGGGGGAGAGAGGGAAACCGATCTATTGGTGCATGCCCATTGAACTAACTCTCTTTTTTCTTAGTTTTCCTTTCTTTTCTTCTCTGTTTTCTTTCTTATCTTTTTTCTTTTCTTCTTGCTCTGTTTTTTCTTTTCACTTCCAAAAATATACTCTATTTTCGATCCCCCCTACAGGGCACGGCAAGAGCCTTTTTATAGCGCCTACCGTGGCTAGCGTTTTACCATTTTGCCCCTTAACCGCCCTTATCTGGTTTGGGTGTACTTGCCGACCACCAAGACTGTGCGACATCCGCCCTCGCCAGACAGAGGCGGGTTTGTTTTGTTCCTCTGTATACCGTAACATTTCTTCCTGCCACGGTATTAATGCTTTCTCTCTCTACTCTCAGAACATGCACCCGATGGTCCGCCCTCAAACTTGCCTCTTTTGGGTGGTCTATCATCCCAGCAGGATGTACCTCCCAAAAGAGACTTAGGCAGGAGCCGCAAATAGATCTTTTCCACTCTCCCCACCACCAAACCATACCCCCTTACCTCTTACCTCTGGCCCATAGCCCCACCATGTCCTATATTGGCTGGGTATAGGCTGGTGGTGTCTGGGCTTTGCGCGTGCTTCCCTTTCAGATTTGTCCAAAAGTCTGCCTGCTGCTCATGCATCTACCGCGACCTAGAGACTCTTCGTCTGAGTTTCCTGGCTTTTCATGTGGGCTTTCCTTTGGTTTTTCGCTCGATTCAGGAGTTGGGCTTCGTATGATGATGGGCCTTACATTTCCTTAGCCCACTTTTGATTTTCTTTATTGCCTGCCACGTTGAATTGTTATTCCTGCCGTAATAACTTAATCCTGCTGGACCTCTTTTTTGGGCCAGCCGTTTATCTCTTTTCTCAGTGGCCTATCATGGGCACTGTTTTACTTTTACTCATGGGCTCCTATGTCCCTTTGGGCTTTCCTTTGGGCATCCATGGCCCGATTGCTTTCTTTGGGCTTCCTCGGCCCGTTTGCTAATTCCACACTCCCATGGGCTTTTTACTAACTTCATTGGGCTTCCTTGGCCCAATAACCTTATCCTTATCTTTGGGGTTCATCGGCCTACCATAAACCCCTTACTCTCTTAGTTTGCATTGCCTTGGGCCTACGGCGGCCCTTTCTCACTTTTCTATCTCATACTCTGCCCATGGGATGCTATTTATTTCTTTCCTGACTTCTTTGAGCCTGCTTGCTTCTTCAAGACCCATTTATTTATTTGTTGGGCCTGTGATCCATTATTCCTGCCGCTTAGGCCTAATAGGTTTTTTGCTATTTACCTTGTCAATTCTTTGTAGCCCTCATTATGGGCTTTTTTGTCTGCCTGGGCTTCCGCAAATGGCCCTCAACAAGTATATCTAATATTATATGTTTATATGTATACATATATACAAATATAATTTTATAAGCTTGAGATTAGATTATGTGAATTTATAAATAACATCATAAGAAATCACATTATTATTTACAATTTATTGATAATAGAAACTAATTCATTTGTAGTGTGTGTATGTATTTATGTATACTTTTAACAATTTAAATTTGATAAATCTAATTTTTAAGTCCACAAACAAAAATTATCTTATCTAATTAACTCAAATAATATTGATTTTAACTATAATTTAGTTATTTAGTATTAACATGAATTTGTGATAAGTGAAAAAATTTAGTCGTAATGTTTACTACATATTGAAAAATAATAAGTTAATTAAGTAGTTCATGAACAAGCTTGAGTTTAGTAAAATGAATCAAACTTAAACATGTGTTATCTAGTTTGGTAATAAACTTGAGCTTGGCTGCTCAACTTGTGTTCGAAATAAAACTAAATGATCGATACTAAACTTTTACTTCTCGAATTGGCCCGGCTCATTTACAACCCTACATTTAATACCTTCTCCACAAGCTTACAAAGAGTTATATCATCTTATTTAAATTAAGGGGTTCTGAAAAAATTAGGGAGGTTTGGGGAATTGAATTTGATAGTTGCGTGCTGCAACAATCCCAATACTCTCTTTTGCTGATCTTTTCAGGTTGGCATTCCAGTGCCCACGAGATTCGGAGCTTTTTATCTTGGTTTGCTTGTTCATGTGGAATCGCAGAAACAAGTGCAGCGTCAAAGAGGCAGTTGCTCCACTGGGCAAACTTTCGGATTTGGCAAAACAGCACCTTGAGGAGTTTCAAGACCAGCATGGTAAATCTGTCAACAAACAGCCCCCGAAGCAATCTGTCTGGAAGCCACCTGACCCAAGTACTCTGAAAACAAATTTTGATGGTGCTGTTTTTGAAGAATTGGGAGCAGCAGATATCAAAGTCGTGGTTCGCAACTCCTCTGGAGAAATTATGGCGGCCCTATCCGAAATTATCCCTCTGCCATCATCCATAGTTGCATTGGAAACTATTGCAGCTAGAAGGGCGGTCAAATTTCTTCAAGAACTTGATTTGCACAGCTCAATTTTCGAAGGAGACTCATAAATATTGATTTTGGCGATCAAAAATCAGTGCTTCCATCACCCATCTGTTGGACATTTGATTAGGGACATCTTTTCTTCAGCTAGTTCTCTACTGAATTATTCTTTCTTTCATATATGTCAACAAGGCAATGCTTTGGCACATGCTCTAGCCAGGAGAGCAAGACTTTCTTTTCTTGTTTTAGTTTGGTTGGGGTCTATTTCTCATGGTATTTACAAGTACTATGTATCTATTTTTTAGCAATTAAATAATTTGTTCTGTTTCTTAAAAAAAAAAAAAAAATTGAGGGTTTGTGTATGAGAATTTAAGGGAGATAATTATATAAACAAATAGAAATTGAGGAAATTTTTGAAGAGAGAGAGAGAGAGAGAGATTTCATTTTTAATTAAATTGGTTTCATAAAAATTGCAATTTATCCACTTGTGATTTGGTCATATTACAATTAAGTTTACAAAATTTCATTGTTACATTTGATACCCTAAGGTTTGGATTAAAATGAAACTGTTAGTGTTCCGCATAATGACCCCTAAACAATTTTATTTTATTATAAAATTTAGGTGTTCAAAATTTAGCAATTGAAAATTTAATGAGATTAAATTATGATATGGCCAAGCCAAAAGGAGCTAAGCTGTAATTAAAAATTGGTCTGCAAAATGCAAACTTTGCTAATCTAGACGAAACGTTAATGATTTCATTGATAAGGCCAAACCAAATGGATAAAACTTCTCTCTAAAAAAAAGTAATAATAAAACTTGTAATTGAAAGTTATAAAATGCAAAATCTATAAATTTGGATGGAATCTTAATGATTTCATATTTAGTAAATTGTGATAAGATCAAACCAAATAGAGAAATGCTATATTCACAATATTTTCATAACAAATCCTAAATAGCAGGTTGTTACAAGTTGTTATTGGTGGGGCAAAAAAAAATTTTAATGATAGATTCAAATTATAACCAATAATAACTAACTACCTATGATTTGTTGTGAAAATATTGTGAACGTAACACTTCTCAACCACATAAGTTAAATTATAATTTTTCCAAAGAAGAAGGGGAAAAAAAAGAATGACACCAAGACCTTGTCAAATCCAAAACCCCCAAAAACATGCAAGACTGTGAAGACACTAAATAAAGAAAAATGCTATATTCACAATATTTTTACAATAAATCCTATGTGGCAGGTTGTTAGAGGTTGTATTGGTGGGATAGAAAAGTAATTTAAGTGGTAAATTCAAATTAGAACCAGTAATGACTAATCACCTATATTTTGTTGTGAAATATTGTGGACATAACGTAACACATCTCCTAAACAAATGGTTGGCTTGCTAAAAAATATAGAGAAGCACCTTAACTTTGAAGTAGCTCAAATGTGCCATAAGTGTAAAAGGATCCTCTTAGATTCAAATGAATCTATTAAAATTAAATATTATAAATTAAAAAATATATATGAATGTCATGTTATTTAAAATTTTAAATAATATAAAAATTATGCTAGATACCATTAAAAAAAAAACATATTTTATGTGAAATGATTGAACACAAATTAACATTTGTGATTATAGTTTGAAATAAAAATGTCAAGAGTTTTGTAAGAACTTATATCTCCTTATGTTTCTAAAGAAAATGTTCAAGATACATATTTTCCCTTCCTTAATTATCAAATTATATAAAATAAATAAAGATAAAATATAGTCAACACTTCTAAAATTTTGGTTCATGTCCGCCAACTTTTAGGGAAAAAGTGGATTTTAAGAAATAAGTTGGTTTGTTTTAAAATATCTTGGATTCATTGGCCCAAATATGGACGTTAACGGTATTTTACCCAATAAATAATAATAAAACTCTCTAAAAAAATAATAAAATTAAAATACAAAGTGCACATTCTAAGTTTAACTGAAATTTATTTCGATTTTCTAATTTTACTTTCATTCAATTGAGTATTTAAGTTTCAAAGTTATTTAATTCAGATATTTTATCCAATTTCGTTAAAATAAATTGTTGTTAAGATGCAATTAACTAATTAGAAAAAAGGGTTTTAAAAAATTTTCTTATATAAAAAAATAAAATGTATTTTTATTAGTTTTATAAATTTTTTCATGTAAAAATATTTCTTTTAAGGAAAATTTTTATCAAAATTGAATAAAAAACCTGAATTAAGTAAATTTAAAACTTAGAGCACTCAATATAAGCAGAGTAAAATGAGAAGACTGCAATGAATTTTGGTCAGGTGCAATAATTTGAGTTGAAAGTGACGTTGGTAATGTGACAAAAATAGTGAATATATTTCTGTGCTTATGGGCCTATTTGATAGGCTATTTCAAGCAAGTTTTGAGCATTTTAAACACAATTACATAATTTTTTTCACACATTTTTTCATATAAATATATAACAAAAACATCCAAACAAAGTTATTCAAACTTCTATACCAAACACCACTTTTATGTTCGAAAGTGTCTTATGTTGACATTTGGAAACACACTTCCGTACTCCCCCACCTCCTTGATAGTTGGGAGGGAGAGAATTGAAAGGAGAGAAAAAAGAAAAAAAAAAAAAAATGGCGGATGATGGTCTGGTTTTGGTTCGTGAATATCCAAAAGAATGTGAGCAAAACCATTCCTTGAAAAAAATCCAATTGAAAGAATGGTCCATGGTGGTGATCAGAGACTCTCCCACCCACGATGATTGCTCCATCTTCCCACCAATCAACCATGAAAATCTCCCCATTTCCGAACAACACCCGTTATCACCTTCATCATCTTCTTCGTCGTCATCATCTCCATCTTCATCATCACCACTGCCAAACCCATTTTCGTCATCTTCATCGCTGTCATCCTCGCCGTCCGATTCCACTGCCTCGGACCCGCAACCAGCTCCGCCGCCGTCGTCGAATTCCCAGGTGAAACGAGCCGGCGAGATGACGAGGTGGATTGGGGTTGGGCTCGAGGTCATACGTTGTAAGGTTTTTGCCTTGGTTTCCTCGTTCCGAAATTATGATGCCATCAAAGGGGCATTCTGGCCATTTAGCCCCGTCGCGGCGGCGGCGGCGGCGGCGGTGTTCTGGATGTTATTCATGCAGGCTCGGCAGCGGCGGCGACGAATGGAGAGTAAGGGTCGTTTGATGCAGGCCATTAAGGAGAAAGATGAGGTTGGTTTTTAATTGATTGTGAAGTGTTTGTTGTAATGCTTGTGTTAAATTTTGTTATGATAAAATGTTTTTAGTTGTTCATGGAAATTCCAACTAGAAAAAATTGGTGGTGTTACTAACTGTTCAGAAAATTATATTAGTAAGACTCTTTGGGCTTAATCATGTTAATGTGAAATGTGAGCTTGTTATTCTGGTTTAGTGCTGCATAGGGCCTTTGTCAGAAATCCAGAGACCTTAAACCTTGTCATTAGTGTTCATATATATACTATAATTTAATTGTTACAGAAAATGAGTAGATAAATTTGAACTAGGTTCTCCTTATAAAGGAATAGAAACAATGTCACTAAGCTACACCACTTTTGTCATTAGAGTTGATGAGTTTGACTAGTGTGCATATATATGTAATTGTTACAGAAAATGAATAGAGGAACTTGAACCTCGTAACCGAAACAATGCCACAGAGCTACACGACTTTTGTTATTAGAGTTGATAAGTTTGACTAGTGTGCCAAATGGGTGTCTCTTGGATTTGCTGTTGTGGGAAGCTTTACTTTCTCTTTAGCGTGAGGGGTTCTAACTTCTAACTGGTATATGTATCTACAATCATGACCTTCATCTCTTTGGTTGTCAATGCAATAAGCTGATTATTAACTTTTTTATTAGATTCTCCTTTATTTTGTATTTTGTCCTTGTACTTAAGTTTGGCTTTGATAATTTTGCAGAAGATTACACAACTGTTACACCAAATTGCTCAAATGAATGAAGTTCTGGTAGCCCGTCACAGAGATCTGACATCAAAAATGTCTAAGTAATTGCAAAAGGGACGTCATTTGATAGCAACTATCACATTTGACATAAGAGCTTTCAAGCATTGAGGCTTAAAATTGACATTAACTAAATTGATTGATTTGCTGCTCAAATCCTGGTTGCAGTTCCTGTGTCATATCCAAATACCACTGCCTTTTTAAGTGGAAGAACATAAGGATTGATTACTCAACACTCATGAAACCACAATTTGAACTCTGCAAACTCCATGGATTCTGGAGCATGTGACTGACTCATGGACCAGCATCTCTGAGCATTCGAATGAACTTCAGATTTCCCATACTTTTCGTGATTTGATGTGGCCAAGTAATAGTCTGGGGTCTTGTTTTTTGGTAATGGAAGTGCCAAGTCCAGTAGATTAATGTAGTTTCTTGAATTTGTATAAAGATTAGTTAAATGTCTTAGGTTATTTTTTGTACCCGCTTTCCTATGTGCCTTGTTGACAAATATTTGTGCATGTGTTGCACTTCTGATTTGAACCTATGAATAAGCTTGTTCATCTATTTTTTTTCTCCCTTTTTTTTGTGCAAATAATGCATGGACTTATAGAGGTCCCAACTACTTAAAAAATGGAGTGTGGTCCCAATTTCTTACTAACTACATCTTTGGACAAAAAGTCTGTCCAAATTCAGCCAATTGGCAATTGTGTCTACAACTCCACAAGATACCACCTCTTTTTGGATTCATTTTGCAGGCAGATCCCAACACCATAGAGCATCTTTTAATGGCACATTCACAAACATCCAATATTTCATTAAGGCACTTGGCAATTGACTTTTAACAAAGCTGGCCTCACGGATCATAGTATTACACCTCATCAAAGATGTATCGTCTAACATACAATGGTGAAACCTTCAACTCTTGCACCAAATTTGCCCAAACGAATTATAGTTCTGCAACATTGAGACAGAAAATTTTCTTCTTTTGATGTCTCGGTACTAAATTTTGATTTGATCATTTGAAGCAAAATATTCACCTCTGCACCTATTAGCTTATATAAATCAAGTCCTACAAGCCCTTCACAGGACTATAAGAACTGGTTAGATAAAGGTGGTCCATTAGATTACATTTTTATATGAAGCACAGGGTTTTGACATAAGTGATGACATCTTTATTGTATATTTTATGCTCAGATCTTAATACTTTACAGAATAATTGAAGTATGCTTCTCTAGGTGTCCATGAGATCACAATCACAATACCTATTTACAATTCTAAGCAGAAGTTTGTGTCATATGCATATCCGAACATGGCTGTTATTTAAGCCGAAGCACATCAATATCAATATACATATATATATATATAGAGACCTCATGTTGGAGAGTATGAAAATTCTTTAAAGTTTGTTTTTATATTAAAGTATTATTTCATTGAATTAGCCAATAGAGTAAATGCATATCTTAATTATCTATTGTTGTGCATTAATTATTTATATTAAATAAATTTATATGATTATTTTTATAAACTCTATATAGAAAATAATTTTTAGTTGGAATAATAATAATAATAAATTTAGAATATGACATTCTTACTCATGTTTAGTTTCTTTGACAACAATTGTCACAAAAGTCATAAAAAAAAATTGTGAATTCACTAAAATTAATCTTAATCCTTTAAATTTTCTAACTCCTTTGTGTGTGTGTGTGTGGAACTAACACGATAGTATGTATTCTATATAATTAGAAAGATTACTAATATAATAAATATGTTTATTTTGTTATATTAATTATTTTAAGCATAATGAAATTTTAATATTGTGGGTGCCTGAGGACCGAGGATGGATCTGAAGAGTTGCCATATAACTGTGGGGATGCTGCAGTCCATGGACCCGAGGAGGAATCGAGGAGAGGAAGAGATGAGTCAAAGTACTCTAAGGTATTCCTAGTTGGAGAGAGAGAGAGAGAGAGAGAGAGAGAGAATGATGGGCAACAGCTTTATCAACTGCATTGATGAGGAGGTGATCTGAACAGTGTAAGTCATACCTAAGCAGATTCTTTCCACCACCTTTTTTAGATATAGAAAGAAACAAGTGTCATGATAGGAGGTATGTTAGGTAAGGATGGATAGTTGAGCTATGAGAAGAGGGGAAGTATATAAGAAAAGAGAGGGGGGGGGGGGGCGAGACAGGGGGATCAAAAAGAAAAAGAAGAAACAAGAAGAACACTTAGAGATAAGAGGGTGAACAGTAATAACTCTTATGTAAGTGTCGTCTCCTTGGGCCAATTTGTATTAAGAAAGTGGTTCATCCACTTAATAAGATCGGCCATTTCTTCCTTATTTTTCTCCTCGGGAGGAGTCCCCCTTTAGTTGTTTGTTTCCCTCTTTCATAAATTCATTGTTTTGGGCCACGGTTGGACCGATCCAGCCACTATTTTAAGTGGGCTTGGGCAGTTGGTTCTTTTGTTCCCTACAAATATCATTTTTCTAAGATTTATATGAGAAACAATTGGTTTTTTTTTAAAAAAAAAAAAATTATTTGAGAAATAATTGATTTGAAATATGACATTTTTACTCAAATTTAGTTGTTTTTGCAATAATTGAAACCATGTCCAACAAAAATGGGAAAAGTTTTTTAGTAATGCACAATCAAGAACGTAAAAAAAAAATTTTAAAAAAAAATTTGAAAGATATATGCATTTTTTAGTAGGCATGAAACATGCCTATCTATATTAGCTACTATATCATGCAATTTTCAATTTGTAAACACACACACACACACACACACACACACATATATATATATATATAGTACGATCAAATCACTATACTACTCTTAATGTATTTTTATTTTGTCTATATATAAAATAACTAAAGATTACAATTTTTATAATGAAATTTATTGAAATATCATTTTTATACATTGATAGTTTGGGGTGGGGATCTGAATTTTGAATGTTGCTATTGAAAATTGAGGTGCCAATCAATTAAGTTACAAGATTTTTGGTAAAACTTATTGAAATATTGGAGAAAACTAATAACAAGTTGCATTGCACATCGTGCGGGATAGGGGTGTGCGTTCAAACCGGAAAACCAAATGGACCGATTGAAACCAACCGAAATTTTGGGTTTCATTCGATTTTCCTGATTTCGATTCGGTTTCGGTTTTAAAATTTCAAATAGTTCAAGCATTATGAGACATATTGTGGCTCCTGCTATGGTGTAGCAATGGTAAATTTGTCTATCTAGATCCTTTTGCTTATTCAAAATATTTTCAATTTTATGTTGGAATTTGTGTGTAAATTGTTGAACAAATATTGTTGGAAGCTGTTCTTTCTCTATCGTTCTAATTTGTTCAACAGCTCTCTCTCTCTCTCTCTATTGCTCTATTACTTTGTTTTTTTATATGTGATTAAAGTTAGGGTTTTGAAAATCTCAATAACCCTCTCTTTGGAAAACCAAAACCAACTGAAACCGAAATACTATCAAAACTGATTGATTTCCAGTCATTTCGGTTGGTTTCGATTGAGAATTTCACAAACCGAAATATTCGGTTTGGCCATACCCATAAAAACCGACCGAACCAAATCGAGCACACTCCTAGTGCGGGAACATAAACTCATGATTGCAAATGTACTAAGCAAACATCATTAAAGGAGAACATGGCTAAACACAGGATTAGCATCTAATATCTTTAAGCTTTTCATGAACCAATGAAATTGATCAGCGAATGTGAGATTTTTGATACTCTTAACATAATATATTACTCAATCCAATGGAGCCAAATCTAGTATTTTAATGATACATCATACTTTATTTTTGAGCCCTAGTTTGATATGCTCTTATCTACAGATTCTTTGCATGTTTAGCACTTCTGCAGACCCTTTAGGTCAATGACAAGATAGATTCGACCTGATTCGTTTCTTAATTAATTATTTGATGCTTGTGCATTAAGTTTCAAATTTGCACTTGTTTTATACTAACCTGGTTTGGACAAAGAGTTTTTGTTTTGGATTGAAAAGCTTGCTGTCAAACTTCTCAACAATCCCTTTTGATGCATGTCTCAGCTCCAAAAAAGCAAGAGACAGGAGAAACAGTAATCTCTTTTATTTAGAACAATTCAACTATGGATTTCAGCTTAATACTGAGCAATAGAAACAGTAAATACATAATATAACCAAGAGAAGCAATGCAAACAACCCATGCCAATACTAAAAATTTTGACCATAAAGTTTAGAGAGCAGACATTGTTTATGGTCCAAAAACATGGTTATAAACTAAAGAGAATTATGTACTGGAAGACTTATGACAATTTTCAAAGGCTTTCTCCTCAGAATAGACTATCAGGGGCTGTAATGCAAATACTGATACAATCAAAGACCATGAATTGCAACCAAACTTTAAAATTAAGAGTTCATACTAGCAGGCTAGAGAGTATTAAATCATTCATTTACTCCATTGTAAAGAGGATCAAAACTGATACTTACAACTATTTCTTGTTCACTCCTGTTCTATTTTCAGGCCACAAAGGAAGAGAGAATAACAAAATATATGATACCTACCTTTATCAGCTTTGTCTCCCACATAAAATAGAGAAAACTCTAATAATCAGACAAAAATAGAACAAAAGCCAAAGTAACCTTCCCATTGAAACGAACAACTTATATTCAAAATCCATGTGGCACAGGTCAGATGTCTTGGAGTCCAATGTGTTAACACATATTTGAAGGATCTATCAAGAAACCAGTACAAAGTAATAAATCCTTACTGAGTTGTAGATTAAATTACTAGTTACCATGCAAGCAGTTTCTAGCCCACATCAGGAAAGCACCGACGCGGCTACAGGGGTGCCGCACCGGCGTCCGACGCAGGGTGCAATGGGCGACACCGTTACCCGCGCTTTGGTGCTTTTTTTTTTTTTTTTTTTCCTTTTTTCTTTTTCCATTTCTGGATTAGCGCTGATTCAGGTTGAATCAGTTCGTATCGGCCGGCCGAAACTGACCGATTCAAGCCGTACCGGCTGATATCGGCCGATTCAGTCTGATACTGGCCGATTCAGGCTGATACCGGCTTTGAATCAAGCCTAAAACCATCACTGCCTCCTGCCTCTCTGCCCTCTGCCTCCCTCCCTATATTCTAATTTCAATGTTTTAGTTTCAAACTTGTGGATTGTATTTAATTTATGAACATCATGTTTTAGTTATCATCTACTATTGCTCTTAAATTTGGTATATGTTTATATAATGTGAAAAAGTATGCCAAGCAATATATAGAAAATATAAATAAAATTTTTTTAATAACTTTTTAATCGCCACACCCGCACCCTACTTTTTCAAAAATTGCCGAGTCCCGCACCCACTCTGGAATCTAGAAATGCACCCATGCTTCATAGGCCCACATGCACTTCTTTCTGTACTTAAGAATTTACTTCTGAGTTGGATGCAGGCATACAGAACAAAGATTAGTGTGTAGTCACAAATGAATTTTATAGGGATAATTCTCAATTAGAAGTAGTCAGTTTGGCATAGGATGTAATCAAGGTCATAATGTCATGCATAAGACTAAGAAAAAATAACTTCCACAATGTTAGAATTTAAATGGTAAAGATCTACTTCCTAGATTTGCTACAATTAAAATTTTAATCTAACTGCCGTCTGTAAGACACAAAAACCAAATGTTGAAGATCTCCTAGGTTTCAGCAACTACAGAGCAAATAGCTGCATTTAGGAGCAAGATACTAAGAACCTTCATGGATGTTAGACCACTATAAAAATTATTTACTTCTAACTAAGACACCCCTGCAGTTGAAAGCTATCTAATTCCATTGAAAAGCATCTTCAAGTTGGGGATGGGAGTGTCAGATATGTCACATGCAGAGACTACAAGAGAAGAGCCTTGGCATCTCAACAGCTCCCTAGTTCCAACTATATACATCAATATCATAGGGCTTCAGAGATTCTCCCTTGCTTCCTCTTGATTAAAACAATCAGTCCACTAGCCCAATAAAACAGATACTGAACTAAAATATTCATATTGTATACTTTTAAATAAAAATGTGCAAAATACATTAATGTTTCTTGCCAGGGAAACAAAAAATTGAAACAGGCAGTACATTGCAAATCAAAAAGAAGAATTTAAGTTTAAAAAAGAATTCTATGCTATGGTTCCTGACAACAGTACTGACATAACAAACAAAAACACTTAGACATGGAATGTTATCAAATTTAATTTTGCTTTTTTAACTAAGGAATTACATAATTACCTACCAATTATCACACACTGAAGATGTTTTACTCGCTAGCTCTGTGATTTACTGCTTCCCTGCACAGGGTGCCTCCGAATATCAAACTGGTCCACAACCTCCAAAGGAGCAACTGTCTCATTCCTGATCCTCTTGATCTTAGGACTCAACAATCCCCTATGCCTAAACCCATACAGCTTCAGCACCTGGTTATCCGCAAAATTAAATGCCCTCTCCATGCTACTCAAGCACCTCTCAACTGGATAATCCCCATAGCTACCACAAGGCTTGCAACCAACAAAATGGGTCACGAATGGCCACCTCTCGTCCCCCAATCCCGGATGATACTTCTCAATCATCTCCTCATACCTATCCACCAATCCCGCCCAATACCCATGCAAATAATACGAATTCTCCAGAAACACCTTATCCATCCACCGATCCTTCTTCGAAAGCAACAAGTAAATCAAGGCGGACTGATCATCCGCCTCAAAAGCCGGCCTCCCCTTCAAATTTGCCGTCAAAATCTTCCCAGCCTCCTCTCGAACCGGCCCTTTAGGCCCCATTGGCGCCCAATCATCAAGCAAATCCAAGGACCATTGACAATTCCTAAACAAGAAACTACCCGTATTCAGAGCAATCCAACTCTTCTGCTCAAACATCAAATCCGGGTACCCATGGACAACCAAATTATAATTATCATACTTAGAAAGTGGAATCTCGAAAACCATATCTGTAAAAAGCGCATCACTATCCATCCACCAAATCCACTCCACCTCAGGATGAGACAACATTAACCGTCGAAGCAACGGCAATTTAGCCCAATACCCAGCTAATTCCTTATCCAAATGAGCCAAATTATAAACAATCTCAATCCCATGAAGTCTACAATAGTCAATCTTATTCTTTATAGCTTTCAACAAGTAATGGTCACCAATTGGGTTATCACAAGGTTTAGGAGGAGACCCAGTAACAAGCAAGATACGAGGCTTACCATTAATATGGTTAGGGAACTCAGGGTTTTGATCTAACCAGGTTTTGCGGTCTTGGTCCCAGGTAGAGATCTTGGGTCCGAGAGCGAAGGTGTCGTTTACGCTGAAGAAGGATTCGGGTTCGTTGACCGGGTCAGATGGGTCGGAGTCGGACCGGATCTCGGCGAGGATGCGGTTGGTTTCTTCGATGATGTTCTGGTTCATTGCATCGTCGCCGGAGGAGCCGAGGTTGCCGATGCCGATGGTGCCACGGAGTACGAGGATGGTGACGAAACCACATAGGATGGTGATCTTTATGTTGTTGAAGGTCTTGTGGAGCTGTCTGCCACGTGGCAACAGTGTACTACTGCGCCCTCTTCCACCGTTCGCGGTGGTTGTCGGTAGCCCACCACCCGGTCCTCCTCCGCCGCTGCTTCTCTTCTGAGTTATGTTCTCTTGTCCCATGATGTCTCTCTCTCTCACACACACACACACTCTCTGTGTCTCAAATCTAAAAATGAGTTTTTTTTTTGTTTTGGTGTTTTTTGTGTAGGTAAGGTTGTATCTGTGGGAAGAGATCTACAGAATTCTATATATCAATGTGTGAATTTTTTTTGTGAGGGAGAGAAGGATAGAGAGAGAGAGAGAGAGGGAAGATGGGGAGAGAAGTGAAAGAGGCCAGAGGCAGAGGAAGATGGATGGGATGGGAGGAGTGAGTTCATGACTTCATGGTGGGCGGTGAGATAGATGGTGGGGAAGACATGTTTGTAATGCACCGACTTGTACTACTTGGGTATTACCATTACTATATTTTATTCATTGATTTGGAGGTGAGGAGATACTATGTACAATGTTTTGTTATTATATATGTTGATCCGGAGTTGGATCCTCTATTAATGTTTCTTGTACTGTTACACAAGGACATCTTTTATTATTATAGTAATTATTATTTTATGTCATAAGGTAAGTTAATTAATTATCCAACCCCTAGGTGCCAAGACCTCATAAGGTCTTGGTTTCAAAAAATGTAGCTAATATTTTGGGTCACTTTTAAATGTGTAACCAAAAAAAAAAAAAACTTTTAAATTATTCCTCCCCTACGGTTATTAAAGTTTAATAAGACAAGTTGATACGGATGATATGAATGCCTGGTAGCCTTGTCCTTGGATTGAGCCAAGTCAATTTGGGGCTCAAATTGAAATTGAACCTAGCCACATTGGGTGGATAACATAAAAAAAACCACCATCGACCACGAACAATTATGATATTGAACATGCAATCATCCATGTGTGTGGAGGTTGAATGTAGTTGAAGTTGACAATGATAGATGATGAAGGCAACAAATCCCTGCTTAATTTAGGTAGAGTTCATTAGATTTCTACTTGGTTTGGAAGTCCTTTGAGATCTCTGACGCTTGGTTCGGTTATGTCATATTCCCATATGGGAAAATTGATGCTTGAATTGAAAGGATCAGTTCTTGAGACTTTAAATCCATTGTCGACTGCCTCTTGCTGTAAAAAAACAGTTGTATCTCAGTGGGGATAAAACCAATGAGTTGGGTTCTAGATAAATGCATATGCTTGGAGTTGAGGTTGAACTTTGTCTACGATGATGATAGCTAGAATATCCACTCTAAAGTAGAGCTAGGTTCCTCAAGCTTAGATTGGACAGGGAGATGAGAAGGAGATATTGAGTGATTGGGTGATAGAGTAAATGGGAAAATTTGAAAATAATGCTTATTTAAGGGGAATTTGTAAACGAAATTTTAAACCCTCTCAATCCTTGAATTAAATTTCCTCATGAAATTTATAATTTTTTCCTCTGACACAACAAACAAAGAAGTTCATTTGATAAAAATTTAAATTCTATCAATCCGCTAAATTTTGCCTACAAATTATTTATTCAAACATATTAATTTCATCATACGTTTGATTAATTATACAAATTATTAACTTATGCGCAATTTTTTAGCTATAGAAGTATTTATTTTATTTTATTTCATCAATGCTATCAATTCCATTATGCTTTGGCTGAAATGATCAAAAAGTTTTATTCCGGTTAGTTAACGGGTATAAATTACACCTCTCTTCTATCTTGTTTTTAATTTCGGCTCATTCTTGTTGATTGTACCTATTTTGGTCCATTCCACTAAATTCTATTCAACAAGGTGATTTCGCCTATACATAAACAAATCATTATTATTTTTATTACTTTACTCACATATGACATTTTATTATTATTTTTCATTAAAAATATGTTTTCCTTGTTTGCTTTACTCATATATGACAGGATTTTTCATTAAGAAACTTTTTTTACTTGTATATAACATGCTATGTTATATAATGATGATACTAAGATGTATATTATTTGATTTTGAATTAATAATTTGCTTTGGTGTGACATTATGTGATGAAGGCTTACTTTTATATATATATATATATATATATATATATATATATAACTTTAGTGATAACCTCGAAACAATATGTCAAAATAAACTGATACCAAAATATTCTATTTCAATGGGTGAATCATAACAACCACTTAAATGGAATTGAAAACTTTGATTTTTACACTTTTTTCCCCAAAATACAATAAAAAATTTTTTTAAAAAATGCCAAAGGAGTACCCATTTGTGATATTTAGAGGCTTTTTTTATATTTACCAAAATACAAAAAAAATGGTAAAAATATTATTTTGGTCCCTAAATTTTATCAAAAGTATGTTTTTCATCTCTAAACTTTAAAAAGTTCATTTTTAGTCCCCAAACTATTGAAAAGTTCATATTTCATTTCTAAACAATATGTTTTATTTATGTACTTAAACTTTACTAAAAATTTTTTTTTCATCTCTAAATTTTCGAAAAAAATTCTAATTTTATCCATATTTTTGTCTAAACTATTGAAAAAACTCTTTACAAATTTTTTTAAAAAAAAATTTAAGTTTAAAGATAAAAAATAAATTTTTGGTAAAGTTTAACTACTAAAATAGTATTTTATAAAAACTTTAAAAAAAAAAAAAAATTTGGCCTTTTAAGTTTTTAATTACATCCAGCCCCATCTTATCTAGAGTAGCTTGTTCAATGAGCAAATCAAAAAAAGAAAGAGTCCACGAAAAGCAGATGTAGTAACCTTAAGGTAGATTTCCTTTTTCTATGATATTCAAAGTGTGTGTCTGTCTCTTATGTCAACGGACCCTCCGCTGTCTCCGGACTGTTTTGCACTTTGCACAGCTCAGCTTTTCACGCGTCAAATGTATGTTCATACTTTGTGACTCTAGAAGTAAAAGATAAAGCAAGTAACCAACCAACCCGTTCTTCTTAGGCTGTGTTTGTTTCATGTAAGTAATTTTCTGGAAAATACTTATTTTCCGGAAATGTTATTTTCCGGAAAGGAAAATATTTGTAAAGTGTTTGGTTGCATTATGGAAAATGTTGTGAAAAATATTTTCTGGTGTTTGATTGTATGGTTGAAAATGTTATTTTCCTACAAACTCCGCCAAACTCACGGCAGCACACTCCGGCAACACCACCTCCCCAACAACACCAAAAATCAAAATCATACAGAACACCAAAACACAAATAAAACCCAGAAAAAAAAAATCATATTCCGGTCAAATCGCGATCGGGGACGACGAATTGGTGCTGCGACTGCGGCGATCAGGGACGACGAATCTGGGTTCGCGATCGACGGCGCGATCTCGCGAAGCGTCGATCGCGATCGACGCGTCGCGAGATCGCGAGATCGCGCCGTCGATCGCAATCTCGGTCGAAGGCGATCTCGCGACGGCGCGATCTTCGCGGCGCTCTGGTTGTGAGGTTCGATCGCTCGTTCGCCGGATCGTTCGCCGGATCGGAGCACTGGGTGTGACAATCTCGCGTGTTGTGTTCTGTTTTTTCTCTCCCTCTCTCTGCGTTTTGCAAGCCACGGAATTCATTTGAAGTGAAAATAACGACTGAAATCGTTTTCCGCCTCAGAAGCCTTATTTTACGGTCAAACTGAAAATATTTTCAGTTTGACCGAATTTTCCTAACCTACCAAACACGCTATTTTCCGGAAAAGAATTTCTGAATTCCGTTTGAAGTCGAAACAAACGGAGCCTTAGTACCACGTGTTTTAGTTTATGACTTTTGTTAATCCGCGTCCAAGTGCATTTCAGCATCTGTTAAGCAGGAATCCAGTAAATCTCAATGCATTGAGAAGTGATAAAAAAATTAAAATTTAATAAATAAATATCTCTTTAACTTAAAACCTTCCTTTGTTTTAATGAAAAATCTTATTTGGATATAGGATTTTGCATTTTTCTATATTTTGTAGTATAAAAAAAGGGGTTAAAGGAAAAACTTTCTTTATTTAGCTTGTGATGAGATAGAGTTGTTTTCTGTTAGAAATCTCTAAAAAATAATTTTATCTCACGTGAAGCTAATAAAGAAAATAATTCTATCTAACATGAAATTAAATAAGAGAAGTTAATAGATAGTTTTTTTTTTTTTTTTTTTTTTGACTCATTTTAAAGTTGTTACCAAACATATGAAAATGAAATAGTAATATAGAAAATATATTTTGGAAAATGATTTATTTTTCAGAAAATATTAATGTCAAAATAAATATTCTTCCTGCAATGGCAATGTTGGTGGTTTAATTTTTTATTTTGTTTGTGGGTTTGTTTATGATTGTGGGTTGTGGTTAAAATGGTGGTTTGGTGGCTGTGTTAGTGGCGGTTTCGTGTTTGATTTTGTCAGTGGGTTTGATTTTGGCTGTGGGTTTGATTTTGGTTGTAGAAGTGGGTTATGGTTGTGGTTGCTGTGGGCTGTGTTGGGTTTGGTTTTAGTTGTGTTGTGGCTGTATTGACAGTGGAGTGGTGGTGGAGTGGCTGTTTTTGGCTGTGTTGTGGCTGGTGGAGTGGTGGTGGAGGTGGTTTGTGGCCTGTTGAAAGGTTTTTATGGTGGATATGTTTTATTTTATTTTAATGAGTTCTTTATATTATTTTAATCAAATATCTAAAAATATAGATCCATTGATGTTGACTATATTGTAAAGTGAAGAGGTAAAACAGATAAAGTGACTTTTGTTGATGCTAAATAGCTAAATTTTTGTCTCCACCAATGTGGATGCTCTTATACAACTTATTGTAGCTTGTTGGTAAACCTAAAATTTATTATTTTATTTGCCTTTCTCTTTCTCTTCACTAACTCTATCTTTTCTCTCTCCTTCAGTCCCAGATCTCAAGTCTTAAGTTCTCTCTCTTTCTCTCTCTCTCTCTCTCTCTCTCTCTCTCTCTCTCTGTCTGATGTATGGTGGTGGAGGCGTTCTTGTAGTGGAGACATTGTGGGTTGTGGATCAATGGGCTATAGGCTACCAATGGGTGTGAGGTGATGTAGTGGTCGTGGTGGCATGGATGTCATGGGTTGTGGTGGGTCTTATGATGGTGGGTTTTGGTTTATGGTGTGGTAGATTGTGGTGGTGAGTTGCGGCGAGTTGTGCCAGTGGTATCATAGTGGGTTGCGAGTTTTTATTTTTTTATTTGATTTCTGGTATGGGTTTGTGTTGATAGTGGCTGATGCTGGTGTGGTTGTGGTGGTGGCGGCGGCTGATGTAGTTGATTTTTTTTTTTTTTTTTGGGCTATAGGGTTTGATTTGTGGGTGAAGAGAGAGAGAGAGAGACACTGATAAGAAGTGAGAGAGGTTGTAAGTAAGAGAGAGAAATAGAGTAAAATTAATGAGAATAGTATTGGATATAATGTGAAAAATAAAAATTGAAATGTTGAATGAATTGTAAAATAAATAAAATAACATCCGACTATAAAATAAGTTTTTTTTACCACTCCGCTGTGCCTGTGAATGCTCTAATCACACTGGACTTCACACTCTTTTAATTTAACCTTAGTTTATAAGTTGTAGTTGAGCTACATCAACCTCACGCAAGCTTTCAAGCACGTAGTGGTCACTCTCCAATGATGCTCTACTTTGACATGTGCGTTTCCAATGTGGGTGAGACAAATAGTAGGCCAAGGGACCCACAAGATCCCATCTCCGTTACCGTCTCACTCTTTGCCCATGTGCCATGTGCCTTGCCCAAATTTGAGCAATCTGCCTTTCTCTGATGCTAACTTCTAATTCGCCGGCCTAATTTTCAATCAAAGATCTTATAGTCTTTGTTCTAACCTCTAAGACCATTCACATTTCGATTGCGGCATTTGTAGGACAGATTTAGCATTAAATCTCAAAAACAACCAACACCCGGACTGCCAAATGGTCAGAATTGCAAAAAAATTTGCACGGCCTGAAGGAGTACCGTGGCACTTTTGTGTGTCTCACTTTCTCTCTTTCTTTAGAATATATTATTATTTTATTGTGTAGATATATTATTTTAATATGTAGTATGGTAAAATAAAAGTTGAGATGCTGAAAATGTTATAAAATGGTATGATATAATTAATAAAGTAGTTTTTTGAGATGATAAAATGGAATGTGATAACATTCCCAGATGTGAATGCTCTAATACTACTATTTAAATAATTGAGTAGAATTTGCTCGGTGTGTTTGATTATTACTTGCAAGAGTGTTAGTTCTTAGGTGTCACTCCACTGAAACTGTGATAGCAAACTTGCAAAGACAGCCAATGTTTTATAAATTTTTAAGTACAATCAGATCATAGAAAGAGCATTGCAAAATAATCAAATTCAGTTTCTATGTTATAGCAAAATCTTGAACTTATATAAACATGATCTATCCACTAGTATTTACCTATGGAATTCAAGTGAAACAATATGGGCAATATTTGCTAGATAGTACTTTTTAAGGAAAATTTTAGGAGAATGGTATGCGACTGAAGTTATTTAATTATGTAGACTCTTTTTGGAACTCAAGTTTTTCAAACTCGAGTTCCAACCCAAAATCGAGTTTAACAAACTTGAATTTCAATTTTCATACAATGTTAGATTGCCACGCAACCTAAACTAATTGAAACTCGAGTTTGATAAACTCAATTTTGGGTTGGAATTCGAGTTTGACAACTTCGAGTTCCGAAAAAAAGTCTACATAACTAAATAACTTTGCCTTCGAACTATCCACCTAAAATTTTCCTAAAAACGTACTATTCGGTAAATTTTGCCAACAATAAACCAACCCATCAAACTAGACTAATAGTACAGTATGTTTGGCTGCACTATGAGGGGAGGGAAAACAAAGGATTATTGTTAGATTTCATTACATTGTTATTGTATAGCTAACTTGCAGTATGTTTGTTTTAGAATTTTTAAATGCGATCAGATCATAGAAAAAGCAAAGAAAAATAATCACTCATTTTTAATGTTATGGTTGAATCTAGATCTTAATGTACGTTGACCTCATTTTTTGCACATCTTTGGGCCTATGAAAATACTTATCTCAAAAAATAGACAAAGCCATTGAAAGCCAAAGGCCCACTAATAAAACCCACAGCCCATGGAAATCAACACTTGGAATTAATCTAAAATTGGGTCGCAAAATTCAACCCAAAGGTCTGTAACCCAAAAACTTCCCCCACGAATTTTGGGGAGGTCAGTATATGAGATTGGCTAATCTTGGCCCCAGGCAATCAGCCCCAAGTATCACTACTATGGGCAGCAAATTCACAAGGCCATCTAATGAGATTGGTTAACTTGGGCCCACTAAGTTTACTTAGTCTGCCAAGGCCCACGGCTGGATCAAGATCAAAATTGATTAAAATGCTTCCTTTCATTAAACAAGACCTCAAACAATATATAATCTATATAATATTTAAAAATTAAAGCATAACATTTATTGTTTGGTTTTTATTGAGAGACATCAGCATAGCATTTCGGTCAATTTAGTCCATTTCGGTTCATTTTGGTCTACTTCAATCTAGTGTGGTCCACCTCACTCCATTCGGTCCATTTTGGTCCACCTGCTCCATTATTCGATCCATTTGGACCATTCATCCATTTTAGTCCAGTTCCGTCCAATTAGATCTATTTAGGTCCAATTCGGTCCAATTTGGTCACTTTGTCCATTTCGGTCCAGTTTGGTCTATTTCAGTCTACTTCAGTCCATTCGGTCCATGGCTACATATTTGAATGTCCCTATCAATTATTTGAGAAATATCAATTGTAATTGTATGATAAATTTTTATTATCATGATAATGAATGAGAAATTTGAAAATAATTTGTAATTTCATCATCACTTATGATCTAGACGATAGATTCTGGAAACGATGGAGCACCCACCAGGGGAATGCTGAGATTGAGTTTCTTTTTTTATTTTCATAAGACAAGGATTAAAATTATTTCATTTGGGTGTTTACATTATTTGCGTAGAAAAATGATCACACGGCGATAGATGTATTGATTTAGAATCTTATGAAGAAGGGTTGAGTAATGGATGCAGTGGCGGCTCCATGAATATTTTTCAGGGTAGTCATTAAGAAAAATTACACAAAATGTAATTAAAAGAGAACTTCATATATTGACAAAAAGAAAACACACACACACACACTCACACAAATACATAAAGTCATACAATTTTTTTCTACAAATTTTTTATTTTGAAATTTTTGCATGATAGTCTCATTACCAATGTTACAAGTTACATCTCTATCAAAATTTTAGTTAAATAAAAATTTTCTTGGGATTTTTCTTTTTGTTTGTAAGGATCTAATATATTGTTAAGGGGACTAAAGTTTAAGAATAAAGTTTGGCTACAAACTTAATTATACCCTAAGGCTACAACTCTCATTAAATAAATTAACATGATATAAATTAACATGGTCAATTTTGAAAATCTAATTGTTGAATTGCATGTTCTTTTTATGTTCTTACAATGCATGTCAAATTTCATGTCAATCATATGTGTAAGGACACGATTCGTGGCGGACCGTAATAGTGTTGGGTTCGCACTTAAAAGGGCTCAAACAATATCATTTGTAGAGCGTGGGTTTGAAAGGCTAGGCCTTGGTCACCAGATGGTGGGTCTTTCGTGGTGTTCATACATGGTTAAGTTTCCTTCACCCCTGGAGTCCTTCTCCTGGAGGTGGGCTGGGAGGCTCTGATTTTTGACCATTTTTCCCAGCCCCTGTTCTAGATTACTCCTTTTTCCTTTTATATTCGCCCGCGTTCACTGTCCTTCGTCCACGTATAGGGTCAACCTTTCCAAGATTGATACTTGTCCCATCAGCCCATACCCAAAGTCGTTGGGGGTGGTTGTAAAAGCTGAAAAATACGGCTCTGTCAGGTGCAGAGCATTGAATGGCAGTAAGGGCAGCTTTCCCTGGATATTTTAGATTTTCTTTCAAGTTTAGTTCTATACCGTCTTTGCCCCTCTCTTTGGTGGGACTTTGGGTCCGCCGAGAACTGAACTGTCCTCGGCTGTAACCCGAGGCCACTTTGTGCTTTATATTATCAAACTTGGGCCATAGCCCTCCTCGGTTTGGGCCTTTGGACTCCCTACGGCTAAATGGGCCTGGCCCATAAATTATTTGGACCCCACAATAGCCCCTCAAAACCCTGCTGTCCAACCTCTTGGTTGGAAAGGGGGGTTTTGGTAATACTGAGCCTTTATTATGGCCCATCTAATTCGACCTTTCACTAATGCTGGTGGTTCTCCATCTACCTAGAAGATGTACCGGTCTACGAGACATTCTTTTGATCTTACTCCTGACGCGTTTTCGCCGTTTGGTTATCCAAGACGCGCTTTTAATGACTTCTATTTACGAGACTATTTAAATTTGACGGTTTGTTTGATGAGGTGGGGAAGTGGAACGGATACATCTTTGTTTACAGGTTCTTCTGGAAACCTGGACGAATTTAATACCTTCCGTTTTGCCCTTCCTATAAGAAGGCAAGTAGGAGGTTATCTCCCTCGTACAGAGACCCTTTTTACCTTTCTGAGATCCGAAATCCTTAGCCTCTCTTAGCGTTTACTTTACCCACTAGTTATACACTAAATCATAATACGTTCACCGTAACAACGAGTAATGAAGGAATCATACCCCCTCCCCCCCCCCCCCCCCCCCCCCCCGGTAAACACCACATTCCAATAAAGCTCATAATGGCTCGGTCAGGATAGGGATGGCGAAGACTCAAAATCTATCTCACCATCCTTTCAGCCAAAATCCGAAGCAGGGACTCGTCACGTCCAACTTTCGGCGTGACTGAGTCGAGAACACTCATCATCAGTACCAACCGCTCTCTCACGAGCATACCTAATATGGCACCAGTGTGTTAGGAGTCAGGACTGAGGCAGGGGCCAAGTACCCCCGCTTCTTCCTCTCTTCGTTCACTAGTGCCTCATTTTACCTCTCTTTCTTCTTCTTTCCACCACCAGGTCCATCCTGGTGCTTTTCCTTCTCCCTCTTTTGCTCCTTTTTCTTTCTTTTCATCTCTTCTCTCTTCTTCTCCTCCTTTTCATTCATCTCCTCCATCTTCTTCATTCATCTCCTCCATCTTCTTCCGAATAAGGTCCTTCTCTCGATATGGGTGCTACCGAGGCAGAGTTTGGAAGGACTTCAGAGGCGAGTTTAAAAAAAAGAGATCTGACTGTTCACTTAATGTGTTGCTCTTTTTTTTTTTTTTTTTTTGGCGATCTACTTTTTGTATAGTCTTGTTTAAGCCCCTCTTTGTACGTTGTAATACATCTTTATATTAATAAAAATTGTTATCACTTTACTTCACATGTTCTTTCTCTATATTTTCGAGATGATAGCGTAATGCATAGACATACAATCTTGTGAATTCTTTTTATTCTTAAACCGTGGCCGACGTCTAGGACCAAAGTCCCAGTTAATAAAAAGATCTTACTCTGTGTTTATAAAAACAATCCGGCTTAATAATAATACTGAATCGAACAAATGATGCTTAGGGCTGAAACACCCATTAGATAGGAAAAGAAAGGACATTATGATGAGCTTATTGGGTCGGCCTAGCACAATACCGCCAACCTTAGAGTACAATACTTGGGGGCCCTAATCCTTTATCAAAGAGAAGGGCACTATTATGAATTTGCAAGTGTTGTTCGGCACAATAATATAGCATTTGAATCAAAGACACTTAGGGCCAAAATGCTTGCTAAAAAAGATATCACCATAACCTTAATAGAGTTGTTTGGCACAACAATGCCGACCTGTGAAAAACGATACTTACCCCAAAACTAGCCGAGATGATAGCTCAATGCTCGGTGCAATGTAGGAATTAACCATCCGAGGACATATCACCCGCAAAATGAACTGCCCCCCTATGCTACTGAATAGTGGGGTGTTTCTCCATCTTCTTAACACTCCTATCGGCATTAACCATTTATAATATTTGAGCCGAGGATTGAGTAACTTAGAATTGTTATTAAGTAGCCAACAACTTAGTTTTCTCATCCAAGTAGTTGGTTTCCCCAAAGGCTTGAGTCCG
The DNA here is from genome assembly GCF_001633185.2 of Quercus lobata. Lineage (NCBI taxonomy): Eukaryota > Viridiplantae > Streptophyta > Magnoliopsida > Fagales > Fagaceae > Quercus > Quercus lobata. Next base: position 17,703,769 of record NC_044913.1, on the reverse strand, counting down.
AGGACCATGCAATGCCTTGGTTCTGTCCAAAACCCAATTTTCTCATCCAAATAGTTGGTTTCCCCATAGGCTTGAGTCCGAGGACCATGCAATGCCTTGGTTCTGTCCAAAACCCAGTTTTCTCATCCAAGTAGTTGGTTTCCCCATAGGCTTGAGTCCGACCACCATGCAATGCCGTGGTTTTGTCCAAAACCCAGTTTTCTCATCCAAGTAGTTGGTTTCCCTATAGGCTTGAGTTCGAGGACCATGCAATGCTGTGGTTCTATCCAAAACCCAGTTTTCTCATCCAAGTAGTTGGTTTCCCCATAGGCTTGAGTCCGAGGACCATGCAATGCCTTGGTTCTGTCCAAAATCTAGTTTTCTCATCCAAGCAGTTGGTTTCCCCATAGGCTTGAGTCCGAGGACCATGCAATGCCTTGGTTCTGTCCAAAACCTAGTTTTCTCATCCAAGTAGTTGGTTTCCCCATAAGCTTGAGTCCGAGGACCATGCAATGCCTTGGTTCTGTCAAAAAACCTAGTTTTCTCATCCAAGTAGTTGGTTTCCCCATAGGCTTGAGTCCGAGGACCATGCAATGCCTGGTTTGTCCAAAACCTAGTTTTCTCATCCAAGTAGTTGGTTTCCCCATAGGCTTGAGTCCGAGGACCATGCAATGCCTTGGTTCTGTCCAAAACCTAGTTTTCTCATCCAAGTAGTTGGTTTCCCCATAGGCTTGAGTCCGAGGACCATGCAATGCCTTGGTTCTGTCCAAAACCTAGTTTTCTCATCCAAGTAGTTGGTTTCCCCATAGGCTTGAGTCCGAGGACCATGCAATGCCTTGGTTCTGTCCAAAACCTAGTTTTCTCATCCAAGTAGTTGGTTTCCCCATAGGCTTGAGTCCGAGGACCATGCAATGCCTTGGTTCTGTCCAAAACCTAGTTTTCTCATCCAAGTAGTTGGTTTCCCCATAGGCTTGAGTCCGAGGACCATGCAATGCCTTGGTTCTGTCCAAAACCTAGTTTTCTCTTTGCGTGGGACCTTGGCTTTAGGGGAGTTAGCTCCTCAGCCAAGCCCCTAGAGTTATCCACACGATTAACGCCACCTAGCGTAGCCCCTAGTCAAGAAGCGTAGCCCCTAGCGGAACTTTACACTAAAACTCTATAACCAGTGGTTAAAAATGACAAAAGAACTCTCTCGACCTACCGCCTATGCCAACACACAAGCCTTTCCCACAAACGGCACCAATTGTAAGGACACGATTCACGGCGGACCGTAACAGTGTTGGGTTCGCACGTAAAAGGGACCAAACAATATCATTTGTAAAGCGTGGGTTTGAAAGGCTAGACCTTGATCACCAGAAGGTGGGTCTTTCGTGGTGTTCATACATGGTTAAGTTTCCTTCACCCCTGGAGTCCTTCTCTTGGAGGTGGGCTGGGAGGCTCTGGTTTTTGGCAATTTTTCCCAGCCCCTGTTCTAGATTACTCCTTTTTCCTTTTATATTCGCCCACGTTCACTGTCCTTCGTCCACGTATAGGGTCAACCTTTCCAAGATTGATACTTGTCCCATCAACCCATACTCAAAGTCGTTGGGGGTGGTTGTAAAAGCTGAAGAATACGGCTCTGTCAGGTGCAGAGCATTGAATGGCAGTAAGGGCAGCTTTCCCTGGATATTTTAGATTTTCTTTCAAGTTTAGTTCCATACCGTCTTTGTCCCTCTCTCTGGTGGGACTTTGGGTCCGCCGAGGACTGAACTGTCCTCAGCTGTAACCCGAGGCCACTTTGTGCTTTATATTATCAAACTTGGGCCATAGCCCTCCTCGGCTTGGGCCTTAGCCCTCCTCGGCTTGGGCCTTTGGACTCCCTACGGGTAAATGGGCCTGGCCCATAAATTATTTGGGCCCCACAATATGTTATTTACTTTTGATCCTTAAATTTATTTTTTATGAATAATTTTAGAATACAAAAACTCGAAATTTAAAGATTTGATTGATGATATAGCTATTAATCTTTGATCTTCTTGAAATTTTGCAAATATGGAGGATTTAAGAAGAAAATATATCTATTCGTGGATTTGTCAAAATTCACGTACAATAAAAAAGAAAAAGAAAAAAGAGTTGAGTTATAGTCTTAATTTACAACTAAGTTTGTTACCAAATTTTGTTCAAAATTTAATTATGTTGGGCCTAAAAAAATTTAGGGTGGTCACAAATATTTTTTAAGGATTAAAAAATCATAAATTTTTAAAATTTATATATAATAAAAAAAAAAAAATTTCAGGTCAGGGTTGTCCTGTGACCACCCTGAACTGAACGTAGAGTCACCAGTGAATGGATGCGCATACTTTAGTGCTGTAGCTTAGACATTGGTTAAACTAGGCAGTGAAAATAAGGCATTGGGTATTTTGCAAGAACTTGGACAAGTACTAGTGGCCCCAAGATTAAGATACAGACTTACAGTTACAGTCACTACAATAATTAGCACTTTATGTGCAAAAGGGCATGCTAGGGGAGCAGAGGGGGTTGTGTGGCACCACAAGGATATGAAATAGTGCCTTGCATTTACAAGAGCCTTCTTTATGGTTGGTCTAAGCAGGATTATCAAAGATAAGAAGTTGGCTGGGTTTATTTCCAATTTATTTTGCTAAAATACATTCCTTTAGATGCCTTTGTGAACGAAATCTTAAACGTAAGCCTCCCGGTCTTTTTCCTGAGGCCATGAATGTGATGATGGAAATGAGGTCCCATAAGATTGCCCCAACCTCAATTAGTTATAATACTTTGCTATCATGTCTTGAAAGGACAAGAAGGGTCCAGGATCCTTGTTGAATTCTTGAAATAATTGGGATATATATTATCTTGTTAGATGGTGTTATATTTGACTGGGAGATGTGAAAAAGGTAATCAAATAGCAGATGAGATGATTAGGGAAGGGTTGATGTCATAAAGTAAATTTTTGGTTAAATTATAAATTACGCCCTCTAACTTTGGTTTGTATTCAATTTAGTTCTTTAACTTTATTCTTCCCCCACCCCCTATTCTTTTAACTTTATCTGTTGTCAATTTAGTCTTTCCAACCAGTTCTTGTATGGTTGGTTGCCATTAAGTGTCCTAAATCGAGGTAGTTTTGGTATTTTTGAATTTCTTCACAAATATGCTGGAAAGTTTTCTCAACAAGCAATAACTTAGTACGTATGTAGACTCACATAACCAGTCAAATTGAAACGATTTACATGACAACACTTTTGAAACAGAAAAATCACGTACCTAGAGCTAATTAATTATTTATTCGAACTCACTCATAATAGGATTTTCTTTTCCAACACTAGCAAATTAATACAAACCTTATTTAACAGAGTTATGCTAATGTATTTTAGTGGTTAGTTTTCTGCTATTTCAATCTCAATAATTTCATCGCTAGTACTAGCAACAGCAGCAGCAATTTGAGGTCTCCTTACTACTCTGGAATCATATGCAATACCATATCGTACCACTACAGCCCATGTTTTTTGGTACACTTTGTTGAGGTCCAAAATTTCACAAAAAAACCCATTCTATGAAAAGTAAAGAAGGCCCAATTCAAACAGTAAGAAGAATCAACATCAAGGCCCTATGTATATTCAGATTTCTAGTAAAAAGGCCATTAAAAAATTCGACAAAATCCAGTGAAAGAATTAGACTGAGATACCCAGAGGCTGCCAGAGGCTCAGGATCCTCAGGATGTGCAACACAGCTAATGTGGGATTAAGATAGCTCCAAAGGAGTACCACGAAATACAAGAAACGGAGAACATATGTCCTTTTCAAGCACCTAGTGGTGTAGCAAAGAACTAGAGAGCTTCGAGAATGACAATTCATGAACAAAAGACTAGTACCTCGAGGAACCCAGAATGAAGAACTATAAGGGGAAGTGGCTGGGAAAACCTTCAACCCAGCAGAAATGGATTTCGTTCACTTGGGAAAAATGACAGCAAAGAAAGACAACCAAAAGCTGAGTCTGAAAAGTAAAAAGTCTTGAAAGAAGAGAGATTGAAGGTTAGCTGCCCAAGGACGCCCCGTAATGGAAAGTCAGCAAGTGACTTTTAGAGAAACAACACTAATAGATTAAAACTATCAGAAATAGGGAAAAAACCAGCCATTAAAGTGGCTTACATAACAAGGGTTTTGGTACCCAAGGAGCCAATGGGGGAGAATCAATGCTATCCAAACCCTAGAATGACATTATAAAAGGGGAAGACAGCCAACATTGAAAGGGGGATTCAGCAATAAGGAATCAAAATAAGAATCATTGAGAAAACTCTGTCAAAAACTCAAAGAAAGTAGAAAACAACGCCCGGTATCCCAGAAACAGCCACTATAGAACATACTTGGATTTAAAGGGATTCAAATTTTGCAAGTTTTAGAGGTTTAGATAGCCATCTAAGTCTATAATTTTTGAGCTTATTTGGACCTTATAACACGTCTTAGTGAGCACATTGTAATCCACAATTAAAAAAAAAAAATGAAATATCTTATTTTGATTTGAGGATCTCTAACAATTATTTCATGTATTTCTTTATTACATTGTCTTCCTTTACTATTTCTTGCTGCTTAATATATATATTCTTGCTTGTTAGTTTTTCCTTTTACTCAACCAAAAGCTGAGTCTTTTTACCGAAGTCCTTACTTCAACTTGGGCCTTGGATACACTTAGCCTCCAAAGAAACATATGCCAAAACATGCACACATCGGATATCACTCTCTCCCACAAAAATCCTCCTAACCTAACTATCTTGAAAGGCAATGCCTAAGCAAAGACACTTGGATTTGAGTTCTAAATCCTACAAGTCTTGTGCAAAGGCACTAAGTCTGTGAGAATTGGGGCCAGGATCCTTGTGGCTGAATCATTTTTATGAAATTTATTTACATATATGTATTAAAATGTATATCCTAATCTAAGAAACTAACAATTATTTGAAGATATGTGTATTGTATAGTGTGTTTTTTTATGCAAGACCTATAGAGGTAAAGGGAAAGAACAAAACTCTATTGCATAATAAGCATGGAGAAAGATCATATAGTTTAGAGAACCAGAGATTCTGGGTTCTTACAGGCCTAGTACACCCCAGGATCCCACGAAAATACACCCAGGGTACCAAGTAAAAGAACTCTTTTAAATGTTTTTACAATAAAAGATAAGCCTTAAATATTCTATTTTAATCTCTTTCTCATTGTGAATATTATGAATACTTATTTTACTTATTTTGTAAGAGTAAAGGGTCATTTTATGATACTAAACACTTATAATGGTATTTTTATTACTTAAAAGGAATCGCATTTTCGTCTTGAGGAGTTTTATGTGACTTGCGCACTGCTTGGTTTGTAATCAGCCCCATTTAGCTGCGGTGAACCAAGCCCAGTCCACCAAAACAACAAGTAAAGGGCCCAAGAACCTTGTTTCTACATGGACCTATGTGCTAAGAAAAAAGCACCCTCACACTTCAACCATTGTTGGCCTTTGATGTGGAAATGGCTGAACACAGTCGAATGCAATTTAAATGAGCTGAATGATCTCTTCATCATATTCATTCCTGACTAGAGATTTGTCAATCATTTCATATAGACAAGAAGAGCTTGCTAAAAGATTAGAACTTATACATACATTGCTTATTTGACTTGGTTCCCAATGTGTAATCAGCTCTAGAAGCACAATTCCAAAGTCATAGACATCTTTTGTAACATATTCCAGATCCCAAATCCCATTGTTTATTGAGGATCTCCTTGAATGATCAGCATTTTTTGAATTGATTGATCTCACCCCTTTGAAATTTGATATTTGAGGCTCAAAATTCTGATCAAGTAAGATGCATTTTGAGCATATGTTCAGATGGACTATCCGGATTTTGCACTTATGGTGGAGCCATGCCAAGCCTCTTGCTAGACCAACAGCAATTCTAACCCTCAACGGCCATTCTAATTTCATAGAATCATCTTCCAAAGAATGTAGCCAATCATAAAGATTTCCGTTGGACCTATATTTGTAAACCAAAATCTTCTCCTTCCTTTCCATGCAGAATCTCAAGAGGGGAAGTAATTGATAATGTATCAATCTACCTAGAATTGTTAACTCACACATGAATTGTTCTCCAGCTGTTGAGAGTCATATAGTCTCTTAACAGCAAGAAACAGACCATTGGGCAGTGTGACCTTATATACTGTTCCCATCTTTCCCAATCCAATGATGTTATCTGATCTGTCCCAGTTGGTTTAATGGAATTGTAGTCTATTTGAGATGACTAATCTCCAAGAATGAGGAAAATGACAGGAAATTTTGGTTTAATTCTTTGTTGCCTCTTATTCATCATGATTCAACTTAAATACATACCAAATAACCACAACCGATAAAAATGACAGCTATTCTACTTTAGCCGAAACTTTGGCTAAACTAGATAATAACACCTATCCTAGATAAAGATAACAAAATGATAATAACAAAAGATAACAGCAACCTAATCTCCCAGTTACTAGCAACTGAAGGAGTCCTTTATTAAACTAAACTCTTGGAGGCAGAGGCAATCTTCTTAGCAAATCCACTGTTACTACTTAGCAGGTGAATGTTACCCAGACACAAGGCTTTGGGACACAACATTGTCAGAGTTGAAATTGTCAGTCGCCTTATTGAGCTCCGCAGAAGTCATTCTAGTAACCCACCTCTTCAAAGTAAAGATCTGTGGAACAAGTTACTCTCCATTAGTATGAAAGTATACGATAAAGACAGCCAAAAGAGTTCAAGGCTAATTACAATTGAAGATTTGAAAACTATAATGGACAGTTTTGTCTGTTTTGTTATTTGTTTCACTTGTACTAGACATCTGCAAAGAAAGAGAAAAGGAGAGACAAACTGAGAACCTGTTTTCAGCTTTTCCATTGGAGCTTTGAAGGAAGCAATTTGGTCACCTTATGAGTTTCCTTTCTCTTACTGTTCTTCTTGAGGGTCATCCTTTTCCTCTTCTTCATTTGCTCCCAAGGCACACAATAGGACACGAAAATAGTTACAACTGAAACTGAAGAAGCCGCATAACCAACAATAAACCCACTTTTAAAAGTCTCATCTGATGTCTCATCTGATTTCCTTCCAAGCTCTTTGCAAGGTTCCAAAGGCCCTCCACAAAGTCCGCTGTTATTCACGTAGCTCTCTTTCGTGACATTGGGAACGGTAAAATTTGGTACTGGTCCTGACAAAAAATTGTTAGCAACGGTAAAGTTCTTGATTCGAGTGAGCTGGCCAAGTTGCTGAGGTATTTGACCTGTCAGCCTGTTGTGATCAAGTTTAAGGGAATTCAGATAAGTACAATTTGCAATATCTGTCGGGATTTCACCAGAGAAATTGTTTCTAGAGAGATCAAGTGATGTCAAATAAGGAAGCCTTGTTGATATGTCAGAGGGGATGGCACCAGAGAGCTTGTTGAATGAAAGGTTTAGATCTTCTAAGAATTTGCAGTTCTCAATGCCCTGAGGGAATTGGCCCTTGAGGCTCTTGTTGTAAAGTTGGATAGATACAACTTTGCTTTCCACGGAATTCCAGCATTCGACCCCATTAAATCTACAGTAGAAACCTTCTCCAATTTCGGAGAAATTCCAAGAAGATTTAAAGCGATTAAAAGGGTCTTTGAGTGACTCTTTAATGGATTTCAAGCAAGAGATATCACTATCACCACCATTGCTGAGAGTAAATACACCCAGCAGTGACCAGATAAAGGTTCTGAAAAGAAAAATTATAATTATATTTTTAAGAGCCATTTGTATGCAAGCGTTTATCTGTGTTAAAGACTACAAATGAGTACTCGCATTCAATGAGATCAAAGAAAAAGCAAACGAAAAGGAATTAAACAAAACAGTAATATATTTAAGCGATTTACATTTAAAGATCATCTAGTGACATCTACCCCTTTGAAGCTCCAAAAAACTTCAAAGAAATAAGTCAATAACTGACCTTGGAAACAAAGCAGGAAGGAAAACCTGGTTTATACTTTATTCTGAATAATAAAGATGAATTTACCTAGTCTAGGATTCATTGTCAGCTCTTTCGTAGTGTTGGATATTTTTATAAAAAATTATATATTTCAAATCAACACTACCTCTAAAGTGAGAAGGTCTTTAAGCGTGAGAAGAATGTCTGCCGTGCCGTTTACTCCAAAAAAAAAAGAAAGTGTGATAAGAATGACTTTAAAAGTCATTTAAAAAGTCATTCTTTTTTAGGAGTGTAAATTGTGTCCGGATGTGGCATAAAGCATGAGGTTTACGCCCTCCAATAAAAGAGCGCCACGACAGCATTTTACTAAAACGTTAATACAACTGGCCACACATATTGACTGTTCATTAAAATCCTGCCATTAACACTTCTCTCCTCCATACTCCCTTCCACAAACCACCAGTAACGGCCACCGCACCGCTGCTCTGATTTGCCCCTTATTTTGGCAACGGCAACCTACAGACCAAACAGTGAAACTGATACAACTTTGCAGGTGCCTAATTGAGAGGAGACCGAAAAGAATTCCTTCAAACGTACGGACCACCAACAACTGTCGTTGCTCCATTTTCCTCCCCTCATTCTGGCAACAGCGACCCACAGATCCAACGGTTGAGACCCAAAAATTTCCGTCCCAAGACAACTAAAACTCAACAGATCTAAAGATCCTAAATTTCTCTTTTTCCTTTCACATCTTCCACTTGCCGCATCCCCCTTTTGCTCTCTTAAGTCGGCATATAGGCAAAACAACAAATAGTTATGAAGAAAAATGAGTGATTAAACATGGGTCTCTCTTGAATCATCCATCTGGACAATAAATCAAATCCACGCCAACAAATCTTACAAAAAGAAACCACCAAACCAATCTTACAAAGTTTTTTTCTGTATGTTTTTCTACACTATGGTGGTGTCTCTTGTGGTTAGGGACTGAAGGAATTGGTTCTCAGCTATGTGTGGAAGCTGGGCTTTTGGATTTTTGCATGGTTTTAAAAACCGGTACAGTGAAAGAACCATTCGAAGAGTTAATTACCAATTTTTTAGTTGGATCAAGGTCAAATTCTGATTGATGGTCGAACACAAGTTACGTTTTAAATAATTTAATTATTATTTATTTGAATTATATAAATAATTGATAGTTTTTAATTTTTTATATATATATAAGGTCCGGTTTTAGGACATATATTAAGTTTTCTATTTTTAAAAATATTTTATTAGGAATTAAAAAAGCTGTCATTACTTTTTCAATTCTCGAGAAATTTTTTTTAAAAAAATGAAAATTAATGTATATTTTAAGGGTATATATTAGTAAAATCCATATATATATATATATATATTAACAAGTGTGTGTGTCCGGCTTCCATAGAGAGAAAAATACAGTTTTTTTTGGATCCCTTGAAAAGTCAAAATGTTTTCAAAACAAAGTAACAAATACCCAGTTCAAAACAACAACAGCAACAACAAATAACAACAACCAAATTGGACAATACCCTTTTGCTCTATCTCTCTGAAATTCCAAGGCTTTGATTTTGAATGAAATTCACTTTGAGGGTTGGGGGGTTTGTTTAGATTTGAGAGAAACAGAGAAGGAAAAAAAAAAGCAGTCTTTCTAATTTTTATTTTATTTTATTTTATCTTTTCGTCTATGATGAGCTCCAACACAGTGTCGTCTAGCACAAGAGTCGTTGGATTGGCTGATTCTGCAGCTCCTAGAAGAAATTCCAAGAAACCCAAATGTAATTTCTTCTCAAAAGACTTGATTTTTAAGGGGTTTTTTTTTTTTTTTTTTTTTTTTTTGGTGGAGTTTTGTTTCCATCCATGAGTACCCACTTGCTAATTTGTTGAGTTTTCATTTGGGTTTTGCTTGGAATACAATAATCCCTTGATCGGGCAAAGAGATGATGTGGTAATCGTTAGGGGCGGAGCGAGAAGTGTCACAGCATTAGTGATCGTGGAAGACGTTGGCCCCGTTATGCATGAGGGCGTGATCGTGGGCATGGCAGTGTGCATGATATTCAGGGAGGTAGAGAGAGTGAGTGGCGTGAGAGGACGAGGTAGAGAGGTGTGTGAGGGTGAGGCAAAGAGGCATGCGTGAGCAATGAGAGGCATGAGACGGTGAGACTTGAGAGTTGAGAGGCGTGAGAGAAGTTAGAAAACACTGAGAGTGAGAAGTGAGAATTGAGATGAGAGTGTGAGCGTCTTAGGCTTAGGACTTAGGGTTAGGGGTTAAACGATGTAGTTTTAGGTGGGAAAGGACAAAAAATGGCAAATCGGTTAGTAACCAGTTCGACCACGCCAGTTTTCAGTTCTTAGGTTGAACCAGTCGGTTTTCACTATTTACCAATTTTTAGGCTATTTTTGGTTTTCTACCATAACAGACCGAATTGAAGGCTGGTTCTTGGTTGAATCGGTTGGACTGGCTAGTCTAGTCCGGTTTTTAAAACTATGGATTTTTGTGATATTGAGTTTCAGGAAGAGTGATTGTGTGTGATAGATTTATTTCATTGTCCGGTGAAATGCTGATGTGGCTTATTATTACAAGTGGGTGTAAAGTGTGGGATTTACGCCAAGCCCGGATGGAATGTTTTCTCTACTTTTAAAAGTGAGAAGAATGACTTTAAAAGTCATTCTTTTAAGTATGAGAAGAATGTCTGCCATTTACTTTAAGAAAAAAAGTGTGATAAGAATGACTTTAAAAGTCATTTAAAAAGTCATTCTTTTAAATGTGAAAAGAATGACTTTTCTTTTAAGAGTCCTTCTAGTGCAACATAAAGTAGCAAAAAAAAGTTATAACTCGTCTATGTGGTGAGTTGTGGTTGGTAGAGGGGTAGTGGTGGGACACTCTTCCACCAACCACAACTCGCCACACGGGCAGGTTGTGGCTTTTTTGTGCCACTTTATGTGGCAGGGGTGTCAATGTTCGACCCAACTCACGAATACGATACGAACCCAACACAGGTTTTTTCGGGTTAGGGTTGGACCTTAATGGGTTTGGGTCATAAACGGGTCAACCCGAAAGTGACACGATAAGAAACGTGTCTGTAGACACCTCATTTTACAACTTGCATTTAACCAACCAGTAGATCTTCAGATTTGTGATACAAAACAAATCTTGATGTTCTAACGATCATAATGGTATGTCATGGGTTTTGATCAGACCACCTGATCAAAAGTTATCATACAAACAATTTTCAATGATCATGGCTCGCCTATACGATGGCTTGATCACATCCTATTCTAAACACTTAATTTTGATTGATTCTCACAAGAATTAATTTAAAGTTAATCAAGTGTGATTTTTGATTGGATTTCATTTTATTTCTTTTTTTTTTTGAAGAAATAATAAAAAATGTTTTTCTTTATGGCATCTTATCTGCTATTTAAAAAAAAAAAAAAAAAAAAAAAATTGGAGATATGATCCATGAAAAATTCAAAAAAAATGAAAAAAATGAAAAATGCTCAAAAAACGTCACTATCTTCAGCAGCTACTTGAATCGCATTTTTGGTCAGAAAAACGTTGAAATTTTGATTTCTCTATTTCTATAAAAGTTGTAGAGAATTAAATTTCCTTTCAAAAAACATCAATCCCAAATCAATTGGAATTTTGAGCAGCAAGTTATGGCCAAAAAACGAAACAGGTGCAGAAGATAACACAAATTCAGCATTATCTTCAATTTTCTCTCAAAATTTCAAATGAGTTCAACATCAAATCTGGTCAAGCCTATCTAATAGAATTATCCTTTCCCTTTGCTTCAGAAGAAAGATTTTTGAAAAATAAATTGGGTAAAGAAACAGATACAGCCTATGAAAAAAATTCAAAAATGCTCAAAAGACGTTACTATTTTCAGCAGCAATTTGAAACACATTTTTGGCATGGATAACGTTGAAATTTGGCTTTCTCTATTTCTGAAAAAGTTGTAGATAATTGAATTTCCTTTCAAAAAACACCCATCTTGAATCAATTGGAATTTTGAGAGGAAAATTAGAGCCAAAATACGAAGCAGGTGCAGCATCATTTCAAAATTTGAATGGGGATCAACACCAAATCCGTCCCAGCTCATTTAAACAGGTTATCTCCTCCCTTAGCTTCAGAAGAAAGCTAATAACTTAGGTTTAAAGCTAAGCCATCCCTTCCCCTATAAATAGAGAAGACCTCTTCCATTCTCTAGATCCCGAATTCCCTCTAGAGAGCTAGTGAGAAAGCAGAAAAAAAAAAACTATTGAGCAACCATTGTTCTTACTTTGGTTGTAGTTGAGTACTTCCTTGCTTTCTCCCTAGCCCTTTAGGTGATCATTTCCCCTTTTAATTTAGGTTGGTAAGTAGTTAACTTTTTTTTAATTCTTTATACATGCTAGAATAAATGCTTACAAATCATTATTCACTTCTTTTATGCTATGCTTGGATGAACATGCCTATGTCTTATTGGTTTTCTCTTACATGCTTAGATGAACACTTCTAGGCCAATACACAATTTTCTTTTGAATGCTTAGATGAGCACTTCTAGGCTAAAACACAATTTTCTCTTTAATACTTAGATGAACATGTCTAGGTAGTTGTTTTACTTTTTTAAATGCTTGAACAAACATGTCAAAGTATTTTGATTTTATCTAGATAAACATGTCTAGGGTTTTTCCTTTACTTCGCTTCATAATTGCTTGGATGATCAAATATGCTTAAAGGTTTTATTTTTATTTGCTTCTCTTTGCAATTATGTTGATGACAAATAACATGACAATTTTGTTTTTCCCTCACATGCTTAGATGAACATGTCTAGGCTAGGAATTCTTTATTTATATTGATGTCTTGGATGAACATGCCATTACCTTCATTTTTGTTATCTAACAAGTTTTATTTTATTTTTTATTTTTTCTCTTTATGTCAAATTCCCCTAACATATGTTTATTTACACTTCCTGCAAATCACATGTTTATATGACATATTCTTTGTATTTGTTTGACATGACATGACATTGGCCACCTTAACCTAGGAGACCGGTTTTACCGGGCGAGATGGGTGCTTAATCCCTTCCCATCTCGTAAATTAGCCTCCGAACTAAGATCAAGGGTTCTAGACAATGCTCTTGTATTTACAATTTTACTTTTTTTTAGAATGTAACTAGGAAATAAAGTAATGTAATTTACTTTTCTTAGATTGTATCTAGGACAAAAGGCATTGTAAATTTTTGTTACAAAATTCGATGTAAATTGTCATATACATTAATACAACAGAAGTATTTTTCATTAAAGGTTTTCTTGTTTTTCTTTTTAAATTAAATAAGTGGCGACTCTATGTAAAACCCTCGATCTAGGGGGAAGCATATTTTTACAGTGTCATAAGCGAGTCAATCCGCATAACCCACAATAGACACATTTGACATGTCAATTTATTTGTATCAACCCGAAATGACCCACTTAACACAACTCGTTTAACTCGTATAACAAATAAATATTTATTTTATTTTAGATTTGTCAAATACCTTTTATATCCAACATATATTTTAAATTTAAAAAGAAAAGTGAGTAATTACAAAAATTTACAAGGGATATAATTGGAAATTGAAACTTTATAGACCCTAGCTAATACTTTTTTTTTTTGGCATAGAACTTGCATAAATGAAATTAGATGAGCTTGTAGAAGATATTATGAATTTGGATATCAATAAAGAATCTATGGATGATAATCGTGGTCATGATCAGGATTAGTCTACTATTTGCTCAAATTCTTTTAATATTGATACTTAACATTTGGCGAGTTTCATGGATATTATATTTTTGTTGAACTATGTTATTTTATTTTTGTTAAACTTTGTTATTTTGAATTTGGGTTGAAGTGTATGCACTTCTTTTGGAGCGTAAAGAACTTATTTTCTAGATGAATGTTATATTTTTGTTAAACTATATTATTTTGAATGTGGGTTGAAAACTTAAAATGTATGCACTGTTTTTTGGGATGTAAAAAAAAATTATTTTTAGATGGATGTTATATTTAATATTATGTAGGTTGAAATGGGTTGTCTTACATTCGTGTCAACCCAACACGAATCATTTATTAAGCGTGTCAAATGGGTTGGGTCAGGTCAACCCGCCTTATTAACAGGTTGAGTTAGGGTTGAAGGATTATGACACGATTATTAAATGGGTCGGGTTAGGGTTGAGCCATTTAGTTGAATATCCCTACCTCGACACAACACGAACCCGACACGCTAACCCGAATTGACACCCCTATGTGGCCCAAGACTTATTCTTCTTTTAAATGGGAGAAAAATGACTTTTAATGTATCATTATCATGGGTTAATAGCTGTAAATTTAATACAATTGATTTATATATAGCTATATACTTATTGATGACCATTGATGTATAATGTCATCATAATTATTTGATTTTAATATATGGGTCATTATGCCATCCTCCATACTTATGTTATATAATGATGATATTGTCGGAGGCGAAAAAGTTTTCCTTCTGATAAATGAGATTTATGTTGGGTTGGGGGCTTAAACCGAAACTCGACGATGGGCTTAATGCACGGCCCAAAGGCTATCGGTGAAGATCCAAAGAATTCACTATATCTTATGCCTTCAACCTAGATTGAGATTGACAAGAATGGTCCATAAACAATCCCTACAACAGACATGTCAGCATGATTAAAAAGCATATTGTAAGAAATAGTCTAGCAGTAAAATGTTTCTGTAGAAAATAGTCCAGCGGTAAAATATTTCTATAAAAAATAGCCCAGCGGTAAAATATTCTAGCGGTAAAGTAAGACAAAACAGAATAAACCTTAGCTGTTAGCTATTTGACAGATTAAGAAAAGTATCCACATTTTCAAACTCATCATCTATTAGCTCTGGAGAAGAGCCTTCTAACACAATAATATGAGGGAAAAATTCTATAGTGACAGTTACATCGTAACCTCCAATAGTAAATGAGTAAATGAATATTATGGGCTCCATTATGACAAATAATGAAAAAAACTTAGTGTGGGATGAAGGGAGAGAGAGAGATCCTAGCTAGCACAGCAAGATCATTATGGTGCTAAGACATGCTCGTGAATATAGTATAAATAGTGAGTAATGAGGGACATTTCAGGTAGTATGAGTAGTGAGAGAGAGTGTGTATAGTAAAGTTGTTAGGGGTAGATAAGTGGTTATAAGTAGAGCTCTGAGGAGTGTTTGTGAGCTAGGAGTTGGGGAACTTAGTTTTTAAGCTTGAAACTAAGAACCCAGTGACTTTTTCAGAACTTAGAGAAGGCTTAAACAGGGAGGTTAAGGAAGAACTCCTTTCTATTAGTGTGTCTCTTAGTGTATATCCCTCCTCCCCAAGTATTAATGGAAAGTTTCTATTTATAGTTGAATTTTAGGGGGTAATTAGCAAAAAATCTCTGCTAAATCTTTCTCAATATTCAAAAAATTCTTAGAGAATTGTTCCTAGGATTTTAGCTAAGAGCGGTAAGCTCAAATTTTAGAAAGTTCCTGCTGTTTTAGGTAATAACAACTGGGATTCTAACTTAGCATTGAATGCTTATTGGCCTTGGCTGATGGGATTAAAGCATGCATTGGGCTAATGATTTTGGTTATCCTGCTGCTAGAATAAGAGCCCCTAGGGCAGATTGTATCACCCCAAGCCAGGTGTCAATCTTGAAGCCTTTGCTGGGAACTTTGCTGGGATTCCCTTGGAGCCTTCCAAACCATATATCCCTAAGTTTCCCCATTTGGGGTTTATGTGCTTGGTCCATGAATCAGAGAGTACACTTTTTTGGTATGAAAATGAATTGATTTCAAGTTGTTTCAGAAGCTTTCATAGTCTGGTCATGGCTGCTCTTGGTTCTTGATCAAATGGGCTAGAGAAGAAAGAAGGGACAGCTAGCTGAGGCTTCCCAGCTTTTTGTCGTGTCACTTTCAACTTTATATCACGTGAGAAATGATGGAATTTCAGCTTGTGAAGGAAGGGTTTAATCCCTGATGGACATGTGTCCTCTTTTGATCTGATTGGACAAGTTGGAACTTGATAGCAATGGGCTCTAGCTATTAAGTTATGCTGAAATTTGGCTGGTCAGCTCACGTGAGCTTCAGCCACTGGGATTTATGTATGAGCTAGGCTCACTTAGTTGGCTTTGTAGTTGAGCTTCTTTAGGCTTGGTTATCTTTACAAAATGAAGAGTTTTGCCATAAGTGATATACATGGGCTTTTATAAATTTTGTAAGAGAGGTATTTCTTAAGAGATGAGTAATTATATTTCCCATGAGTGAGGGATTTAGTATATGTAAAACAAGTGTTAAAATAATATTTGAGTTTTGTAAATATGTGCCAAAATAGCATTTGGACTTTATGAAATAGTTGCCAAAATAATATTTGGGTTTTATAAGATAGTTATCAAAATAGTATTTGAGCTTTATAAAATAAGTGTCAAATTAGTATTTAGGCTTCGTAAAATAGTGCCAAAATAATACTTGGGTTTTGTAAAATAGTGTCAAATTAATATTTGGGCTTTAGTCAATTTTGGTCAATTGACTAAAGCCCAAATATTGAGAGACATCAACATAGCACTTCGGTCAATTTAGTCAATTTCGGTTCATTTTGATCTACTTCAATCCAATGTGGTCCAACTCACTCCATTCGGTCCATTTTTTGGTCCACCTGCTCCATTATTCAGTCCATTTGGACCATTCGTCCATTTTAGTCCAGTTAGGTCCAGTTAGATCTATTTCAGTCCAATCTGGTCTGTTTGTCCATTTCGGTCCAGTTTGGTCTATTTCGGTCCACTTCAGTCCATGGCTACATATTTGAACATGCTTATCAATTATTTTAGCAATATCAATTTTAATTATATGATAAGTTTTGGTTATCATGATAATGAATGAGAAATTTGAAAATATAATTGTAATTTCATCATCACTTATGACCTAAATAATAGATTCTAGAAATGATGGAGAACACACCGGGGAATGCTGAAATTAAGTATCTTTTTATATTTTCATAAGACAAGGATTAAAATTATGCCATTTGGGTGTTTACGTTATTTGCGTTGAAGAATGATCACACGGTGATGGATGTATTGATTTAGAATCTTATGAAGGAGGGTTGAGTAATGGATGCGCATACTTAGTGTTGTAGCTTAGACATTGGTTAAACTAGGGAGTGAAAATGAGGCATTGGGTATTTTGCAAGAACTTGGACAAGTATAGTGCCCCCAAGATTAAGATAAAGACTTACAGTTATAGTCACTACAATAATTAGCTCTTTATGTGCAAAAGGGCATGCTAGGGGAGCAGAGGGGGTTGTGTGGCACCACAAGGATATCAAATAGTGCCTTGCATTTACAGGAGCCTTCTTTATGGTTGGTCTAAGCAGGATTATCAAAGATAAGAAGTTGGCTGGGTTTATTACCAGTTTATTTTGCTAAAACACATTCCTTTAGATGCCTTTGTGAACGAAATCTTAAACGTAAGCCTCCCGGTCTTTTTCCTGAGGCCATGAATGTGATGATAGAAATGAGGTCCCATAAGATTGCCCCAAACTCAATTAGTTATAATACTTTGCTACCATGTCTAGGAAGGACAAGAAGGGTCCAGGATTCTTGTTGAATTCTTGAGATAGTTGGGCTATATATTATCTTGTTGGAATGGTGTTATATTTGACTGAGAGATGTGGTAAAGGTAATCAGATAGCAGATGAGATGATTAGGGAAGGGTTGATGTCATAAAGTAAATTTTTGGCTAAATTATAAATTACGCCCTCTAACTTTGGTTTGTATTCAATTTAGTTCTTTAACTTTATTCTTCCCCCACCCCCCAATCTTTTAACTTTGTCGTCAATTTAGTCTTTCCAACCAGTTCTTGTATGGTTGGTTGCCATAAGTGTCCTAAATCGAGGTAGTTTTGGTATTTTTGAATTTCTTCACAAAGATGCTGGAAAGTTTTCTCAACAAGCATAACTTGGTACATACGTAGACTCACATAACCAGTCAAACTGAAACGATTTACATGACAACACTTTTGAAACAAAAAAATCACGCACCTAGAGCTAATTAATTACACATTCGAACTCACTCATAATAGGATTTTCTCTTCCAACACTAGCAAATTAATACAACCTTATTTAACAGAGTTATGCTAATGTATTTTAGTGGTTAGGTTTCTGCTGTTTCAATCTCAATGATTTCATCGCCAGTACTAGCAGCAGCAGCAGCAGCAATTTGAGGTCTCCTCACTATTCTGAAATCATATGCAATACCATATCGTACCCCTACAGCCCATGTTTTTTGGTACACTTCAACCATTGTTGGCCTTTGATGTGGAAATGGCTGAACACAGTCGTATGCAATCTTAATGAGCCGAATGATCTCTTCATCATATTCATTCCCGATCAGAGATTTGTCAATCATTTCATATAGACAAGAAGAGCTTGCTAAAAGATTAGAACTTATACATGCATTGCTTATTTGACTTGGTTCCCACCGTGTAATCAGCTCTAGAAGCAAGATTCCAAAGTCGTAGACATCTTTTGTAACATATTCCAGATCCCAAATCCCATTGTTTATAGAGGAGCTCCTTGAATGATCAGTATTTTTTGAATTGATTGATGTCGCCTCTTCGAAATTTGATATTTGAGGCTCAAAATTCTGATCAAGTAAGATGCATTTTGAGCATATGTTCAGATGGACTATCCGGATTTTGCACTTATGGTGGAGCCATGCCAAGCCTCTTGCTAGACCAACAGCAATTCTAACCCTCAACAGCCATTCTAATTTCATAGAATCATCTTCCAAAGAATGTAGCCAATCATAAAGATTTCCGTTGGACATATATTTGTATACCAAAATCTTCTCCTTCCTTTCTATGCAGAATCCCAAGAGGGGAAGTAAGTGATAATGTCTCAATCTACCTAGAATTGTTAACTCACACATGAATTGTTTCTCCAGCTGTGGAGAGTCATATAGTCTCTTAACAGCAAGAAACAGACCATTGGGCATTGTAGCCTTATATACTGTTCCCATCTTTCCCAATCCAATGATGTTATCAGAGCTAAAATTGTCAGTTGCCTTATTGAGCTCTGCAAAAGTCATTCTAGTAACCCACCTCTCCAAAGTAGAGATCTGTGGAACAAGTTACTCTCCATTAGTATGAAAGTATATGATAAAGGCAGCAAAAGATTTCAAGGCTAATAACAATTGAAGATTTGAAAACTATAAAGTCTATAATGGACAGTTTTGTTTGTTTTGTTATTTGATTCACTTGTAGTAGACATCTGCAAAGAAAGAGAAAACAAGAGAAACTGGAACCTGTTTGTTGCTTTTCCATTGGAGCTTTGAAGGTAGCAATTTGGTCACCTTATGAGCTTCTTTTCTCTTATTGTTCTTCTTGAGGGTCATCCTTTTCCTCTTCTTCATTTGCTCCCAAGGCACACAATAGGACATGAAAATAGTTACAACTGAAACTGCAGAAGCCGCATAACCAACAATAAACCCACTTTTAAAAGGCTCGTCTGATTTGCAAGGTTCCAAAGGCCCTCCACAAAGTCCGCTGTTATTCACGTAGCTCTCTTTCGTGACACTGGCTATGGCAAAATTTGGTACTGGTCCTGACAAAAAATTGTTAGCAACGGTAAAGGTCTTGATTTGAGTGAGCTGGCCAAGTTGCTGAGGTATTTGACCTGTCAGCCTGTTGTTATCAAGAATAAGGGCATTCAGATAAATGCAATTTGCAATATCTGTAGGGATTTCACCATAGAAATTGTTTTTAGATAGATCAAGTGCTGATGCAGAAGGAAGCATTGTTGATATGTCAGATGGGATGGCACCGGACAGCTTGTTGAATGAAAGGTCTAGACGTTGTAAGGATTTGCAGTTCTTAATGCCCTGAGGGAACCAGCCTGTGAGGCCCATGTTGGAAAGTTGGATATATAAAACTTTGCTTTCCTTCGAATTCCAGCATTGGACCCCAGTAAATACACAGATGAAACCGTCTCCAACTTTGTCGAAATTCCAAGAAGATTTAAAGAGATTAAAAGGGTCTTCTAGTGACTCTTTAATGGATTTTAAGCAAGAGATATCACTATCACCACCATTGCTGAGAGTAAATACACCCAGCAGTGACCAGAAAAAGGTGCTGAAAAGAAAATTTTTAATTATATTTTTAAAAGACATTTGTATGCAAGCGTTCATCTGTGTGTAAGACTACAAATGAGTACTTGCATTCAATGAGATCAAAGAAAAAGCAAAAGAAAAGGAATTAAAGAAAACAGTAAGAAATTTAAGCAATTTACATATTAAGGATCATCTACCCCTTTGAAGCTCCAAAAAACTTCAAAGAAATAAGTCAATAACTGATCTTGGAAACAAAGCAGGAAGGAAAACCTGGTTTATACTGAATAATAAAGATGAATTGACCTAGTCTAAGATTGATTGTCAGCTCTTTCGTAGTAACTGCATTCCAAAATACTAAATTCTTGCAATAACGGTTTATGTCAGCATCCTTAAGAGTTCATAATCATACCGCAGATAATTGACTAGAACAATGATTCTTTCGTGGAAAGAGGATGTTGAGGTTTTATATTGGGTCAAAGTCTTATATCATACAATAAAATGAAATATTATCTTACACTGCATACTAAACTACGGACAAAGCACAAGTTTTAATATCAATAATTAATGAGCTAATGAATTTTAATTGGGTATGAAGAGGAATTTAAGTGCATGATGAAAAATGCAGGCAACTTGCCTGTCAAAGTTTCAATGTCTGTCATCAAAGGCCTGGTTGTTCATGTGACTTTGGTTGCAAGGTTGGGGGTTTAAGTTCCCAAATTAGAGTTTAGAATTGGCCTCACAACAATGATAATGATGCTTCTACAAAAACTAACATAGAAAAAAAAAAAAAAAAGATGAATAAAACTAGGCACAACACTTGACTGTCAAAGTTTCAATGTCTGCCACCAGAGGCCTTTGTAGTCCAAATGACATTTGGAAGAACTGCCCATGTGACTTTGGTTGTGCGGTTGGGAGTTCAAGTTCCGGGATTAGAGTTTCACATTGGCCTCACAACAATGATAATGATGCTCTCAGAAACACTTATATAGAAAGAAAGAAAAACAAAAGAAGGGGGGGGGGGGGGGGGTTCTCATGAAAAATTTATAGGATCATCCAGTTTAAATCCAAAGCATATGTGAAAATTTTCCCCAATGATCATTTTAGTTAGGATCAACCAGAGAAGTGGTCAATGGTCTATCAAGAAAAGTACACCTTAACTACTACAGCATCATTCCTCTTGATTAAATAAATACACAAACCATATCCCTGACTCAATAGAAAACATGGTATTGTTAACAATTAGAAGTATTAAAATTGTTTGCTTGACTGCAACAGGGATCAACTAGTGTAGGTGTATTATGCGCATTATGTCTCCATCTACAAGTGTCAAGTTTTGTTTGTTTGTTTTTTCTTTTTCTTTTTTCCTTTCTTTTGGAAAATCATGTTTTCAATGGTTACAGAATGCTGAAGAAATGGTCCATCCATATACTAACGTACAAAGTGGGAGGTAACTCTCTGTCAAATACAGTGGTTGACTGTTCTGTATTGGTTATAAAATAAAAGGCTCTTACTGACTGCAGCCATTCAATTTGTCTACTAACAGAATATCAAGATGTACCTAATTTGCACATGAAATTGCAATATTTTTAGCAAGTTGAACAATTATTCTAAACGCTCATATCATCGCGACTAGAATGATCGAGACAGATAAACACTTGATCAAATTTTTTTTTAATGAACTGTGCTTTCACACAAACATAGAACTTAATGTTTCAGTCATAATAGCAAGCAAACATAGCCCAAAACCAAATCTGTTTAGAGATTTTCCCCTACTCATTACACTTTGTATGTCATGCTTCAATTGGTCTATGTGATTTCTACCTCAAAAATTTCATTTGAGTTATCTGCAAAGTTGCAGTAACAATGTCATATTGCCTCAATATCTCAGTCTCATTTTTAAAATCATATCTCTCCCCAATAATACTTATTATTGTATTGTACAATTCAAGTGTTGTTGGCCGTTGATCAGGAAAGGGGTTAAGACAAGATAAATACAATTCTAAGGAATTGAAAGATTTCACCATCAAATCCTCGAACAATTAGAGAATTATTCATGACAATGTAGAGTTTAGAAGAATTAGTCAAAAGATGAGTAATCCAATCAACCAAACTCCCATTCAAACTGTATGATAATTTTTTTATTTAAATAAGTTGCTTCCCAATAAGAGTGTTTGAATAAAATTATATCTATGATTATATATATTTAATTTAGTGTCCGATTAATATATGCTCTTAGGACATACATTAATTATCCATTTTTGGAAATGTTTTTTTGAGAAATGAAAAGGCTGTAAAAAAAGTTATTAACTTTTTCATTTTTTTGTGTAAAGTTTCCTAAAGTGGTTTATTAATGTAGGGGCAAAGGCCCAAAATCATACCATGGGCCTTGGGCCCCATACTAGAAGGTCAACCACGTCCGAGGAGAAGATGTGAGTGCCAAAAAGGCCCCCAACCCAGTTCTCGTGGGCCTAAAGATGTTTAAAGGGCGGTCCGAGGAGAAATATCTCCTCGGACGTAACAAATATGGCTCAAATATGCACTCTGCCTACTAGAAGGACCCACCTCAACGGGCATTAGTAACAAGGATGAGTCCCACAGACCCGTGGCAAAGAAGGAAACGTAAGATATCCAAGGAGAGGCTGCAACTGCCACATTAAATGCATTACAGCTACTTTTCTAGTCGCATTAATGTAGAGAGGACTTGTGAACAGTGCTGCCTTGGCTACCACAACTTACAGAAAGATGGAGGGAGTGTCCGATGGGACAAGCACTTAAGTGAGGGTCCAGATAATCAATAAGTGTAAGGCTCCGATGGCTTCAAGAAGACTATATAAGAAAGGGAATCCTCGTGAGGAAGGGGAGGGAGAAAAAAGAGAGGTAGAACAGAGGAACAGTACAAGTTGCCATAGTCTTTGAACAGGGACCCGCATACATTCATCTCATCTCCTCGGACTGAGAATCTATGGGCATTAAGAGGATTTGCTTACTTTTAATTGTTGTATAGCCCAACTTTAGCCAGTGTATACTTCGTTAAGGCCTAGTTCTATAACTCGCTCTCTACAAATTCATTGTTTCTGGGCTCCTTGGACCAGAACCCCATACCTATTGGGCCTGGGCCCCAAATTGTGACCCTACAATTAATCTATGCTATAAGAGCACATATTAGTAAAACCCCTTTATTTTATTTAAAAATTATGAAAAAATAAAATTATATTTTAAAAATATAAAATTAAAAAAAAAAGATTATAAAAAATTGGAGCTGAAAATTAATGGAGATTCTAAACTTATCCCCAACCAAAATTTTTTTGGACATAAACTAATATGCCTACAAACAATTACCCATTTTGTGACAATAAGAATGTGTTATGCTAAAAGTGCTTGTAATTCAACTGACATTTTTTAATGCTTTTCTCTTAATGTTTTTAGGCAAAAAAAAAAAAAAAAAACCGTTTTACCCGTCGAAATTGTTGTTGCATACATGCAAGTACACACTAACTGTACATCCAGCGAACTAACCAACTAACCAACCAAGAATGTCCCAAAACTTTCAAACTGTCCTCACCTCAACCATCTCTGCCGTAACCACACTTTCCAACCGTCCACTGATTCCTCAGTACCCCTCGATCTCATCCTACATTCTTATAATAATCATCATTCAATTATAATCATGTGTATGAAATTGTGTTTTTTAAGTTTTCATTCATTGTCTTAAAAGAATGCTACTTGTTTTTTGTGTGGTTGAATTGTAAAAGAAGGTCGGAGAGGCATTGCGATGAGTGAGGTGTTCGAGGTGTACGAGCATCACTATTGCGAGCTCTCTGCCAATCTATCAAGCTACTGCACTGCCGCTACTGTACTTGATGGAGGTTATTACCACACTATATATGTTTTCTTTGAATCTCTATTATTTAGTTGCTTTTGTTTGTTTCACGAGAAACAATTAGGCAATAATGAGGTGTGTATTTAATGTTGAAAATTCTTTAGGTAAGAGAAACGGAGAGAAGAGGCTAGTGGTTATGAATTATGATTTATGAATTGATGGGTTTGTGATTATGTGCTTGTATTGTATAAGATGATGAAGCATAAGCATTACAATGTATATAGATGTTTTATAATGCTTGAATGAGATTGTTGCTTTTGCTATATTTTTACTTTTTAAGTTTTGTATGATATCATCAATGGGTATTTATAGTGGGTTACATCCTAACTAAGATTACAATATACTTTAACTAGTATTCGGATTAGGAATTTAGGACTACTTTACTAAAGGCTTTGTTGCTTAATTGGCATCTTATTGTTCACAAAGTGCTTGGAAATCAATTTTTTAAGTTTTATGTTAGTAGGTAACAATTAATCTCATGTTCTATTTTGATATTGATATTTAAATATCAATGAGATTGTAAATAACTTTGTGGTTTAGTGGTATTGTCTGATTCTTGAGAACCTGGATTTGAATTTCCCACTTGTTGTACGCAAAAAATGTATATAAAATATTGTAAACCTAGAATATTCATAATGATGAGTTAAGTAGATGCTAAACATGCTGATGGGGAACAAAACTGGAAGATGGTTTGTTAGAATGTAGGAGTCATGTCTGTGGTGTTGTTAGTTTGTGTGCATGGAAAATGGAACTTTTTACTGTAGTCTGCATATGAAGTTGAATATAATTACCTTTTAATTTTGTTTGGTTGTGAGACTATTGGGTTTTGTACTGTACGTATTAAAATATGCCTAAACTGTCAAATTATTTACTTCACTGATGGTTCTATGCATTCTTGATTGGCAGAGCAAAAGAAGCAGAAAATTTCCGAAATAAAAACTGGATTAGATGATGCGGATGGTTTGGTACTAAAGAAGCCTATTGCTGTGACTTATTAATTCTATATATATTTTTTTATATCTCATCAGATTACTAATGTGATTTTTCTAGAATTTGAACAGCTTCAGAAAATGGATCTTGAGGCAAGGAGTTTGTCACCTAGTGCAAAGGCAACCCTTCTTGCTAAGTTAAGGGAATATAAAACTGATTTCAATAGTTTGAAAAATGAATCCAAAAGACTCACATCAGCTAATGCTAATCTGGCTGCAAGAGATCAGCTGTTGGAGTCAGGAATGGCAGATGCACTATTGGTATGTATGTCTTTCTCCCTCGCGAAGGTTGTATCTTGCGCATCAACTGTATGTAACCAATGTGTCACAATATATGGAATCCACGAGTGTGTGGTCTTCACTAACCGTGAGATATAAGTTACATGCAACTGATGTATAAGATAATTTTTCGTGATTCACATAGTTCTTGGTGTGAAATGCCAAATGGTCTATATCTACCATAGCTTTACATTTCTATTTCCATGAAAGTTATTTCCACCAATTGCTTTTACTCTTTTAATTAGAATATATACATACACTTTCTTAATTTCAAGAATAGTCATGGACATGGATATTATGTATATAATTCCATTAGGGGTACATTCTCATTGACATTGGTGGGTCATGCAAAAGGTATCTAATGATCAAAGAGGAAGACTGCTGATGACAACAGAGAGATTAAATCAGTACACTGACAGAATTAAGGAGAGTAGAAGAACAATGCTGGAAACAGAAGAGCTCGGCGTCTCGATCCTACAAAATTTGCATCAACAGCGACAATCTCTACTACACGCCAATAACACAGTATGCCTTATGCTTTTTTTTTTTTTTTTGTTCCAATTAATGGTACATTGCCTCTTGGTAACAGGTTCATTGTGGTTTTTACATTTTATATTTTGTATGTTTCATTTTTGTATTTCATGTGCACTACACTTCATCCCTTCCCTAAATGGCAACTGAACAAGGGCATAGGTTGTTCTCTGTATAGGAAAAAAGGGGTCTACTTTAGCCTTATGCAATCCACAATTAGCTTTCCCGATAAACGGCTCTGATTAATTTAATGGTCAGCATTAGCAAACTATTGATCTTTCTTTCTGTCTGCAGATACATGGTGTGGATGACAATGTTAGCAGGAGCAAGAAGATATTGACATCCATGTCAAGAAGAATGAGCAGAAACAAATGTATCATTGGCTCCATAGTCGCAATCCTAGTTCTTGCAATCATATTCATCCTTTATTTTAAGCTGACTCATTAGTCCACCTTTTCTTGTCCAAAAATTTAATTGGCTCATATTAGCGTGTATGTTGTGCTTTTCTTTCATGAATGCGTGCGCAATACTCTCGTATCTTTTTACCTAATTTTTTTTTTCCCCAATTTAATTTACTCAAAGAAGAAGCCTATTTCTCCCTTCATCATCAAGTGTGTCATAGTCTCTCTTCTTTATTACATATATTCAAATGTATGATTTTCTCTTTTTTTTTTTTTTTTTTTTCTTTGGTGGGCAATAGGGGAGGAAAATGCATGTACTTTTAAGATCTTTCTAGCAAAAATTTAAAATCGCCGCAATTACCTTGTACTATTATTTAAACAGTTTATGGAAACTTCCTATAGATATCATTGGGTGTATTTTTTTTTTTTTTTTTTTTTTTTTTTTTTTTTAGCTCTCCTGATTAGAAGAAAAAAATAATCCTCTCGAGCTGTTGAAAGATCATTTAACATTCTCAAACCATAATCAATTCCTCATTGACACATTTAAGAATACAGATACGCCTCCTGAATGAAAGAAAGACAGCAGAAAATCCTAGGGTTAATGGATCATTCAGATCTGGATCTTTTCCTCAGTGTGAAACCTTCAACCTCTTCAGATTTAGAAATACCAATTACTGCTTATAGAATTCTACAGAAAAGACAGTTCACTAAACTGATAGTGAAATATCTCCTGTGCCTGTTTCTGATAGTGATATATCCCTTGTATAAATATGTGATGGCTGCTTTTTTAATGAAAATCTACATCACGAGAAATTATTTCATACACCAAGTGTATTACACCCCCCCTCCCACATAAATGTCGATTTCATGGTGCATGACCCGCAGCACCCATCGTTATGAGAGAGAGAGGTGGAATACACCGAGGACATTGAATAATTTCGCCTAAATCACCACCTCTCAGTGCTCTCACGCATCTGGTAAGGGAACAGCTAAATATACATGGAATTTCAAGAATTCTAACTTTAAAGGAAATTACCGCATTGAAGGGACAAAACGATCCTCAATAACCCGCAACCACATTAATATCCTGAAGCACCATTGTGAGGAGAGGAATACTTTCAAGCATGCTTCTCCTCATCCTCTTCGTCATCCTCATCAGAATCAACAGAAGTAGGGTGCCCATTCAGATCCACATTTACACCATTTACCTTCCTCACAAACTGGCCCCGCACACGAGGCCTTCTTTCAGCAAGTCGTTTTCGATTAACATATCTAATCTTCTTATCAAAACATCGCTCCTTTCTTTTCTGCCTAAACTTGATCAATGCTGCTTCTCTTCTGTCAACTTTATTCAAATTTACTTCAGAGGAAGATGGACTTCCAAATGGCCAAGAATGAGAAGCAGGCATTTGACCAGGTTGTAAGCATATATTAACAGGGTAATACGGGAATGGTGCCATTCCATTAACATGTGGAGGGCATTGTGGAAGATGATGGTACTGTGACATCATAGCTTTAGGGGAATGATTTTGCAGGTCATGCAGATTCTTTTGATACAATTGTGCTGCTGATGGCATCATGACTTGATTTACAACTCCTGACATGCAATATGGAAAGGCAGCTTGGGCAGGTAAGCCAGAAGCATCAAGTTGATGTTCATTTCTTGGGTGCGAAAGCACTTGAGAGAACCTTTCATCCTTCAAATCCCTTTGCTGTGAGAGTTCCGTTGATGCAGTTGGGGTGCAAGACCTCTCTATTGAAAAAGAATCGGGCATACTATTACTGCTTGGAAATTCATCTCCTTGCGAATAGCTTTCCCATGCCTCTCCAGAGTCATTTATTTGGGTATCATTAACCACTTGTTGAACACGTGCTTGATGGTTCTCTCCCGTCCTCACTTGAGCAACATTTTCCTCGACATTGGCAACCCCTTGAGAGCTCTTTTGCAGTGTGCTTGTTTTGACATAAGTGAAGAAAGCAGAAGAAGACTCACCAATCTTTAGCTCACTTTTCTTTGGGCCAGATGAAAATTGTCCTGCAAGACATCACCCAAAGAATTTTATACATATCATGTATGTATGTGTGTATGTCTATACAAATATACACTATATATATGTAGATATATGTGAGTGTATGAATATACATTAAAGTGTAAAGTATAAAAATACTGAATACATGACATGTATATTTATGTACACAGCACACAATGAAAAATCTTTCATGCTTTTAAGACACCTGCACATGATATTGGTAAAGCAGTAATTGAACAAGTGGCTCACCAGTACGTCGGTCACTAATTTTTGGCACATCAGGCCGGTATTCATCTAATTCAATGTATGGAGGCTCTACAGCAGCAGCAGAAGACTGAAAAAAGAAACAATGAAAATATTAAGCACAGAAAATGCCAATGTTATCCCCCCACCCAACCACCACCCCCCCCCCCCCCCAAAAAAAAAAAAACCTTGCTCTTACAAGGGGAGGAGGTGCCACTTGGTGAAATTTGTGGCCACAGATCAGTGTATATTGTGCTAGACCGGTCTTTGCCCCATGATGGTGTAACTTTATTACTTATTAATTTTGTATGCGCAACTTATTTTCTTAGTTAACTTCAGAGCATTAGTCTCTTGCATCGAATCCAGTTTCACTTTTAGTTTGTTCCTAAGTATTGAGTGCTAACTACTAACTTACTTCTTAGTTCTATTTTACTTAAATGTTTAATTTTCCTCTAAAGTTGGTTAGATATCAGGTCATTCAAGAGGACAAAATGAGTCTCAATTAGTGGTTTGTTCTCTAGTCACCTACTTGGGATCTAAAATTAAAGTAGGTTTTACATTCTGGGATATGTAGTATAATATTAGTATATTACACATAGAATGGCAAAATGTTATTAAGATTAAAATACAGAGAACATGTTACCCCCATCAATTTTTGAGTTTGCTGGACTGCTGATCCCTTCACTCCCCTCTATAGTTGCCTATACCTTCAAGTTTGTCAAGTGCATGTTTAAAGCAGGCCAATGTACTGAAATCAGGGCTCAAGTGGGGACAAAATTGTCTGTGCTTCCTAGATTAGGTTCTTTGCAATACAGCCACGAATATACTTGTGCTTATTCTTTTTTTTTTGGGGTGGGGGGGGTGTTCTTCTGCAGTGCTTAAGATTTTAGCCTATTCTGTGTCCAACTACTGATACCAAGCCCAATAGTAGAACCAAAAAACACATATCATTAAAAGTCATCTTTTCAAAGTAAATAACTAAACATATGAAGGGCCCAAGGGTCTACACAAATCACAAATCGACTAATTCATAACAAAGAGGTGATCTTCTAATTTTTGAGCAACCAAATTCCAAGGCTATAGTACACTCACCTCATCTTCTTGATGAACTGACAATCCCATCTCAGGATTAGTGCTCCTACGGGACCTGTCATCTGTGTCATCTGAGAACATAGTACTGTTTGTATTAGCATCACTAGGGTCTGATGCCACCAGATCAAAGTCGTAGTTCAAGATGTTCTTCTCAGCCAGTCCAAGCTGCCAACATAAGCATTAAAATGAACATTTCAATATTGATCTAAGGAGAGATAAACTATCAATGGAACTCTCACACTGGTGATAAGTAACACAAGAAGGTGGCCCATGGAATATGGAAGGTGACACACATATGTAAGAGCAAACATCAATAATGATATGAATTCTTCCAAGATAATAGAAAATGCATGAGCAGCTCATAAAAAAGATGATAATAGTCTAAAAAGCATATCATTTTCTGCATCATATATGGTCACTCCTGTTTCCTTACATTTGCTTCATATGAATGAGTTCCCAATATTTATTAATGGTTGCATAAGCTCTATGTGGATATTTATTTAAAGGGGGGGGGGGGGGGAGAGGGCAGAAAAGGAATATCAACATAACATGAAAGCCAGGTAAAACAAACCATGCGCCGCCTTCTCCACACGTGTGTCCACAAGTTTAATAACTCATTGGTGCGTAAAGGCTTTACAAGATAGTCCGCTGCTCCAAGCCTCAGGCACTTAACAACAACAGAGACCTCATCTTGTGCCGACATCACTTATCAAATCGAACAAGATTAAATAAGAATCATCAGACTATATTTTACCCAGAAGAGAGAAATATACTCTGCTACTTACGAATTTGGCAGTGGTGGTAACAAGAAAAACTTACTGATCACAGGAATGCGTCGTAAATCGTTATCCCGATTTATGTACTTCAACAACTTCATGCCTTTGGCCAAAGGAAGGTCAAGTTCAGCAAGTATGATATCTATATTAGCTCCCTCCGCATTCAGTGCATCAATCACCTGCCTAGCTGACCTGACTGAAGTTACTGCAAAGCAAGAAATAAAAAGCTGTCACCCATCTCCACTTTCAAAATGTAAGAAATAGACAATGTCATTAGAAGATGAAGAAGGCAAACAAAACTCAGTCATGATAGGAGTATCACATACTACATATGTAAAAGAGGTGGTAATTCTATCAGAAATTTGCCCCACTTAGGCCAGTTCCAATTGATTGCTTTGAAACAAGGATCAGAAAGAGTTTAGGTATGAACTTATCAAAAAGCAAAGCCATGCATTGAGCTCCATTACGGCTTTAAGCTCCAAAATAAGACCAAGGCCTTCCTTAACTTACATTGGCTTTTATTTAGACAATCGGTAACATCAAGCTTGGACCGACATCCAACTAATTCCTATCAAGAAATAATTGACTTTAAAAGGGTAAAAAATAATACATAAGCACACAGATCACACATAAAAGGAAATTAGACCATCCTTTCTTGCTTGTTTCTATGGAGTCACTTTTACTTATTGTTCTACTCATTCAAACTTCCAAAGAAGCCAATAATAGCATCTAAAACTTGTCTCACATTGTCATGTTTCTGCACTGATCATCATAATGTTTTCTGGCATAATTATTAATTAGATTTGAAGTTGTTACCTCACTTTAGTCCAACGTGAGTGAAAGCAAATAACTACAAACAGCTAAGGGCATCCAAGGTGAAAGCTTAAGTATAAATATAGTCACAAAATAGAATTTGATCCTTTTATATATTTAAAGTTTTCATCATTCAATATCCAAGAAAGCCAAAAAATCAACGGAGCCTAATACAATCATTTGACTAAGTTAAATTCAGTTTATCCTTATAAAATCCAATATCATTACTACACAATATTACATCAAAGACAGAATTATTTGCTTTAACTCAAAGTACTACCCTTCTCACATAATACCTAATTGTAAACTCAACCTCCTAAATCCTAGCATCAAATTACATAGTTCAAGCATGTTTTCACCAATAATACAAAAATTTCCAAGCTCTTATCAGCTCAAGAGACCTGCTTCGCCAATAAATTCCACCAACCAAATCAGCATATAATTTAACATTACACACAACACTTTTAATTTCGATATTAGATAATAAAAGACAAAAGTTATTAGCTTTACTTCAAACACCAAAATCCTAGCAGCAAATTACATAGTTCAATCTCTACTCTACACTAAAATTTCTCATTCACAATTCAACAATTCCAAACTAAAAATTAACAAATTAATCACACCAACAACCAAAAAAAAATTTAGTCAACAAAAAAACCATAGATTTCAACAAAAACAAAAAAAATAAAAACAAATCATAGAATTCAACAAGAACAAAAAATCAAAGCAACTAAAATTTTTTAAAAGAAGCAATATATGTATATACCCTGATAAGAACATTTCAAAAGAAGAGTGGAAACTTCTTCCAAACTCTTGGCATCGTTATCACACACCAAAATCCTCACTTTGCTCCTATCTATAAACGCATCTCCTCCTCCTCCTCCTTTACTACTATTCCCACCACCACCACCACCACCCTCTCTGTTCAAACTAACCTCCCCAGACTCCATTTTCAACACTTCTGAGAGCTCTGAACTCAACTTTCTTCTACTCCAAAACCACAAAAGAACTCTCAGATTTCCTTTTTCAAACAAATAAAAATTTAGAAATCCAATCCTCCACAACCTTAAAAGACTTTTTGGATTCTAAGAGTTCCGATCCGAGACCTCCATAGAAACCAAAGTCACCGTGAACGGCGCACGTTAGCTTTATTCATAAGGAAAAAAAAGTGTAAGATGTCAGTCAAACCGACGGTGGTGATTTGAAGACCAGAGAGAGATCACCGGCGAGCGGCGCAAGTTAGCAAAAAAGATATTTTGGTCTGCTACAGTAAGTACCCTGAGAGAGAGAGAGAGAGAGAAACATTAATAATATATCTTCTCTCTCTAACTCAGTTGTTTTTTTTTTTAAGAGTAATGAAAACACTTTATAGGATAAAAAAAAGTACTTAGTTATTAATTACTTGTTTTGTGTTTTCCAAATTGAGATTAATTTGTTAAGAATAAAGTTTAGTTACAAAATTAGTTACAGTCTTAATCTACAACTTTATTCAATATTTTTTTTTATTAGAGGTAAATTTTGACAAATTTATTATTGGATGACATCTTCTTCTTATATTATTAATGCTTGTAAAATTTGTAGAAAATTAAATATTAATAACTGTGTTATCAATAAATTATTCAAATTCTAAATTTTTGTAATTTAAAATTATACATAAAATATAAATTTATAGATTATATAGTAAATAATATCTGATTTACATAAATTTTGACATATATATTAAAAGTATAAAGAGTATGCAATTTAATGGTTAGATTTTCAAAATATATAGTAATATTTATTTTATTGAGGAACGTTGTAACCTAATTTAAGACTACATTCAATTTTGTAATTAAATTTTGTTAATTTTTTAATTACATTGGATTAGGGACGCAGCTAACGTGCGCACGTTGGGTAAGGCTGAGGTTGTGGGTGGCGCACGATAGCGAAGTGGGAGACGTGGAAGGTCCAGCAACAGAAACAAAAAAAAAAAAAAAAAAAAATCTAAAAAAGTGCAAAGGCAGAGAGAGAGAAAAGTGAAGATAGTGTTCTTTTTCTGGGTGGAGATATGGTGGGAGAGATGCCACGTGGACATCTTTGGCTAATGAGGAAATGAAATCTGATTGATTTTTCCTGCCACGTCACGGGTTGATTTTTTTTTTTTCTCTCTTTTTTCTCTTTTTTTCATTTCTTTCTATTTTTGACTTTTTATGGAAATAAATAGGCCCTACTTTGATTTTTCATTATTTTTGATTGAATCTTAAATTTTTGGGTGATTTAAGGAAATGAAATGTGATTGAATTAGAATATTCCCAGAAATCTAAAGCAAACAGGTTGTGATGCTGGCCAATTAGAGCATTTGCAATAGAAAAAATATATCAATTTTACATATTCAATTTCCCAAATTATTGACATCAATCAAGTTAAAAATGTGTAAATTTGTAAAGTTACTAGTTGTTACAATAATTGTGAAAATTTACACTGACACTCATTTTGCATATAGTTTTTTATTATTTCTTTATGTATTCCGATTCTGAAGGAATAAAGTGTATGATGGTTATTGTGTGTGAAGAAAGAGAAATAATTAAAATAATAAAAAAATTGATATTTTAATGTAATGTAGTGTAAAATAGATAATCTAACATGGGGTATTTTGAAAAATGAATATATAAAATAGAAAAAGTAAATTCTTATGGTTAAGTAGATAGATATTTTTTGCACAAGCTGACAGGGAATGCTCTTACACAAGATAGATCAATATGAAGTAATGTATAGTTGTGTACTAATTAATTGCACATGTTTCTTGCAATATTGATGTCCACATATAAGGATATTTCTACGTTTAATTTTTGTTTAAAAATAATTTATATCTAATGATATTAAGATATTTAGAATTAGATGTAATAAAATTAATGTAAATTGTTTTTTTTTATATATGGGTGTATGGCCAAGGTGTGATGCCCAAATTTGATTGATTGTGTGATGTGTGTGGGTGTGTGATGAGTTCCACAACAGGTATTTATTGGGTTGAACTGAACTTTATTTACAATTGTAAGGCGTCTCAATTGTTACTAGTCCTTTTGAGGTATAGTGCAGATGTGGCTAGCACTTTTCCTTGGGTCGTTACACAGGGCCCCAGGCCCATTGGGCCTAGGAACTTGGCCTGACGGCCTAGTACATCACCCCGTCCCCGTTAGACCTACGACCTCAATTCGGACACTTCAGGGCCCAGTCTAGGTCCAAGAGTTGAAATGAGACTGCATTGTCTTGGATACCCAAGGCAGGCCCCTCCCGATCATCTTTAACCTGGTCGGGGGTATCATTGCTCGGAGATACCCTGTGCTCGGGAATATCGCTTCTGAGCGGGCTTTTGGAGGTGGGAATCAATTCCAATGCCACTACCACCTTTCCCGACGGAGCATCCACTTAGGAACAATGAAATTGGACCCCCATTCAAACGTGTAAGGAAGTAATCATAACACCTCCATTCACCTCGAGCTATAAATAGGAGAATGGATTCAGAAGTGGGGGTTGGCATGAGTGGAGAGAAAAGAGTACAAACATCAGTAGGAACGAGAGTTATTTGGAGAGGGGAAAGAGAGGAGTTAATCTAAACCAGAGGGTGTATGGGGGTTGCTGGGCAAGGGACCACCCATAGTAGGAAACTCTAAGCCCACTATACAAATTAGTTGTGAGCCCAAATCTAGGCCCACCCCATTAAGGATAAATTGGGCACGCAAAATCAGAATGGGATTAAATAAGTCATATAGCATCTACATATTCGAATTGTTAAATCTTCTTATCATATGTAGATCTTATTATAGGTAAATCTTCTAACTAATCTTCTAGGTAGAGTGTAGACCTCTTAATCATAATATATAAAATATATATCATGCATCTAAGACTTACGTCTTATTAACCTGAAATCAACCAAAAACTAATTAATATTTTGGTTTGATGATAAAGGAAAATTATCAGGAGCGAACACCATAAGCTAAAACTTTATACAATTAAAAAAAAAAAAAAGTCTTATAAATCAGAAATCAACAGAGTGTGTAAATCTCATCAAATGGATAAGGTATCTCTTGCGCCCATCTCATGTAATGTGTGTCAGACTAACATGTAAGTTCACCGTCAAATGAAAAGGATGTCATACACAATAGGTTTTTTTCCTACTAAAAAACCGTGTGACAAGGGATTTGTATTTGTTACTGGAAAATGCATTAATTCTCATATATTTCTTAATGTACAACATGTACATGGCTTTAAATTTAAACTAGTCGTGGATCCTATGCGTTGCGCATGATCATATTTTTAGGGCGGTCTCATTATTTTTTTTTTCAATGTAGACTAATTTAATAAATAATAACATAATTCATAATCATATTTTCATTTATTATAGAGACAATCATGTTGTACCAAAATCAAAACAATACAATCAAAAACACCGAGAAACATATTTAAAAAATTAATAAAACTCAACAAAACTACAATTGAAAATAAAAAAGAAAGGGAAAAATAAAAGATAGTAGCACTTTTTCCTTTTTTTTAAAAAAAAAAAAAAAAAAAAAAAAAAAAAAAAAAAAAAAAACCAAGAGTACAATTCCTAAGGGGAAAAAAAAGTAGAGAATTTTTTTTTTGAAAAAAGAAGAAGTATTGTGTTTATGCTATCATAATCTAATGTAACATCTAATCTAACATATGAAAAAAGAATAGATAAATAAAATATTTAAAACACAAAATTGAATTTGTTTTCTTAAAAATCTCAAAGAATACACTAATAAGATAAATAAGATGAAGAACAATATAAAATATTCGTAAAAGCCTAAAACAATTACTCAAGTATCTAAGAACATCATATAACAAAGACATAAAAAATTTCTACTAATTTGTTAAACAATATATTTACAAACAGTGAAAGGAAAATGCACAAAGACCATTGTCTTCAACTGCACTAACTGTTTTTCATTAGTTTGTCCAAACTATCTTGTTGTTTTTCAAATAAATTAAAATCGGACAACACAAAATATAACATATTGTAATATGATTTTTACCCAAATCAAATCAACAACAAACAACATTCATTATATTTAGTGTTATAAATAAAATGATAAAAAAAAATAAAATACTTGCACCAAGAAACACATATGAATTAGTCAATAATAGGACAATGAGGGTTGTGAATACCATTTTATAAACAATTTTTTTTTTAAATTATGTTTTATTTTTCATTGATTTCTTTTTTCAATTATAAAAAATACAAATATTCATTAATCTAAGATAGAGATGTAAGAAAAATTTAAAAATCCAACAAAAATAACCCAAAAAAAAGTTGAGAGAGAGAGAGAAAGAGAAATAACATTTTTTGTATGGGAAAAATATGCATAGAATGGAAGAGGGTGACAAATTTATAGTAAGAGGAACAGAATAAAAAGAGTCAAAATAGATGAAGATAAATGGGTAAAATAATATTGAAAGTTAAACTATCGCACACCCTTGGTGCGATAGTCACTCCACAAGTATAAGTACTTATGGGATGTGGGGGGCAAGGGCCGAGGTTCAAGTCTCCAGGAGGGAGTTTCACACATATATACACTTAGATTAGGATAGAGTAGAATTTTCATCTTATATCAAAAAAATTATTGAAAGTTAAAACTACCCGAGAGGAACATACATAGACCACTTTTGTTTTGATTTTCCATTGATTTATTATTTAATTATAACATCAAAATTAAAGTAGATGAATATGTAAAGTTAAAACTATCTAAAATGAATTTGTAAAGTCATTATATTTTTATATTTAATATTGTAAAAAATTGAAGGTAAAAAATAAATATGAAAAAGACTAATGACATGACAAATGAGATAACTAAACTGGAATATAGCAACAATAAATATTAAATTTGATTTTTGATATATATATTGTAAGGACGCGATTCGTGGCGGACCGTAACAGTATCGGGTTCGCATGTGAAAAGGCCCAAACAATATCATTTGTAGAGCGTGGGTTTGGAAGGCTAGGCCTTGATCAACAGGCGGTGGGTTTTTTGTGGTGTTCGTACGAGTTTAAGTTTTCCTTCACCCCCGGAGTCTTTCTCCTGGAGGCGGGCTGGAAGGCTTTGGTTTTTGGCCATTTTTCCCAACCCCCGTCTCTAGGTTTCTTATTTTTCCTTTTATATTTGCCTGCGTTTATTGTCCTTCGTCCACGTATAGGGTCAACCTTTCCAGGATTGATACTTGTCCCATCAGCCCATATTCAAAGTCGTTGGGGGTGGTTGTAAAAGCCAAAGAATGCGGCTCTGTCAGGTTCAGAGCATTGAATGGCAGTAAGGGCAGCTTTCCCTGGATATTTTTAGATCTTTCTTCCTAGTTTCAGTCCTATATCGTTTTTACCCCTCTTTCAGGGGGGACTTTGGGTCTGCCGAGGACTGAGCTGTCCTCGGCAGTATCCATAGGCTATTTTGTCGAGCTTGGGCCATAGCCCTCCTCGGCTTGGACCTTCGAATTCTCCCCAGGTAGATGGGTCTGGCCCATGAATCATTTGGGCCCCACAATAACCCCTCAAAACCCGGCTGTCCAACCTCCTGGTTGGAAATGGGGGTTTTGGTGATGCCGAACCTTTTCCTACGGCCCAATCAATTTGGCCTTTTAATAATGCTGGCGGCTCTTCATCTGCCCAAGAAATGCATCGGTCTATGAGACAGTTTTTTGATTTCGCGCTTGATGCGTTCTTGTCGTTTGGGTATCCAAGACGCACTTTTAATGACCACTATTTACGAGACTACTTTAATTCGGCGGTTTGTTTTGATGGGGTGGAGAAACGGAACCGGCATGTTTGTGTTGGCAGATTCCTTTGGAGATCTGAACCTATTAAATGTCTCTCGCTCCACCCTCTGTATAAGAAGGAAGGGAGGAGGTTATGGTTTTTGTAAAGAATCCATTTTCATCCTTCTGAGATTTGAAACACTTGGCCTCTCCTAGGGTTCATTTTACCCACTGGTTTATAAATTAAATCGTGATACATTTTACCATAACAACGAGTGATGCCGGAGCCAAACCCCTCCCATAATCGCCATGTTCCAACAAAGCACATTATGGCTCGATCGGGACGGGGGTGGCGAAGACTCAAAATCAACCTCACCCTTCTTTCAGTCAAAATCCGAAGCAGGGACTTGTCACGCCAAACTTTCGGCGTGACTGAGTCGAGAACACCCATCATCAGTACCAACCGCTCTCCTATGAGCATACCTAGTATGGCTCCAGTGTGTTGGGAGACAGGATCGAGGCAGGGACTAAGTGTCTCTACTTCTTCCTCTCTTCCTTCACTGGTGCTATCCTCCGTCTCCCTTTCTTAGTCTTCCCAGCACCAGATCCATCCTGGTACTTTCACTTCTCCCTCTTTTGCTTCTTTTTCTTTCTTTTCATCTCTTCTCTCTTCTTCTCCTCCTTCTTCTTCATTGATTTCTTCCTTACTATTTCCTTCTCCGCCATTTTTTCCCAAAGAAGGTTCTTATCGTAATATGAGCAGTATTGAGGCAGAGATTAGAGAGACTTTGAAGACGAGTTTAAAAGACGTCTGACAGTTTACTTATCTGTACTATGGATGTAATTGTTGCTTAGGCAGTTCACATTTTGTATAGGCTCGTTTGAGCCCCTCTTTGTACGTTGTAATAATTTTTCGTATTAATAAAAATCGTTGTTATTTTATTTCGCATGTTTTGTCTTTATGCCTTTTTTTTTTTTTAAAAAAATTTACAAACGCTACTCGGCACAGTAATATAGCATTTAAATCAATGACGACTAAGACCAAAATACTTGATAATAAAAAGATGTCGCCATAACTTTAATAGAAACGCTTGGCACAATAAGGCCGACCAGTGAAAAGTAATACTTACCCCATACTAGCCGAGGAGTAAAACGAAGGTTTGATGCCGTGTGAGGAATAACCATTTGAAGATATATCACCCACCAAATGAACAGCCTCCTTATACGACTAAATGCTGGGGCATTTCACCACCTTCCTTACACCTTTATTGGCCTTAACCTTTTATGGTGTTTAAGCCGTGGATGAAGTGACCTGACATTTTTATCAAGTAACCCATCTTACGAGATTCAAACCTTTTCTTATCCAAGTATTTGGTTTCCCCATTGGCTTGGGTCCGAGGACCATACAAGGCATTGGTTCTGTCCAAAACTTGTAATTTTTATAATTTTTTGTACTTGGTTTCCCCATAGGCTTGAGTCCGAGGACCATGCAAGGCCTTGGTTCGGTCCCTGGGCCCATATGCTGAACGGGCCTGGGCCGCGAATTTACTGGGCCTACAAATTAAGAGGTATTTCCATAGTCTTTGATCACGCGGTACTTTTTTGGCGTCCCAGTGTTCGAGGTGCGTCTTCTCGAGACTCCTCTAACCCCAGGGTTGCAGACGACGTTGGAAATCGAGCCAGAGACGTTTTGTCTGTAGCGTTCCTTGGGACGCTGCGTGAATTAAATGCCACCGGTTTACTTCTGGGTATAAATGGGATAGGGGATCACTTCACTTGCACATGAACTCTCCTGTTCCCTTCAGAACCATATTTCTTCCATATCCGTGATCTCTCTTTCTAGTGCCACTGCCTCAAAGCAAGATGTTTGAGGCTTGGATGGGGATGAAAGGTCTCCGCACGCTTCAGAGGCACCGAATCCTCAAGGTGATATGGTATGGACAAGGATGGCACAGATTCAAGCCAGTCCTCCATCTTGACAGGAGGAAGATGGTATTCCTCCTTCTTTTAGTCAAAATCCGAAGTAGGTTCTGGTCATGCCAAATTTTTGGTATGTCAGAAAAAGGAATTTCCGCCATCAGCGTCGTCTGCCTTGTAGCAGGCAAATTTTTGCGGAGGCTTCCCAACTTCCGGCTCCCTGCACCTTTTCTGTAGATGGTGTTAGCCTGAGGTCAGGTTCCCTGCACCTTTTTTTTACCGGTGCAGGCCCCAAGTTGGGTTCTTTTGCCGCCTGAGTTATGGGCGTGCAAAAGCATTGAGGAGGAATAAGGTCTCGAGGCAGTAGCCAACTTCTCCTCTGTGCTACCTCCTCGGCTTTATCTTCACTTTCTTGTATTCTTCGTTACTTACGTAGTTAGCTTCGATGTAGGCTTTGTTTCAGCTTTCCATTGTACACTGTACTGTTCCTTTGTCTTAATAAAATATGTGTCTATTTCTCTATACATATCTTTCTTCTCCGTAACCACTACTTTATGCATGAATATTAAATATAAGCTTGCCCTTAATGATATTCTAGGCAGAGAAATGCCTTAACACAGATTCCTACTAGTTTAGACTTACAAATATTATCAAGCATAACAAGGTTAATCATCAATAAATTAAACTCTTGGAACTAACCGGGATAACGGCGGAGTGCTGCGTGATGCATGCTAGAGCGATGTCCGAGTACGATAAACTCCAAGTAATTCGTCCGAGAGGGTAGACGAGTAGCGAGAGGCTTTGGTTGTGCTTTTGGGTAATATGTTACGCCGTATTGCATCAACCCCTTTGATATTGGGGGATCAGAGGGTAGACCGAGGAATCCGCGCAATCAAGGTATTAACCCATCTGTTAACGCGGAGCTCTCTTCGGATGGATTTTGAGGTTTATGTGCCATAGTTTTTTTTTAAAATAGTTGGTTCCTCATCCAGGTAGTTGGTTTCCCCATAGGCTTGAGTCCGAGGACTATGCAATGCCTTGGTTCTGTCCAAAACCTAGTTTTCCTCATCCAGGTAGTTGGTTTCCCCATAGGCTTGAGTCCGAGGACCATGCAATGCCTTGGTTCTGTCCAAAACCTAGTTTTCCTCATCCAGGTAGTTGGTTTCCCCATAGGCTTGAGTTCCGAGGACCATGCAATGCCTTGGTTCTGTCCAAAACCTAGTTTTCCACATCCAGGTAGTTGGTTTCCCCAGAGGCTTGAGTCCGTGGACTATGCAATGCCTTGGTTCTGTCCAAAACCTAGTTTTTCATATCCAGGTAGTTGGTTTCCCCAGAGGTTTGAGTCCGAGGACCATGCAATGCCTTGGTTCTGTCCAAAACCTAGTTTTCCACATCCAGATAGTTGGTTTCCCCAGAGGCTTGAATCCGTGGACTATGCAATGCCTTGGTTCTGTCCAAAACCTAGTTTTCCACATCCAGATAGTTGGTTTCCCCAGAGGCTTGAGTCCGAGGACTATGCAATGCCTTGGTTCTATCCAAAACCTAGTTTTCCACATCCAGGTAGTTGGTTTCCCCAGAGGCTTGAGTCCGTGGACTATGCAATGCCTTGGTTCTGTCCAAAACCTAGTTTTCCACATCCAGGTAGTTGGTTTCCCAGAGGCTTGAGTCCGTGGACTATGCAATGCCTTGGTTCTGTCCAAAACCTAGTTTTCCACATCCAGTAGTTGGTTTCCCCAGAGGCTTGAGTCCGAGGACTATGCAATGCCTTGGTTTAGTTGGTTTCCCCAGAGGCTTGAGTCCGTGGACTATGCAATACCTTGGTTCTGTCCAAAACCTAGTTTTCCACATCCAGGTAGTTGGTTTCCCCAGAGGCTTGAGTCCGTGGACTATGCAATGCCTTGGTTCTATCCAAAACCTAGTTTTCCACATCCAGGTAGTTGGTTTCCCCAGAGACTTGAGTCCGTGGACTATGCAATGCCTTGGTTCTGTCCAAAACCTAGTTTTCTCTTTGTGTGGGATCTTGGCTTTAGGGGAGTTAGCTCCTCAGCCAAGCCCCTAGAGTTTATCCATATGGTTAACGCTACCAAGTGCCTAGTTTACTCTTTACGGGGGACCTTGGCTTTAAGGGAGTTAGCTCCTCAACCAAGCCCCTAGTCAAGAAACGTAGTCCCTAACAGAACTTTATACTAGAACTCTATAACCAACGGTTAGAAATAACGAAGAAACTCTATCGACCCACTTCCTATACCAACACACAAGCCTTTCCCATAGACGGCGCCAATTGTAAGGACGCGATTCGTGGCGGACCGTAACAGTGTCGGATTCGCACGTGAAAAGGCCCAAACAATATCATTTGTAGAGCGTGGGTTTGGAAGGCTAGGCCTTGATCGACAGGCGGTGGGTTTTTCGTGGTGTTCGTACGAGTTTAAGTTTTCCTTCACCCCCGGAGTCTTTCTCCTGGAGGCGGGCTGGGAGGCTCTGGTTTTTGGCCATTTTTCCCAACCCCCATCTCTAGGTTCCTTATTTTTCCTTTTATATTTGCCTGCGTTTATTGTCCTTCGTCCACGTATAGGGTCAACCTTTCTAGGATTGATACTTGTCCCATCAGCCCATATTCAAAGTCGTTGGGGGTGGTTGTAAAAGCCAAAGAATGCGGTTCTGTCAGGTTCAGAGCATTGAATGGCAGTAAGGGCAGCTTTCCCTGGATATTTTTAGATCTTTCTTCCTAGTTTCAGTCCTATACCGTTTTTACCCCTCTTTCAGGGGGGACTTTGGGTCTGCCGAGGACTGAGCTGTCCTCGGCAGTATCCATAGGCTATTTTGTCGAGCTTGGGCCATAGCCCTCCTCGGCTTGGGCCTTCGGATTCTCCCCTGGTAGATGGGCCTGACCCATAAATCATTTGGGCCCCACATATATATATATATATATATATATATAAATACTGTGAGTACAAATTATAGATAATAGTCACGGCCCCACGCGTTGCGTGTGATAAATATTTTTTGGGTGATCTTTTTGTTATTAATATTTGTCATGTTATTATGTCTCGAGCTGTGTTATATACATATCACCAATATATAGTAGAATTCATGTTAACAGGAACTTTAGCTCACGGTATTTTTTTATTATTAGAGATTACTATTTAGAACAAAATGAGTATACTTTATAGTAGAATTGATTTTTTTTTTAAATATTAATTCTACCATAATCAGTTGACTAATTTATACTGTAGTTGCACGATTTTCCTGGCCCAAATTCGATTGATCAGGCCCTGGCCCAAAGTACAACCCACAATAAATATTTGTAGAGGATGGGTCAAAGAACTTGGTCTTAGTGAGTCTATTCGGTCTGATACATGAACAGCATTGTTGCAGAAAATAAAAACACCAGAATGGATCTCCTACGTATAAGTTTATTTCTTTAGCTCCTCATACAGAATTTTTCGTCCCCTTCTCTAAGGGATTCCACTACATTATATAGTTCCATTCTCTCATCTCAACCCTACACTTGTTGACTATCTAAGCACCTACTTGAGTGGCTGTCCCATCAGACGCCTTCATCTCTCCCCATGTGAGTTACAGAGGCCAAGGCGATACTGTTCAGGGGTCATTTCCTCATTAATGCGGCCAAGAGGGTGGTTGGGGCGCAATTAATGTGGTGGTAGCTCTCCATGGGATATTTTAGATTTTATTCATTTTATATGTTGGGAGGATGAACTGAAGTGGCTGGGGAGATTTCCTCGTCTGGGCTTCGTGATGTCCGAGGAGGAGTTACTCCTCGGACAGGTTTCCTTGGCGTTTATTGGGATTGAGTAATGTTTCATACATGGTTTTTCTTTGGACAGGACGCTCCTCGGACGGGCCTGAATTTGGAATAGCCCATTATTTCTGGGCCGGGCCCCACATATACATTTTCAAGTCAATTGAACACATTTTGCATTTTACATGTAATTCCTTGTTTCCATAAGGGTAAGGACATTCACAATCCCAATGATCCACTCCAATATTTGTGCATGCTTGGTTTTTTGGGATATGAAATGTGTTTGTTCCGAAAGTTGTATGTTGAAGGATTTATTGATAGGTTTGGAGAAGGTTTTTTTTTTTTTTTTTTGGTATCTGTTTGATTTAGAATTGAAAATAGTAGTTGTATTCCCGATTCACATTACAACGCAATTGCTAGTCCATATTTTACATTTTTGTCCCCTTCTATGTTGGCTTGAAGAAGGATTTCTTTTCCCCTTGTAATTTGATCATGTACAAAATATTTGTGATCATGTTGTATGATCATTTTATGATTGTGTAGTTGTATGATGTTTTTAGTTTGTAATTTTTAAGTTGTTTAGGATTGTAATTTATAGTGTTATGTGTGTTTTATGGATTAGTGATTGCTCTAGTTATTACCAATAATTTTTTATTGTCGATTAAATGAATAAAAGCTTTTCATATACCCTCCACAAGCCTTATAGTATTAGGCATAAATGCAAATTTATTCCCTACATTTTGCCTTTTTTCCGTTTTGGTCCCTACATTTTCATTTTTCCACATTTAGTCCCTAATCTAATTTGCGCTTCTCAAAATGGTCCTTGCCGTCACTACCCTAACGGAAAATGATGATGTGTCAAACGGAGGGATTAAAAAGCCCAAGCCAAATAGTCTTTCATGATACAATACCTGTTCAATTGCCACTTTCCTTAAGAAAATCAAAAGACAATAATATTAAATTATTGTCTTTATAATATCAAAAGTCTCTTATAATTAAATTATTAATAATATTGAAACAGTTGAAGCAGTCATTGATATCCAGTTCTTCTGCTCTTCCTCTCTTTATTTAATTGAATTACTTCTTCAAACCTATTCAATTTCCACTTTCCTTAAAAAAAATCAAAAGACAATATATTTGAACTATCAATACTCCTACACAAATTAATTATTAATAATTTTGAAGTAGCTGAAAATTTATTAATATCCACATC
Source organism: Quercus lobata (assembly GCF_001633185.2). NCBI lineage: Eukaryota > Viridiplantae > Streptophyta > Magnoliopsida > Fagales > Fagaceae > Quercus > Quercus lobata. The sequence goes on along the minus strand of NC_044913.1, from coordinate 17,659,037 downwards.
ATTTATTTTACCTTCACATAGTAAAAGGTGAAATGAAATGTTGGAAAGTGGGATATTTAAATTGGGTAACTTTATTTTTTATCTAATTTACTGGAGGAAATATCCTAGGTAGCTATGTTGTTTTTATTTTTTTTTCTAATGCACTATAATGTTTCATGAGAACACTTTATGTAGATTTTTTTTTAATTTATATTTGAATTTAAGTGCTTCCAACAATTTTGTAAATTTGAAGTAGTAATTCAAAAAATAATTGATGTTTTATGTTCATGCTTTGATTGTTTAGTTCTATTATGGATTTGGGTTTTAACTTATAAGTTATTTAGGAACTCTATATATTATACTTCCTTAGATTATGAAAAACATATACTATTACCATAAATCAATCAATCAATCAATTAATCTCTCTCTCTCTCTCTCAGAGAGAGAATATATATAATTTAATAGATTTGGAGGATGTAGTTGAATTTAAATGTTGAATAAAATGAGCTAAGATTGCATTTTGATTGTTAAATAATGAAGTTTTTATTTCAGCTTAAATGAGTAAATTTTATGGAATAGTAGTAGCTACAGTTGCTAGCTTGTATTGATGCGATCGATTCATTATTTTTCTATATTTTAGAATTTATTTTTATTAGTGCTAGTGTTTAATTGGATACCCTTGATTCATGTACCTCGTGGGGTAAAAATTTTTGTAGCTTTATTTTTTATTTTTTTGTTATTTTAATAATAATCAAAGTAGGTAGAAGTTAAGACTGTAGGTAGAATAACTTGTATAAGTTTCCCCTTAAAAAAAAATTAAAAAAAAAAAAAAAAAACTTGTATAAGTTTCATATTTCCAAAAAGATTTTATTATTAATTGATCAAAGACTTTTGCCTGATCGTTTTGACACAATATGAATTCCTATATCTGAATTCTCATCCCACCTTCCAATTATAGTCGTTAAGTTTTAGTTGAAACACAAATGTTTTTCTAATGAGCTTTTCTATTTTGATTTAGTAAGTGGAAAATTGCATTCATCTGATAAAATATTTAATATAATTTAGCATATTCTTGTCAAAGTAGATGAAAGATCATATATGCTAATTGTATGGTCTTAGAATTGCACATTTGTTTGATAGTTCTTGTAGGGGTGAAAGGCGAAAGAGCCCATATTTATATATGTATGTTGGGCTAGGGGCCCAATCTGAGGACGTTTAACACTTCCATAGGGGCATGTGCCAATGAAGGAAGAAACGGAATCCAATCAGAGCCACCTTGATGGGGGGGGGGGGGGACAAGGAATAATCCCTCCTTGGCTGGGCAAGGCCGAGGACAAAGGACATAGTTTGCAATCAAGAGCAACATTCCGGACCATTCCAAAGAAGATGATAAGTATTAAGAAGGAACAGGACAAATGAGAGCTATAAAATATCTAAGATAAGGCTGCTACCATGGCATTGAATGCTCTGCAGTTGACTGAACTATGTTTTTCAGCCTTACTGTTACTCCCAAAGACTTTAGGGAGGGGTTGATGGGACAATTATTAGAGTTATCAACCTAAATCTATACGTGGAAGGTGGAAATAGGAGGAAGATGATAGTATAAAATAGAGGAGAGACCCTGATAGTGAGAGGCCGGAAAAATGGAGAAAGAGAAGATGACAACAATATGGACCTGACTGGTAACCTAATCCGGAAGGCATACAAGAACTAATCTCCTCGGCCCGTGCCGAGAGTGACCTTCTTTAAATATAGCCTGCTTGTTCTTACTTTATGGTCATTTGAATCTATGATAATAACTATCCAACTCATTAAAGCCTAGATTTCCCAACTCACTCTCTACAAATTTATTGTTTTGGGCTATTTTGGGCTAAAGTCCATACATTCGTTGGGCTAGAAACCTAAAGCAGGTCCTTATAGTTCTCTTGCTATTGTTTGAAGTAATTTTTCAGCTTTCTTATCAAACAAAATAAATATAGCACTCATTTTTTTTCTTTCTTAAAAAAAAATGCTTATTGTTATTGTTGTTATTATTATTATTATTATTATTATTATTATTATTATTATTATTATTATTATTATTATTATCAATGTTGCTTATGAAACTCATACAAATTCTTGTTATTTAATAAACATAAAGTAGAAACAATAGCTTGTAAATAGCAAACAAAAACAAAGGAATGCAAATCTGCTTTCAACCATTAAAAAATTAATATATAGAAATTAATAGAGAAACATTATGCACAATTTTAATGAAAATATCCTTATTTAATAATATTATCGATATGATACTTGAAAGATTATATAGAAAATTTGGGGCAATATTTTTTGCTCTATTAAAATTCAGATATTTTAAATTATGGTCTAAAATTTTTTTTAAGTACAACCCAAAAATATGGGTATTACATCTAATAAATGATCACAACCCAAAAATGAAAGTAAAATTTTGATTACCTAAAATTCTAATTTTAAAATTTCTTTCCGATTATTTGAATTAGATGTACCAAAGACCAAACATAGGAATTTTTAATTAGAGAGACAAATACTTATGAAAATAGAGTCACATCCATTTTGGAAAAAGCATACAATCTAATGAACAAAAAATTATGCCCATCAATTGATGGTTTCAATCTTGCACAAAAGTATTATAAAGCCCGAGTTATGGTATTTGTCTATAAACAAAACATTAAACACATGATGAGCATATCACCATATGACCTTAATGTTTAAAATATAAAGATTGAAAATTCAAACGATAAATTTAGAAAGTACATTGCTCGAAAAAATAAAGTGACACTAACCTTTTGCATTAGCCTTTATATTTGTTGGCCATTTACTTATTCCCATAGCATAGGGCCATTTATTGGAGGCTCATAAAAAACACTCATATCAATATCATAATATGTATTACATGTCACTAAAACTATCAATATTCATATTTTAATAGTATAACTTAAAAAGAGAAAGCAAAACAATTAAATTTGATAAAAGAGTACCGGCAACAATGTTTAAGATAACATCATATATTGTAATCCTCGTCTACTCTGGTAAAAGAATGGTAGTCCTACCAGAGAGAGACAAAGACAAAACTCTTACAATCTTGAATATTGTTCAACTTGGATTTAAAGGGTAATTTGCAATTTTTAAAAATAATCGATTAGAGTAGATAAACAATCAAAGAGAACAAAAAAAAAAAAAAACTAAAAATACAAAATTAAATCACATCAACAAAAGTAGAGTTCTAAAGAATATAAAAAATTATCAACCTAAAGAAAAGATGCAAGAAAAATTTTAAAAATCAACCAAAAAATTGTGTGAGAGAGAGAGACGAGAGAGAGAGAGAAATAACTTTTTTTGTGAGGGAAAACTATACAAAAAATGGAAGAGAAAATAACGAATTTATAGTGAAATAGTGTGAATAAGAAGAGACAAAATAAGAGAAGATGAAGGGAAATATGAAGAGTAAGCAATGAAGTGCCTATCTCTATTAACCCAGTCAAACTCGACCCGCACTTCAATGATTCCTAACCACATATCTAATATCTTCTACTGCTTGCCTTAATTCCCAGTTGGCCAGCTTACACTACTTTTGGTTGGGTCCACTTCAATCAATTCTTCTATACACCCCCCCCCTTCAATCAAAACATGTGAGAGTCTTTTTTTCAAGGTCATCTTCCACGCCATCCTTTAGAGCAAGGCTTCTTCAAGAGCAAAGTGGAGGGAGTGTGGCGTCTTCAAGCAAAGTGAAGATGAGCCATTCTTCACCCAAAAACGCTATAAAATTGTCGGTACCAAAAGTATAAATGAAAACGTTGTATGGATATTCTTACACGTAAGTTAGATACAAGGCTATGTTAAATCCTAAGCTTAGGTTACCCCACCTATTGGTGAGTTTTGAACGCAAGCGCCTATGGCAAGGAATTTGATCTCATACTACCCCACAAGCTTCTGTGGATCATGCATTATAACTATGCTCATGAATGCTTTTTTTTTTTTTTAAATGTAAATTATGTGTTTTTTAAAAAGATAAATTTAGGTTAAGTATTTAAGTGAAATACATTAGGTCTTTCAATTAAATTTAAGCATATGGTTGTATTGACCAATGTAACACAAATATTATTATCTTTTAAAATGATAAGTAAATCCTAAGTAAATTGCATTGACCTCCCCTAAGGTTTTCCATTATGACATTCACTTCTCCTCTAGTTTGGATTAAGACACCTACCTCCCCTAAAATGAAAACTATTTACATTAACCCCCTTTGGATGACTCAAAAAATGTTTTAAAACATTTTTTGAGTCATCCAAAGGGGGTTAATGTAAATAGTTTTCATTTTAGGGGAGGTGAATGTATTTTTCCAAATTAAAAGGAATGTGGGTGTAATAATTAAAAACCTCAAGTGAGTATAATTTTCAATACAACTGTGTATTTGAATTTAATTGATTAATCTAATGTATTGTAATATAACTTTTACCTTTTTAAAAAATTATAATCGATTTAATTAATGTTTTAATTCATGATAGGTGTAATTTTGTTGTTTGAATTCCTTTTTATTCTTGTCCATTTCAAGTTTCATAATGAATAACAAATGCGGATTTCTTGAGTTTATCTTGCTCCTATGATGAATACTTTTGTTATGAACGGAGTGATGGCCGTAGCTTGTTAATGTTTGCCATTATAACTTAAGAGACTGGTTCTAAAATTAAGCAAAGTGGATGCCATATCCTTTCCTATTCCATAACTTAGCCTTTGAACTTAAATTAAGAGATGTAGACTAGGGTTTAATCATTTTAATTCATTTTTATATTTCCTGTAATTTTTTTTATGGATAAATTATACCAATCTCCATTAATCTGTTCACAAAATGACACCTCCTCTCAAATGTTTTAAGAAATGACACTCTCATAGTCTTAATACCTTTGACTTGAGGTTATATAAATGCAACAAATAATTTCATCCCCACTTAAATCATTATATGGGAATGGGATTAAATAAGCCATATAGGCCTATAGCATCTTCAAATGGTTAAATCTTCTTATCATGGGATTGTTTTTTTGCTTTAATATTAAATATTTTATAGAGTAATTAGATGATTTTTTTCTATGGAATAATTAAATAATTACGAATTTACGATGTGCACAAGTTACAATGATAGAAATAGTGTACTCTCATGTCTTACTCTTGTTCCATCTAGGTAGAGCGTAGACCTATTAAGAGATATATCAAGCGACACATGTGAGTTCGCTATCAAATGAAAAGGATGCAGTAATTGAGAGATATACTTTCCCAACTAAAAAGTAAAAACATGTATGATAATTAAGTCTTAATCCCATCAAATAGAGAATGTATCTTCTGCACACACGTCTCAAGCGACACATGTGAGTTCGCTATCAAATGAAAAGGATGCAGTAATTGAGAGATATACTTTCCCAACTAAAAAGTAAAAACATATATGATAATTAAGTCTTAATCCCATCAAATAGAGAATGTATCTTCTGCACACACGTCTCAAGCGACACATGTGAGTTCGCTATCAAATGAAAAGGATGCAGTAATTGAGAGATATAGAGAGCCGGTTTGGTATGTGTGTTTAAACAACCGTTTTTAGTTTTTTTGAAAATACGTGTAGATAAAAAAGTGTATAAAAATATGTGTAATATTGTTTAAAAATTGAAAACATATATTTAAACACATATACCAAATGGACTCATACTTTCCCAACTAAAAAGTAAAAACCTGTATGAGAGGGGATTTGAATTTGTTATTGGAAAAGTTATTAATTCTCATATATTTCTTAATGTAAAACATGTACACAGTTTTTTTTTAGAAGAACATGTACACAGTTTTAAATTTATATACCGTGTGTAAAAATTATAGATATTATGCGTACAGAGTGTACAACCATGAACCATTATAACCATAACCATGAAGGGAGCAATGTAATTTCTATCTCTATCAAAAACCCAGTCAAACTCGACCTGCTCTTCAGAATGATTCCTAATCACATATCTAATATCTTCTACTGTTTGCCTTAATTCCCAGCTGGCCAGCTTACATTTTTGGTAGGATCCACTGGTTCTTCCATCACTTCTTCTACATCCCCTTCAATTATAACATGTGAGAATCTTTTTTTCAAGGCCATCTTCCATGCCATATAGGCTTAGAGCAAGGCTTCTTCAAGCAAAGTGCAGCCGAAGAAGATGAGTTATTCTTCACCCAAAAAGGCTGTAAAATTGTAGGGACAAAAAGTACAAATGATATAAAGTAAAGGGCCAACTTTTGTCACACAAAAGCTGGTTTCCATTCCCCCATTAATATTATTATTATTATTATTACTATTATTTCTGTTAGACGAGTATCATATTGTCAAAGAAAAAATAATAACATTTCTATTATTTCTCTTTCTTTAAAATGGGTCAAATTTGTGCATTGCAAGGAGTTTGCTTTCTTAATGTTAACAATGAAATAGCTTTTGTTTAATGGCATTTTTTTCAATGAATATGTTTCATGAAATGATTAAGTGTTCTACTACAATAAGTATTTGAAATGAGTAAGAAAATTACCTTTTTTTGGCGTAAAAAAGGATTTTTACATAAAAATACAAAGAATACATCACAAATAATAGAGTTCTACTCCTACCACTATCAGGGTACATTCGGAAATTCATAGCATTTACCAATGTTGTTCTATCATAGTACATTCCAAAAGCATCTAAAGCTGACAAAACAATACATTATTGGGGAAGTCTGCTTGTTTGTTGATGAGTCCCTCCCCATGCTAAGACGTTATCATAACAATTCGCTAAGTTTTGTTCTTTTTAAAATTATGATCGATTTAATTAATGTTTTGAGTCATGAATGTGTAATATTAAATTTGAATTCCTTTTTTCTTTTTGTCAATTTCAAGTTTCATAATGAATAGCGAATGTGGATTTCTTGAGTTTTTCTTGCTATTATCATGAATACTTTTGTTATTAAAGGAGTGATGGTGGTAGATTGTTAATATTGGCCATTGTAACTTACTAGACCAGTTCTAAAATCAAGCGAAGCAGATGCCATATGGCCTATATCCTTTCCTACTCCATAATTTAGCTAGCCTTCAAGCCTAAAGTAAGAGATGTACTGTAGATCAGTTGTAGACTAGGATTTACTTATAGTAATTCATTTTTATATTTCTTGTAATTGTTTTCTATATAAATTACACCAATCTTTTTTGAGAAACAAATTACACCAATCTCTGTGTTCATAAAAAATAAAAATAAAAAATTTACACCAAACTCTATTGATTGGTTCACAAAATGACACCTCCTCCCAAATATTTCAAGAAATGTCACCTTCAGAGTCTCAATACCCTTGAGTTGAGGTTTTATAAAGGCAACAAATATTTCATCCCCTCATAAATCATTACTCTCCTAACTTATGGAATATTCCATTAGATGAGAGTGTTGATGTGAGAGTTAAGATTGGCTATGTTGAGAATATAATAATATCTTGGGAAGACTCCAAGTGAATAGTTAACCTAATATAGGGACATTACTTAACTCAAAAGCTAAAGTCTACGAGTTTTAGTTAAATTATGTTTTTTTAACTACTCACTTTTCTCATTATAATTCAACATAGTACTTCACTCTCACTTGTATACCCAATAGGTTGTAGAGGGTGTAGGGGTGATCGGGAAATGAGAGGTTGAGATTGGGCTATAGGGGATAGTGGCGTAGCTATTAAAGGACTAAGCCCCCCGCCCCTCCCCACCCCACAAAATTTGATTTTTTTTTTTGGAAATATCTTAAATAATTTGAAATTTTTTTTAAATAATCTTATCATTTTAGCCCTCCATACCTAATAATAAACATTGTCTACCCTTCAAAAAAGATTTTTGATCACCCTAAGTTTTTTTTTATGCCCAATAAAATCAAATTTTGGTCCATAATTTGGTCATCTTAACAATATATTAGGGCCTTTCAAACAAAAAGAAAAAGCCCCCAAAAATTTGCACATTACTATTATACAAATAAAAATTTATATATGACCTCCCTAAAGATAAATTCCTGACTCCACCACTGATAGGAGATGTAGTGGATGACCAATTTACCATAGCAAAAAGGGAGAAGATGGAAAGGTTTGGTGACAAGGAAGATACTGAAAACTGCACGGAAAAAAAAAATGGAAGATAGTTTGGTGGTGATAGGTTGGAGCCTAGGCCATGTGGAGATCTTTAACTAGTAAGGTAAGGAAAAAGAATGTGATCCAAGCCAAAGCAACATTACGTCCATATATTTGGCTAAGAAAGGAAAGTAAATGTGCTCGAATTCTAGAAAACCAGAGCCAGAAGATCTAAAGCTATGAGCAAGAAAGATTTGGACAACCAAAGTGGATACAGTTTGGCCAGAGGTGCAGTGCTAGCCGATTATGCAACGCAACCAGCAGAGATGATTAGTGGTGACCAAACATAATGTTTCAACTTTCAATTGCACATGTACTATTCGTGTCTTTGTGTCTCTTATCTTTTTAGTAATGGAAGGATGTAAAACGTGGTTGTAAACGACCCTCTATGATTTATATTGATGAAAGACCTTATCTTTTAAAGGATTCTAACTACAAAAAAGAAAAAGAAAAAGAAAAAAAAAAAATATATATATATATATATATATTTACATACACATGATATGTAAAATTGTTCTTAAAAAAACCACATTTTAATTGTCCTTTTTTTCTTAAATATAATACCTAATAATTTATACTTGTCTTAATTGTGTTAATAGTTTGGTTGAGCCCGGATTGAGAGTCAATCTGTCATCCAGGCCGAACATAATCAACTTTGAAATTTAGCACTTATAGCCCGTTTGGATTGAGAAGAGGGGAGGGGGGATAGAGGAGTAGAGTAAAATTGGTTGAAAATTAGGTTAATTTTGGACAAACTCTACTCTACTCTCCCTCCTTCTCCCTTAATCCAAACGGATCATTAATATCGACTGATATATATCGGATTATCAACCAACAACCATTTTTTGAATTGTGATTGAACTAGTCGATTTTAAGGGGGAGGAGTGGCAAGTGATGACCAAAGAGTGGCAAGTGCATAGAGTGGCAAACGAGTGACAAATAGACGAGGCTCCAAATAATGATCATGAGCTATCAGTGATCCATTGTTGTTGATCTTTTGAACAATTTTTAAGAGGGAGAAAGAGAGAAAAGTTGACAACAATTTTTTAGAGTGAATTTCATTTTAAACACCATACTTTAGGGGTGGTTTTAAATTAAACCATATTGTTTCAAAAGTTTCAAATTAAATTCTACAGTTTTAAGGTTATTACAAATTATAATCAATAATTTTGTTAGTTTAAATTACATTGTAGACTTTAATCGTATCAATTTAACTATCTCAATGAACCACAGAAATCAAACCCCAAATCAATCCTAAAAAGTCCAAGGTTTTATGTCAATATGATTTAAAAGCTCAAAGCTTAATTAGAAAAGGAAGTCCTACGTTCACAACATTTTTATAACAAATCATAGGTGGTTAGTTATTATTGGTTATAATTTGAATTTATCAACATTTTCACAATTTTTCTTGAAACTAGTGAAACTATAAATTTTAATTTGTTGTTGTTTTAAATTTCAATGTTTAATTTAAAACTTTTTAAAATATAGGGTTTTATTTGAAATCAACCCTACTAATTTAGGGTCTATTTGGTAAAAGTATTTAAATATAGTTTTTTTGTTTTGCAATCCATAAAAGAGTGGGTCCCACATTTGAATTTATTGTTTGGCTAATATTCTCTAAATACAATTTTCAGAAAACTGTATCCTATTTTCCTTACATGATTTTGAAAACGGTTGAAAGGATGTTTTTAAGATGCAGAAAATGTTTTTAATAATATAGTTGTAAATAAATTAAAAACAGTAGACCCTATTGATTTGTCTAAATTCTTTTATCTCTTAAATTAAGGAGCTTATCATTATCACAAAAAAATTTAAAAACTTCAAATTTGAAACTTATCATTATTAAAAAGAAAGAAGATACATAAACTCTAATCTCTTATCATTATCCACACACAAAAGTAATTTTACACATTACTTTTTGTAATTTTTTTTTTTTAAATCTCAAAAGTAGAAATGGTCTCCCAAACTTTTTTTCTTTCAGTATTTTGAAAATTATTCTTAAAAGTGGGAGCTAAACATATATAGTGTGCGTTTGGACACCGCTTATTTTGCTAAAAACTGAAAATAATAAAAAAATATATTTTGGTTACTATTCACTGGCTTGATTGCACTGTTCCTGCCCCTTGAACAGTGCAACAGGCGCTGGACTTAAAAAAAAAATAAAAACACAACTACTCTAAACATAGACGCAAATGCTCACTACCCAAACGAAGCTATAATGTAAAAATTATTATTTGAAAACTAGTTTTAATTTCAATTTAAAAAAAAAATCATACTGTTTTGAAAAAAAAAAGCAAAAATCCTTTTACCAATCAGGCTCTTATAGAATTTAAAGTTTAGTTTACATTTTCTTTGAGAGTGTTTAATTTAAAACTTTTTAAAATATAGGGTTTTATTTGAAACTATCCCTACTAATTTATAGAATTAAAGTGTAGTTTACCATTTTCTTTGAGAGGGGGTAAGGATAAGAAAAAAGGGGAAGGAGAATCCCCTATGTTAATAATATTGTGCCACATTATTGAAATAAGAGGAAAAAAAATATGGATTCTCAAAATATTATTATATACATTAGTTAGGTTGAGTCTAGTTAGTTCAATTGGTTAAATCTCTGATGGTTAAATAAGATATACATATACATACATACATACATATATATATATATATATATATATATATATTCTTCTTTATAAGTTATTTTTCGTAACTTATAAAGTTTTAGTTTTAGGTATGTTTTGTTTAAACCTTAAACTTTCAAAATATTTCATTTAAACCTCAAAATTTCTAAATCAATTCATTAAACTTCTGGCATATTTTCTCTATTAACACCATTAAACACTCGTTCAAATGAAATTTCTTATCATTAAAAAAAAAAAAAGTGTGAAGGAAACTTATCCAAAATCCTAAGGTTTTAATAAAACAATATGAAACTATAAAGTTTAAATGAAACATTTTTAACATTTTTGAAGCACTAATGAAACATTTTGAAAATTTAAGGTTTACATGAAACATAACCAAATCTCTAAGATTTAAAAAGACATTTACCCAAAAAAAAAAAAAAAAAAAATCCTACTCCTTTGTGTGGATAAATAGGGAGCTGGCCCACCATCAATATAAATGGGCATGTAGCGTGGGTTTTGTTGGGTGCTTGTTGCCCTGTTACTATCATCCAAGCGACAAGCGTCTGTGAAGCTTTGGATGCTTGTATCTTTTTTTTTTTTTTTTTTTTTTTTAAGAGGAATCCACAACATTTTTGCTATAAATTTTAAGTGACAGGTTATTATTAATTGTTATTGGTGGGAAAAAAAAAATTCAGTTGTGAGTTCAAATTAAAACCAATAATAACTTACCACCTATAATTTGTTGTAAAAATATTATATAGATATCACTTTATTTTATTTTTATTTTTGTTATTATAAGACTTTTTTTTTTTTTTTCAAACCAAAAAGGTAGACATCACATCATGTTTAATTCCTGTATGGCACTCTTACAGTTCTTTGCTATTAAGCAACTCACCCACTTTTAGAAATTAATAAGGTTTGTTTGATATGTAAGTTTAAATATATATTTTCAGTTTTTAAACAATATTACATATATTTTTATATATTTTTTGACACATATCACAGCCCTATTTTCCTTTGAGATTTTGGAGAGTAGGTTGACCGGTTTATTGGACCCTACTTTGCAATAGTAATGCATCTATAAAATCTCCATTTTTATTTTTTGAACTGAATAGAAATTATTTCATTGTCGAGATATAATTTTAATAAATCTGTAGGTGTATATAAGTCATGTCAGTGTAATGGGAAGTTTGGAGGGAGAGGAGAATAGAAGGTAAAAAAGTTGGGGTGATATTAGTCTGGTCGGTTTTTAAGAATATCCTATAACCGAATTGATCTAGTCAGTTTGTTAAAACTTGGACCAAAACTGATCGAATAGGTTTCCAGCCTAGATGAAATTAGTCCGGTCAATTTCAATTTAGTCACTGGTTTGGGCTTACACTGTTAGGCTTCTAGTTTTGGGCTTTTGCCCAAAAAATTTAGGATTAAAAAAAAAAACAAAAATATTGACAAATTTTAACCAAATTCGGGCTTTAACATCAAGATAAAAAATTCTAAATATAAGTTCAGTTTTGGGTTTTTTTCCCAAGCAAAAAAATTAACCAATTTGAAACAAATGGTTAGATTTTGCATTTTGGGCTTTAAAATATAAGTCCAAATAGTCCAATACAAATATGCTTTAGTGCGATATCCACTGTGCAGTTTGCATTACATAACATGAAAATTCATTTATTAGATAAAATGCCTTTTCCTGTTGCTAATATTTACATAATCACCTACTGGAAAACCCATCTACTACTATCATAAAGTCCTATCATAATCATTACAAAAGTCCTGTCATAATCATATTAGTCCACATCTATGAATACATCAAAATTCATTCCTCTAATAATCAGTCCAATTTAATGCATAATACCGTAAAGTTCAAAATAAAATAACATGCATAATACCATAAAGTCCAACTAACAAAAAACACATAAAGAAAACGCATAGTTGTGATTTTGGACCAAATAAATACTTAAATAGTACCATAAAGTCTACAAAACATGACCAACAAATGTCTAAGCCAATTAGAAAGCGACACAGATTAATTATCATCTTCAAAGAACGTGCACAACTCTGTAGGATCAATTTAAACAACTTTTTAAAGAACGCGTATGGTTCTGGAGATTCGATATACACACTTTTTTCAAAGAATGTATAGAATTTTATATATTAGATGTATACATTTTTTTTTTTTTAGAACTTACATAATTTTGTATATTTATCCTACACAATTTTACAAATAATGTACATAATTTTTTTATTTTTGAACATTTTTAAAATAATGTACATGATTTTTCTAAGAAAGTACACTGTATATTAAATTTAAACAATTTTTTAAAGAATGTACACAATTTTGTACCTTCAACAAACACACTTTTTAAAAGAATATACAAAAATTTTCAAAGACTATACAATTCTATATATTCAGCATACACAATTTTTCAAAGAAGATACAAAAATTTTGTATATTCAACATACACAATTTTTTAAAGAATGTACACAATTATGTATATTTAATTTATACAATTCTTCAAAAAATATATATAGTTTTGTATGTTCAACATACACATTTTTTCACATAATGTACTCAATTTTGTACTTTTAATATATACTTTTTTCAAAAAATGTACACAATTTTGTATATTCAACATTGACAATTTTTTTTTTTTTTTTTTGTTGAAAATTTTCAAAGAATGTAATGTTTTTTTTTTAAATGTACCCTATTTTCTATATTCAATGTCCACAATTTTGTATATTTGACTTACAACATTTTTCAAATAATGTACACAATTCTGTCTATTCAAGGTACACATATTTTCAAATAGTGTACACAATTGTGTATATTTAATGTACATAATTTTTCAAAAAATGTACACAATTTATTAAGAAATATACACAAATTTTAAAGAATATACATAATTTTGTACATTTAACGTACACAATTCTTCAAAGAATGAAAAAAATAATCTATATTCGATGTCACAATTTTTTAAAGAATGTACACAATTTTGTACATTCAACGTACACATTTTTTCAAAGAATGTACATGATTCTGTATATTCAACATACATAATTTTTTTTCCCATAAAAAAGAAAAAAGAAAAACAACATACATAATTTTTTTTTATTTGTGGACATTTTTCAAAGAATGTACACAATTTTGTACATTCAATGTACATAATTTTTAAAAGAATGCAGACTATTTTCTATATTCAATGTACACAAATTGCAAAGAATGTACACATTTTTTTTTTTTTTAAAGTACAAAATTATGTATATTCAATATATGGAAATTTTCAAAAAATGTAAACAATTCTTAATATTTAATGTACACAATTTTATAAAGAGTGTACACAATTTTGTAGATTGAAGGAACAAATTTTTTCAAAGAATGTATACAACTTTGTACATTCAAGTTTCACTTTTTAAAGAATGTACATAATTCTGTATGCTCAATGTACACAATTTTTTCAAAGGATGTATACAATTTTGCATATTCAGCGTACACAAATTTTCAAAGAATGTACACAATTTTGTATATTGAAGGTACACAATTTTGTTTATTTAATGTATACAACTTTTCATAGAAAATACACAATTCTATATATTTAATATACACAATTTTTTTTAAAATGTACATAATTCTATGTATTCAATGTAGACAAATTTTCAAATATTGTACACAATTTTTCAACGAATATACACTATTTTCTATATTCAATGAACACATTTTTCAAAGATTGTATACAATTTTGTGTATTTAATATACACAATTTTTCAAAAAATGTATACAATTCTATAATTTCATCGTACACATTTAAAAAAAAAAAAATTAAACTTTGTCTCTCTATTATCATTATTTTTTACCTCCAAAGAAAGATCACTCATATATACACATATTTTTGCCAAATAGCATAATTTTAGGAAAAATTTAGGAAAAACACATCTGGCCAAACTTATTTAATCATGTAGCACTTTTTTGGAACTCAAGTTTGTCAAATTCGAGTTCCAAGTGAAACTTGAGTTCCAAATGATTGGATTGCTACGTGAGCCCATAATGCTTAGAACTTGAGTTTCACTTGGAACTAAAGTTTGACAAACTCAAAGTCCTAAAAAGTGTTATATAAATAAATAAGTTTGGCCAGATGCATTTCTCCTAAATTTTTTCTAAAATTATGTTATTTGGCAAAATTAGCCCTCACATATATGATATATTAAAACCTACTCTCGTATATGCCAATATATACTTCTACACCAATCGCAGCTAGCTTTACTGTGGGAAAGTTTGAACTCTATATCTAAACTCAAGTAAAAGCTATGTCTCAATTACTTTTTTGAATTTGTAGGTTCCAGTTAACTCAACTGGTAAAGTCTTTAATGGTTGAATAAGAGACCTGAGGTTTATTTTTCGCCTGCACCAAAAAACGATTGGTGTCTTGATCTGATGATAAAAAGTTATCATCAGGAACGGACGCCATAGGTTGAAACTCTCTAAAAAAAAAAAAAAAGAAGCTTTTTTGAATTTTTATAAGCTATATGAAGGAAGACTAGTTGTCAAAAGGAATTTCACGAATTAAGTCAAATGATAATGCTTAAAACATCCAAAGGGAAATGTAAGCTTTAAAAGGAGGTGCTATAATATTAGACTACAACCACAGACTACAAACTTATACCCTTCCAATTGAACCCAAGATTTTCATGAATGGGTGTACATGCACAATTTTCTGAAGCATTTAATTTATAGGATGCCCTCAGAGTATGCTAAACTTCTCAGCACAAAACACTCAGCTACCCTTGCTGATTATATGGCTTGACTCCGCATTTGTACTTCCCAGTAACTTTTTCATCTGTAATATAAGAAACAAAAAATTGATATTCATGTTAGCTTTACTAGATCTAAATGCCATCAGAGGAACACTATACTTTGGACGTTCTTCTGTGGCACTCCAGGCTGCTATGAGTAGAAACAACATAAATTATCTAAGGTTTCTTGGAGGGCACCTTAGTGAAAGAGTTGAACATAAAAATGTGCCATTTTGGAACCAATTGATCAAACTAAAATTAGTTCAACACAAATTTGTAAAAAATCTAAGAGTAAGGTATGTCTTTGATAGAGGAAATCCTAACAGGAGATAAATAAGCTAAAATTGCTGTCTTCTGCACTGATCTTAGAAAAGTAACTATATATTCTTAGGATATAATATGTGACATACATGTACAGATGTACTGCACATGTATTTATCTTCTGTTCGGATCTTACCTAGAAAAAGGTAAAAAAAATCACTAACTGTGCATCAAAGTGATACCAACCATATTCCGGCTCCTCCCCTTGTGCTTCCATAGATTTGATAGCTTGTCGGTGCATAAAGGCTTCATCAAATAGTCAGCCACGCCAAGATTTAAGTACTTGTAAATAAGAGAGATATGGTCTTGTCTAGACAATACTGAACAAAACAAGAACCCCTGGATATTAATTAAGTAGGATGATGAGTAAAGTCAAACTAAATTTGGGACTATGGCTTGTTCTTTGTTGTTGTAATTGTAAAGCGCTTAAATTTGTCTCTTTTATAAGATTTCATTTTAATGAATTTTATTTTCCAGTCACTTGTATATTTTAAGAAACAAAAATAAAAAATAAAGAAAATACTAACTGCAGATCAAACAACATGAAAGCTTACTGATGATCACTGGAATGTGTTGGAATTCTTCACTGATATACTTCAACATTTTCATGCCTTTGTCTATGTGAGGGTCAACTGAAACGAGTAAGATGTCAATATGGGGCCCCTCAGCATCCAATGTATCAACCACTTCTACAAATGAGCTCACTGAGATTACTGTGAAGCAATAAATTATGTTGTTATTAGTGATTTTTTTTTTTTTGATAGATGTTATTAGTGATTAAATGTTGCCTTTGTAGGTAAATAAGTTTTAGAAATATTAGGGAGTTTAAGCAGCACAACTTGAAACACAGATTACACTCATGTCAGATAAAGGACTCTCAGACTATTGTGAGATGCAAAGATATCAATAAACGCATAGGAAGATGCACAAGCATTGCGTGAGCCCAGTAAACTCTTTCTTATAAAAACGTAGACAGAATAATTCATATGGAATGACTCTGGCTAAATGAAGCAGAGGAAACTCCGAAAAAAAATATGAGGAAGCCATCCTCTTTAGCCTAGAAACCTGGACTTAATTTGCTACGGCCTTCTTGAAATGACCAGGATGAAAAACCAACAAAGGAAATCTGTCACAACTATAAAAATGTCTCATATATTATCAATCAAGAAGTGTAAAAAAATTTTGACCACAGACCTCATGTGCATGCAATTGTCAATTGTAATAGCTAAGCTGGATATTTACACGGACTTAGAGATAAAAGAAGAATAAACTTGCAAAACCTTGCCATAAGAAATAGAGAACACTATAAATAATGATAAAGTAAAATTAAATACATAGAGAGCAACAAACCCTGATAACTGCATTTGGTTAGAAGGGTGGAGATCTCATCACAACTCTCAGGATCACTGTCACACAGCAAAATTTTCAGTTTACTTTGATTATTAAAAGCATCACTAGTCATAGCACTGTTGTTGCAACCTCTACCAGCATGTCCACCGTTGTTATTGATCATAATCTTTTTGCCCTTGTCCATTGCAATCTAAAGAAACACAGGCTCAGAGAAGTTTTCCTGCAAAAGTAGCTCTATATTTTATAAGCATAATCGCATACTATCCAACAAAAAGTTTGGTTAGAACAAGCAGTTAGGTCTACTTTGGCCTGACAAGTTCTCTAGGAACTCTAATCCTTTCTAGTGTGTCTCTTTATAGTATTTTCAGAAACCATAAATCAATAAACTCTTTCTTATGTCATTGAACCATCCATTATTTGATTTCAGAACCAAAACATCAAAATGAAAAAATAATAATAATAATAATAATAATAATAATAATTTATCAAATGCTTAAAAGTCAGCCTTTTTTAAAATTAGGAGTAAAGCTATCTATCAAACCACCTCTATCAACTATCATACCCTGAAGAAAAGTGAGCCTTCTGTACGAGGTACGGCCTTTATCACATGTTTAGAAGACTATTTTTAGGACCCTCTTTAAATGCCACACCGTGGGCGTAGTTGCACCACTCCTTTACTTGCCTAAAGAGGCATGTTTAGAGCGTCTTGTCTGATGGATTACAGCCCTTTCCTAACAACCTTCATATTTTATTAACACCTCTAAACACATTCACAGATACTATTTGATCCCTTCTATCGTTTCTCATGAGATTAATGCCCAGTGAGCGTTGTTAAGTAGTCTTGGAAGCAACCAAAGTAAGCAGCTATTTAGAAGTTCTCATTTCCTTGTTATGTTTGTTCTGTGTATAGAAGCAAAGATTGCTAAGTCTGTGCTTTATCATAATATTCTTTCAGTTTCACAGTTTAATTTCAAACCTCTTTTTTTTTTTTTTTTTTTTGAGAAGGAAGTTTAATTTCAAACTGATAATATAGATTTGTCCTTTTTTGAGCTCAACAGGGTAATTTAAATTTCGAGTCTGTTTGAAATTCACTTATTTTGCTAAAACTGAAAAACTTTTATTGAAAATATAGTAAATAAAGGTAAAAGTTAATTGAAATAGTACAGTGAAACTCATAAATAGTATCAAAAAATGCAATGAGACTTATGAATAGTAGTAAAAATAAGTTGAATAGTAAAATAAGCTGGCAAAAAATAAGTTATCCAAACGAACACTTCATATCCATGTTTCAAAAGTAGATATAATTTATTCCTTGGAACTCAACAAGTGCAAATGTTGATAATTTAAAATTTAGAATAAACAAATAAATAAACAGAATCTGTCCAATATAGTTCCAAAATCAAAGGCTATATATAACATGTGTTACACTTAAAAAGTATCCATCAATATATAGTGAAATAAGAATTAAATGAACATATAACATATGTACCTGAACAGTCTTCAAGTGGGAAAGGATTTGTGTTTATTAGTTACACTTTCAATGAACTCTTAACGCTGCTTTGATTATTTGTTATTACTAGAGCCAAAAAAACAAATGATTTTCAGGTTCTAAAAGCAGTTTATATATGTATGTATAATTTAAGGAGCTCGGAGAACACCATAGAAGGCAAAAAAGAGTGATGGAGGTGCTAGAAAGATAGTCAGGCACAAGGTCAGGAATGAAAATAACCTAAAAATAAATGAAGCTGAGGTGAAAAGTTGTGAATTCTAAAGCTTCGAAAACTTACATGGAAAAATTTCATGAAGCCAACCAAAAATCAATCTTTTTTAATTTTATATATATTAAAATATATTTATTTTCTATTTTTATTCACACTCAAACACTAAAAAAATCTCATTCATTTTCATACCATTCATTTTTTATTTATGTAATTATTCATTTCTTTCTATGGAAGAGATCGAACTAAACCACTTAACCACAAGACTCCTACCAAATATAGTTTAAGTGTTTATTCGTTATCTATATCTCCCATAAGATTCTTACTTTGAGGGAATGAGTCCCACAAAACTAAACTACAAAATCATTTAATACTATCCACATGCCAATAGAAAGAAATAACATATAGGGTTTGGCTTGTGTCTAGTGTTTTGGAACATTATGTAGAGAATTAACCTGAATTCCCAACCTATGAGAAACAAAAATTAGAGAAAACACACGCAAAGAAAAATAATTACACTCACAAGACAATATTTATGTGGTTCGGCAATTTGCCTACGTCCACAGAGTTGCAGGAATTTCACTATTATTAGGGAAAAATATAGAGTGCGACAGTATAGTTTTTTTTCTCTCTCAAAAACTACAACAACCAAACCCTAATCACCAAAACACGTTTTCTACATCCTGCGCACAGGATTCACAATGGGCTACAAACGGCCCAAGCCTCCACTTCATAGACTAAGTCTCAGAAAATCTCCCATTAAAAACCACGCAATATTGTTCAGGTCGGGTCGTCAACTGGATCAAATATAAACTAGACTCCACAAAGCCCAACACATTAGACGGGACACAAACACAACATGTGTCTAAAAATAACAATGTGTCAAGATTGTGTCCAATCTTTTACTAAACGAAAGCCTTGTCCTAAGATATATTAATATCTTGGCTTGTACAATTGGTCATTTAGTCTCGAGCAAATGACTAAATTGTAGAAGGATAAAGGTACAACACAAATGAGCCATTCAAACTTAATGTCACATGGACCTAAGGATCAAGGTAGCATTTATAAAAAATACATATAATTATAATTATCATAAATATTAAATTTTATATTTAGACCCAAAATAAGAGATAATAATTTATATTCTGTTAAATTTTTCCATGCATTACAACAGGAGACTAGTTATAATGGTATTGTGATTGTTTATAACAATTTAGTTGAAGTTTTTATCCTTGTGTGTTGCGAAATTAATAAACCTAGGGCTTTTTTTTTCTTTTCTTCTTTCTGCTAATTAAATATTAAACAAACTGCAGTTTCAACCTAACCATTCACGTGTTAGTGAGACAGGTTGGTTAACCATATAAGTTAGCGTCACACCAATGGCCAAACTGCATACTATGATTGAGGTTGTTTGCATCCTTCTGTTCATAGCTTTAAAACTTTTGGTTTATTTGAATTCCATCACATTTCCTTTCCTTTATCACCCAAGAACGTCATGTGATGTGCTATATAAATTCAAAGGTAAATCTTTTGGAATAAGTTTTTCATCATATTTTATTTCCTTATTTGTCAAATAATCACATTTCATTTCCCTTATTAGCCAAAATTCTTCACGTGAATTGTTTTTGGTATTCCATCATATCATATAAACCCCATATAAACAATCTAGTAAAATCTTTTCATTTTAGAAGATAGGGACACGAATGTTGCAAAAAACATGGTACCCTATCCTAAACTCGTACATGTGCAATTCAATCATGGATAAAGTTTCTATACAAACTAGCTTGGAGGAAGTTCCTCCAAATAGCTAGGTGGCAATCTTAAACAATGACAGGTACCCTGGACATGTGCACCAATTTTAGAAAAGTAACGTTACTAAACTTCTCTCTCAATTAGTTGTCTCTCACCTAAATCACTCTTACTCTTTCTCTCTCTCCTTCGTTCCAGATCCAAATTAAAACCAAGAACATTAAATATTGGCAGAAATCACTAGTACTGGCACCAGCCAACCTCCTTCTTTTCTTTTTTTGAAAGATCAGAAATTTTATCAATGGAGAAACAAAGATTACAATGATCTTGCACAACAGTTGGCACTTGATTATAACTCACCACTAGGTTCACATCCCAAACCCAAAATCTAGATCTTAGTGAAAGACCCTAAACATACCCACATCAAAGAGATTATGAAATATAAGACAAGCGAATTAGCCCCAGCCTATTTTTTACAACAAGGATTCTTTTGGTAATTAACAAATTTTATTAACAAGGGAACAGAAACTACAAACTAGACAAATTATGTTGTTGTGAACAACAAAATCCTTGTCGGTGTTGTTCACAACAAGGATTTTGGGTAATTTCTCGTTAATATAAATTTTTTTTTTCTGGAGTTAGGCTAAAATTTGAGAGCAATGGAGGTTATTTTTGGTTTGGATTCAGTAGGGATTAGGCGAACTAGCAGAGAGAGCATGTGGTTGGGAACCGAGGAGGAGCAGGGGAGAGAGAGAGAGAGAGAGAGAAAGGAAAAAAAGGGTTTGAAGTCTGATTTCAATATGGAACGAAGGAGAGAGAAAGTGTTTTAGGTGAGAGAAACATCTGAGAGAGAAGTCAGTAACATTACTTAACAGCGTTACTTTTCAACTTTAAGCTAAAATTGGTCATCTGCAATGCACATGACCAGGACACTTGTCATTGTTTAAGATTGCCACCTTGCTATTTGGAGGAACTTTCTCCAAACCAATTTGTATAGAAACTTTATCCTTCAATCATTATGGTTCGTCACCATATGCTTTAGAGATTTAGAATTCAATCACATTTCTTTTCCTTTATTAGCCAAAAATATGCACATGAAGTGACTTTGCTATTGTCATGCTCCGTTTGTTTCGATGTAAAATATTTACAAAAATAAAATATTTTACATGTAAAATATTTTCAAGAAAATATTTTCATTTTACAGCGTTTGGCAGTATATATGAAAATGTTGTGTAAAATATTTTCCGGTGTTTGGCACAATGTAAAATGGAAAAAAAAAATGGGTAAAAATTTAAAATTATGTTAGAGACAACTTTTGGCACAACTTTGTGCCACAACTCGCCACATGACGAGTTGTGGTACAAAGTTGTGCCAAAAGTTATATCCTAGCATAATTCAAAAAAAAAAAAAAAAAGTGTCTTTGCAGATTTTATTTCTTTTAAATTCTGACATCCTTGCATATACATTCATTAATGTTTATGCTCTAAAAAAAAAAAAAAAGACGCTTGATGTCAAAATAGTTTGGGTTCCGAGGTCCTAGTCTAACACTATTCGGTAAAAGCACAACAAATCATTATTTTCTTATGAGCTTTTTAATATTTTTTGCTTGTTTCAATGAGCTACAAGTTTAAATGGGTCTCGTATTGCTCCAGAGGATTTTAAAATTTCAATCAGCTCTAGAAACATATTCTTGTTTTCCTCATTCAAAAACACAATTGCCGTACCCTCATCTCCCAATCTGGATGCCCTCCCAATCTGATGGATGTACTCTTTAATGGAATTGGGCATGTCAAACACTATTACCTGTCTCACACCCAAAAGATCAACACCCCGACCCAAAACTCCAGTGGTCTTGAATCTTTGTTGTTATCAATCATATGATGCTCCCAGGACCCAACCATTATATGGCAGAGGATGATGGAGGCATTCCTACAAGTTCATTCACACCTTTCCAGTTAAAATACCAGTAACTAGAACAATTACCCCATTGTTAAATGAAAGCTCAAAATCAGCAGTCAATATTTCAACCTGATAGTTCAGGTAATCCAAGGAGAGTATCTTGTCCTTAGCCTATTACAAAATGAAAGAACCTGCAGAATATTTCTCAACCAATACAGCAAAACCTGCAAAATATATCTGGACAAAATATAACGTTATCATAATACTAATGAATCCAAAATATAACATTATTCCATAATAACTCCAAAACATTTCAATCAGTGTTGCATAACCATCCATAAGCACACTTACAATAACAAAACCCAAAGACGATGACAATATAGCTAACATTAACACATAACATTCCAAAATATGGAATTTTTCCATAATTATTAATAACCTAAAGAATACTATGGTACCACTAACATGAATCCTTCACCTTACATATATTTACCAAGAAATGAATATAAAACCACAGTTGAGAGAAGTTTATGCCATTAAGAACAAATCAATTATAACCTACTCTTGTGGCCAATCATATACATCATATAGCAAAACCCAAAATCTCAAAATTGTTACAAAAGCCACTAGCTTTATATCTTATGGCAAACCCAAAATCAAGCAATCATCCAGTTTAACAACCGTACCCAGAACAATGCAAAACCAATAATATAACACACATCTAGTTGCTAACAAAACGTACAAACTCAAAGAATAAATGGAAGCAAATGTTTCTATTATAAATGCTTCAAAAAAAAAATCCCCATTTGCCTAAATCAGTTGTACTCTAACCCCACTGATCACCAATCCATTTTTACATTGAAAAATTCAAACAGGCACACACATAGTATTAACTAAAAATCAAAAACCAAAAACCCAGTAACAAGAAGCGAGCACAAAAGCCAAAATGAAACAAAACCATACGACACACACAGATATATAATAATAATAATAATAATAATAATAATAATAATAATAAAACAACAAATCGAACCTAAGAAAAACCAGAGACGGGTTAGAGATAAAGAAAAACGAAAAGAAAAGGAGAAATCTAATCTAAAAAGGTAGAAAAGTACCTGGTTTTGCCGACGATGGGCGACACCGACAGAAGCTGGAGCTGGCCGGTGGTGCTTTGGACCTTGGAGCTGGAGATTGGCGAGAGAGGAGACCAGAGGTGGCTGGGATTTTTGGAGAGAAATCTAAGAGGGTGGCTGGATTTTTTTTGAAGAGATATACAAGAGGGAGAGTTTTAGCGCGAAAGTGCGGGAGTAATAAGTATTGGAGCGTGAAGGATTGAGCAAATGTAAAATGTTTTTCCAAAATTTTAAGTGTAAAATATTTTACATAAATTTGCTTAGATTGATTTGGTTGTTGAAAATATTTTACTTTTGACCAAATATTTTACTGCAAAACAAACACTGTAAAATTGGAAAAAAAATTTCTAAAAATATTTTACATTAAAACAAACAGAGCGAATCACATTTTATTTCCTTCCTGAGTAAAGATCACTTTGCATGCCTATCTCTGCCTAACTATTTTATTATTGAGAGATAGTTTCATGCTTATCACTTTGCATGCCTTTTGTGAGTTCCAATTAACTAAGTCTAAGATGGTTGAATAAGAGATCTAAGGTTTAATTTCCGTTAACACCAAAAATTGATTGATATTTTGGTCTGATAATAAAGAGCTATTAAAGTAAATTTTAAGAATTTCCATCAGATGTCATAAGTTGAAATTCTCTCAAATTTTATTTTATTTTTTGTTATTGGCTTCCCTTGAACTTTTCCATAGTGGTTAAGAATTTCAATATCAAGAGTAGTGGGGGAACTAGGATTTCAAGGGGTAAAATTAACAAATAATATTAAAGCAAAATTAATTCAGAAAGGTTTAACTATTATAAGTAACAAAATAAATAAATAATTAAGAAATCAATTGTCGTGTGAAATAATTAATCTACATGCATACTGTAGTTATGATGAAAAAAATTCTTAAGCAAGGATTTGTGAGGAGATTTGAAAAGGATTTGGATGAAAGTATTTGAATTAAAAATTTTGGATTTCAATTGTAGTCCAAGCAATTTGAATAAAATATGAAAAGTACAAATTTATATTTAATAAAATTTATGGATATATTCAAATTTCATTAATATATGAACTTGAAAATTATTGGGTGTAAAATTTATTTTAAAGTCAGAACACAAATGTATTTGTCAGAACAAAAACCTAAAATGGTAAATCCATCATGTATAACTAAAATTAACATTACAATTTGGTATTAGTAATTATTTTTTAAATCCATTGATTTAATCCTTATAAGTTGTATCCAAATGTGACCTAAAGAAGTAAAATTGTATTTTTATATTTAATATAAAATGAAAGAATCACCTATGATTTAGAAAGTATTACTTTTCTGTAGAAGTTAACTCTATCACGCACTCATTTTTGAGTCCACCATAGCTTCTAAAGAAGTTTATTTTTAGTGCATTTGCGCACTAGATACGATATAACGTGAACATGTGTCCAAAAGTTGGACTCGTGCTTGCATTGTATGATGGCTAGTGCCGCGAATACACTAGACAGAAGCTGTATCTATTTCTGAAAGGCTATCATTTCTCTTTCTTTTCTTTTCCTCCTTTCACTTGAATCACTTCACCTCCAATCATTCCCTCCTCATCTTCTTTCATTGTTATTCGACCTTCTCTTCTCTCTCTTCTTCTTTTCCTTCTCCATCTTTCTATCTTTCAAATCTAAGCCATACTGAGTGGATTATAAGGATTAATGAATGAGGCAACTGGATTTTTGGGGTCGTGATTATACGTGGCTTGGATCCATATTGGTGCCTCATGACAGCGTGGGTTTTGGATTTGTGAGTTTGATTGGTGGTTGCTTGTGGTTTTTTGGTGGTTTGGGCCGAAAGAAGGGGAAGAAAAGTATATCTATCTTTCATTAAAATCTTTTATTAGTACGGAATCCAACAGAGTTAAGAAATGTGATTTCTTATATCTATGTTCCTTTGATTATTTCCAAAGATTCTACAGCACTTACTGAGGTATGTTCTGATAAGGATAAGCATTATTTAGATAATGATAACCAGTCTTTTGAAATTGATATGGAGTAATGGAGATAGTGCCCAGTAATCAAGATGATGTACGAAATCTTCTCCTAGAAATTGGAAACGTTTGATACGTAATATTTCTCTCAATAGCCGGTTAACAAATAAACGACCCCCTGAAGCTTCAGTTTCTATTTCAACATCACTTGAAAATTCCAAGAACAAGCAATCCTCATCTTTTCCCTCCAATGGGGTTGGTATCCAACCCCCTTCTCATCCATGAAAATTCTCAGTCTAAACTGCGGTGGGCTTGGGATCCCAGAGGCAGTTCAAGAACTCTGCTGGTCGGTGAGAGAAAGAGGTCCCTTAGTTTTGTTTCTCTGTGAAGCTCAACTTGATATTCATGGTTTTGTAAATTTGAAGAAGAAATTGGGTTTGACACAAGGCATTGAAGTCCCGCGTAAATGAGTCTAGTCTTTGATCCCTCCTGGACCGAATCATGTAATCACTTGTTATGAGAATGTTCTTAGCAAAAGCCGTTTGGCTCAAGTCTTCATTTTGGAACACATTCAGATCGACTATATTTGATTTATGGAAGTCATAGATTCTCCCCCTCAAGAATTATTGCTGAATTAGTGGATCTTTCAAACTCAAATAGGATTTGTTTCATTGTAAGTGGCTTGGATTCATGAGGAAAAAAACAGTAGGAATAGAGGTAGGTCACAGTTGTGTTGTTTAACAAAATTAACCTTAAGTAGATAAAATGATACTTTTCAAATCACATGTAATTAAATTTGATGTTTAAGATAATCTTATACTAACTTAATTAGTTACTAAATAATTATTAATGACCATCATGGATAACATTTTTATAATAATTTCTTTATGTGATTCATTTATTTGTGTAGCATTAAAAAAGGCAAAAACTAACAACCCCCCCCCCCCCCCCCCCCCAAAAAAAAAAGAGAGAAATTTCAACTGTCACAGAACTTCAATATACCCTTATAATAGCTATGCAGCCTATTTAGATAATATCATAATATAAACTCATTAATCCATTACTGCAAACAAAAATTATATACGCACATGTTCTTTGCAGGAAGAGAATAGAAATAGATTCTGTGTATTTGAAATTGAAATACAGATCCTTCACAAAAATCTAAACGGGTTGAGAAACAATTTATAGTTGCTGCCTGTAACTTGGAAAAGCAAATCTGTTTATATTAATTTGTTGGCCACATATGACATAAAAATTCGAACAAATTTTGCATTTATATCTTACAATAAATCATCAGTATTAATGGTCCTTTCCATCCTAACATTAAAAACATTTTCTTTCTTTATGTTAGTCTACTTGGTCCAACATGACAAATTTACAGAGCAACTGGTCCTATTGAACAAATTAGAGATTGTCTTCTTTCATCAATTGGAATGGATAATCAATTTTTTTGCCACCAAACGAATGCCTGCATTCTGCTGATAGTCATATGGATCTATTGAAAAGAATGCATCCACAAAGGTACCAGGAGTGAACAAGGGATCAAGTTCTGCAGGATCATATTTACTGAACACAAGCTTCTGCATGCTGCCTGAATCTTTTTGATACATCTCTGTTCCGTATGGGTTATCTCCAGATATGGTATTTGGTATGCTGTTGTTACAAAACAATTACATATCTCATCAGGTGACTTCAATTATGGAGAACTTGATGACATTTACATTAATGCTTAATGCGCTTGCAAAACAAAAAAAAAAAAAAAAAAAAAAAAAAAAAAAAAAAAAAAAACCAATATTTTATGACTATAATTATATAATTCAAGCAGCAGTTGCAAGTTGAAACTGCTAAATCCCAAAATATCTTCATGCCTCAATTTCAAAGTAACCAATTAAGTAAAACATCTATATAAATGAATATGATTCAAACTCAATGAGGGGTTAAAAATATTAATAATGGTTTCACTTTCATCCATGAAAGAGAAATTAAAACAAACTTAACTAAAATCCGATTTATTAACAAGAATGTAGGACTGAGCATGCAAGATTTTTTAGGCTGTGATGTATTAATCAAGAAATATTTTTATGAAGAAAAGCATATCAGGACTCTCCTATTCCTACTATGGTAAAATTCAATGTGCAGGAAAAAGTCAAAAAACATCTTTTGGGCTGCAATCTAAACTTTCTTTAATACAGCTTAAATTGAGGCATTTCTTTTTTCCACTAATCACAATAGACAGAGAGAGAGAGAGAGAGAGAGAGCAAAATAATAGGAGCAAACTTACTGCAGCCTCACTGTAGGGTAGTTGACAAAGCCATTTTTCCTAATCACAACAGGCCTCCATTCAGAGTTGCTACCTGAATCCAAGGACAACTTCTGTGCAATACCATCACATGCATCGAGAACCTTACATAAACTCTGTGGGGCATTAGCCACAAAGTTCAACCGAGGCCGACCAGCATGATCAAGAAATTTTGTACTTATTCCAAACCGCACTTTCAAACGACTACAACTAAGCCGCAAAATGAAACCTTCATGCAATAATTGTATTCTTTGACTGCCACGAAAAAATGTAACAAAAGATGCGCTGATAGAAGAAACATTAACTTCATCAGGCTCTAAAAACCCTGCAGAGTCACTGCTACCATCGGAGACAGCAGCTGTGGAAGACATCTCGGAAGACTCTGTGGAAGACGTCTCATATGACTCCATTTCATTGCTAAGCTGGCCCATGTCAAAAGGATCCCGTTGAGCTGTATTAGGTTCAACCTCCTCTGCTGTGATGCGTGTCAGAAGAGATAAAATTGGATGTTTTTCCTCTGGCTCTTGATTTGTAGGAGATAGCATTGGATCATCATTTAACTTCGAACTTGATGGGGGAGTATTTATTTTTAGACTCACCCCCTCTGGAGTTGATTTTACATTACTACGACTTCTTGTCGTAGCATTTGGGGAAACCCAACTGTTTGCAGTGAATATATCTGGAAGGCTTGATTCCTGCATGTTCACAGATTTTTGTCAATATCAAACCTTATAAAACATGCATTTTTCTACCAGCCACTCTGCTCAGCCTCTGTCAAAGTCACCAGGAAGGACATAATATATGTCCATCCAATCAATCAGGGATGGACTGTCTGAGCTAAAAGTAAATGTCTAAAAGAGAAAACCTACTAATTGAAAATTCAAATAAACATATATACTAAAGGATTAAAGTAAGGTTATCGAAGAGTGCAAGGAACTCCACTAATTCTTCCTAGAGAGGCCTACTCATTTCAGGATTTATGTAGTCAAAATGTGTTCATAAGAGGGGCATGGATGGTTCAGAAGTTTAAAGAGCCAAAAGCAAGCTCGGAGAGAGAGAGAGAGAGAGAGAGAGAGAGGATATTTTGTAGCAATTTAGAACAAAATGGGAACCAAATTAACTCAACCAACAAATAAAGAATGGTCTGAGTTAACAATTGCAGTAAAGCACTGGCTGAAAACAGAATTAGCCATGAAGTGAAATAAATTAATAATGTACTCCTGCTGGACGCCATGTAGGATTGTTTACTGTCACCAAACTTGAGGAAAGCATGTCTAACTTCTAATGGCATGCAGTATTCAGATGAATAGTGTTCTCATAGTACAAGCAAATTTCCCAAGACATTTAAAATAGTGTCAAATCTTTATAGACAAACCAAACAAGTACTTTATTTATATAATTCATGAGAGATCTATTAAAAATTAAAATATTGATAGTAGTGGCATATCACTCATAGATAAGTACATTTTATAGCTTTCAGAATTATAAAATTACCAAGAACAAAACAGTTGCACAATACTTGACAACTTCAAGATTCATCCGAACATCATCCAAGCTCCTGAAGAATACATCACCGAAGAGATTAGCTTTGAAGAAAAAAATATTACCAGGCTAATATAGAGCGTCTCCTCTTAGGTTTGCACAATTACCTACTTATCAAAAAAAAAGGTTTGCACAATTACCTGTGTGTCTGCTGCCCAAGCCCAAAATAAGTTGCAAGAGTGGCCATCTAAAGTGAAAAATATGAGCATATCAATATTTCAAATTTTCCAATCAGTCAAAACCTATAGTACAACAACTACCCTCAAGCTTTCACATGACTTGAAAATCCATCTGATCGTGTATAAACAACAGTAATAAATGAACTAAGGAAACTCATATTAAGATGTTGATAAAGCTAAGGAAGCTGAGAGAAATGTTGGTATACACCACCCCAGGTGCACCAACTCCAAAGATATGAAATTGTCATCATATAAAGTCTCTGTCACACAAGAAATTAAATAAGGATAGCCTTAGATGCCTCTAATAATATAGTAACTGACAAGTTTTAAGGCTTTAATCCCAAATTTTTTGGGTTAGCTTTGAATCCTCAATAACAACAGATTTTTAAGGCCAACATGATAAAAAAATAATTACTGGGTCTTAAAACTGCATATTATAAGATGAAAAAGATTGGTGAGAATAATTATTTTCTTTTGTAAATAAAGGTTATTATCCTTAAGCCAATCAACAAGTTGATATCCAAATTTAAGCATCTTCCAAAACAACATAAAACCATAAAGAGGGGATAAATTATCAAATTTGGTAATCACCCCTTTGATGAAACATCATATAGCTCAAGACTATACAGATATATCATAAAGCTGAAAAACACACATCCAAAAATGCTTTCTAATTTTTAATTAAAAGAATTCCTTTTGCCACTAACCAATTTTGTCCTAATTGCTACACCTACTCTGTAGTTCTTTAATTCTTTAGATACTATAATAATTCCAAGAATTATATCCAAAATCTTTTTTTTTTTTTGCTTGTTTCTTGTGCTTAGAAAAATCTTTCAAGATTGAGAACTAATGCTAATATTTATAAGATGTTGCTTTTTCATCAATTTCATCAAGAAAAGAGAGATTGATACCTTCATGTCACCAGCTCTCCTTCCAAATTTCTGTGTCAACAATTGCAATGAATCAATAGCACCCTTAGGCTCAGGTGCGGGCTTACCAATCTCCGCAAATGCCTCTCTTATCCTTGCACAATCGAACCTTAGTATATTATGACCCGCCCAAATCCGTCCTATTCAAACAAACAAAAAATCATATTTAAAAAAATTAAAATAAAATATGCAACAAACAAAGAAAATTAAGAAGGCTAAAAGCACCATGTTTTTCTTCTTTTTCTAAAAAAGCAAACATATTTCAATCCGAAACTAACATTTTCACAACCCACAACCACATTAAAAATTAATTTTTTTTTTTTAAAATCATCCAAGTAAGCCTAATAAACTTCATGAGCATACTTGAGGCTAATTTAAAAACAAAACCAAAAACCAAAAAACAAAAAGAAAACGAGAGAAATCTTTTCTCCCTCTGTTTGGTTGATGAGAAAATGAGGGAAAGGAAAATAATTATATATATATAATATATACCCTAATTGAACTACTTTGAACTAGTTAAGTTATCGAAAGGACCCGATCCAACAAAAATCCTTTATAAATTTCTACAGTTTCCTCACATTTCTCATCAACCAAACAGAAACTTAGCTCCACCTCAGTCATTAAAACAAAATTAAAAGTAAAATTAGAGCACAAAATTTTCTGAGCAACCAAACAGAGAGCAACAGAGGAAGATAGAGACCGTGGAGGAGGTCGTAAACGTGATCGGAGATTTGGAGGAAGGTAGGGGCGGAAACGACGGCGTCGGGAGTGATACCATTGCAGCGTACGGACAAGGTGGAGATGAGAGAGAGATCGGCTGGTTTGACCAAGGTGGAGTAGCTCTGGAGCTCGACGAGCTTTCTAGGGCAAACCAGGATGGCTCCGAATTCCAACAAGGCGAACCGTTGGCCGGATCGGGTCGGCACCGTGGTCTCCACGTCGAAGAATGCGATTTCGGATCTTTCTTCTCCGCTACTCGAACTCATTGCTTTTTGTGTGTTTTGAATTTGTACTGATTTTCACAATTGTGTCTGTATGTATGTATGTATAGGATTCGATTTCAAGGAAGAGAGAAAGAGAGGGTTTTGTAAGTTTGTGAATGTTGAGAAAGAGTGTTGAGGAATCAAAAGAAATAGGCGCCAAGTCTTCTGTTCTTGAATCTTGTTGTATAAGAATTCTGTGGATTGGGTTGCTTCTTGTAGTGGTTTTCTTCTGATACCCCTTTAATTTTGGGCACTCTGGGCTTTTGCTTCTTCTTTTTTTAATAAATTTGTAAATAGTTTATAAAAAAAAAAAAAAAAAAAAAAAAAAAAAAAACTGACTTTTTATAAGTGCATTCCTAAATGGGACTTAAGTGTGCATTTGGCAACTAATTATAAATTTAACCATTTATTTTTTAAATTATCAAGTATTTGTGAGTTTCACATTATTTTTAACTTTTTAACTTACATAATGCAAATAAACTATTGAAAATAAATAATTTCCAAATGAATATTTTGGTAGTTTTTTTTTTTTTTTGAGAAAGAGATAGAAAGAAAGAGTCTCAACTTATTTGGCTTTCTGTGTTTTTTTATTTTTATAGAAAATTATTTTAAATTTATTCGCACTTTAAAAAATTGAGGTTTAAAAAAATTATATATTAATAAAATAAGCTAAAAGTAAAATGAAAAAGACATGTGTGGTGATGATGTTTGTCTACTCGTTTAAAATGATATATACAATTTCATGGAATTTGCATCTTGGAGGTAAAAGAGTGAGATACAATTATTCGTACTTTAAAAAATTGAGGTTTAAAAAAATTATATATTAATAAAATAAGCTAAAAGTTAAATGAAAAGACACGTGTGGTGATGATGTTTGTCTACTCATTTAAAATGATATATACAATTTCATGGAATTTGCATCTTGGAGGTAAAAGAGTGAGATACAATTCCAAATTAAACCATTCTTTTCTAATTTGAGAATAATTTTGGATATCCACGGTGGTACTATTCTTTTCTTCTTCCTCTTCTTCTTCTTCTTCATTTTCTTATTGAAAGGCCAAGCAAGCTTCAATAGATTAATACAATAATACAATAGATATGGATACTTCGAATTGTATTTCTTCTTCTTCTTTCCTTTCTTTTTTTATTTTTTTAAGAAAATAAGTAGGCATTTAATGAATTATATAGCTCAATACCACACTTAACATTTTTTTTTTTTTTTGAGAAGACACACTTAACATGTTGAGTGAGAGTCATCACCATTGTTTTGCTTTGCTAGAAGAGCCATATACTTTTGTTTAGAGTAATTGCATTAGGTTTTTCATTCCTATAACCATTAGGGCTTGTTTGCTTAGAGTTGACCAGATAAGTTTATTTTTGACTAATTTAACTCTATTCCCCCTCCCTCCCCTAGTATTAATTCT
Organism: Quercus lobata; assembly: GCF_001633185.2. Taxonomy (NCBI): domain Eukaryota; kingdom Viridiplantae; phylum Streptophyta; class Magnoliopsida; order Fagales; family Fagaceae; genus Quercus; species Quercus lobata. The sequence goes on along the minus strand of NC_044913.1, from coordinate 17,626,009 downwards.
CTACTCATTTAAGACAGGTTTGGCGTCTCATTCCTATGGATAAGAGGAGGGGTTGTATCCAATTTTACAAACTCTATTTAAAAAATAATAATTGTTAATAAGAGTACATCTAAAAAGAAAAAAAGGGGGCTATATCTTTTAAGCTTTTAACTAGACCGGGCCTCAACATACCGCAAAGATACCGTGTACAATTCGAAAAACCAAGCCAATAAGTTAAATAAATTCGAGATGTACACTAGGTATCTCATTCATTCCTTGCCGTTATGTACAACCAAAGCCTCAATTACCAAATTTACAAGCAATACCTAATCTGCTAAACATGAATTAATTTAAGGGCCTTGCCTTGTCCTATTATCCACGTCTCCTCTTTTGATTCAATCCAAATATTTATTTATTTATTTAGTCTCTAATTAGATTCCAGCATTGAATTGTGAATGATTTTTTTTTTTTTTTAAATAAGCGATTTCTGAATAAGTTTAAACATATTTCTCTTCCAAATTAATGACTTTTTGGATGAATACCAACTAACTTCTTTAGGAACATTTACCAATGATAGGATTAAATTGAAGTAGTTTTCTGAGTTCTACACAACACTTCAAAAATTTGCTTTGTTTGGGAGGAGAGAATTGAGTGAAAAAGGATATTTTTTTACATTCCTTCATTCAAGGGTTTAGTATGAGAGAATGGAAATGTCATTTCCTTATAACCCGTTTGAATTGAGGGGAAAAGAGGGGGAGTAGAGTAGATTCAGTAGAATAGAGTAGATTTGACTTAAAATTAGTTTATTTTCAGTAAACTCTACTATACTCCCATCCACTTCCCCTCCTACCTCCCTCAATCCAAACAAGCCTTTATTTGGGAATTATTGTGTAGATTTTTAAGTAATTAAAGCATTTAACTATTTCTTGGGCATGTACAGTCCCTCGATCTTAAAAATAAGGTAATTACAATCTGAAATGACCTCAAACTATTGATTAGTTAGAAAACTTGATTCAGATCTCACTGACTTAGAAAATGAAATCTATCAGACCAATGATGAATAATAAATCAAGAGCAAGTGTACGATTTCATTTAAGAGTGACACACATTGACGACCACAATCTTTTTCAGGACCTTATTTTGACAGAGGACCAATGTTGTTGGTTTATAGTGCAATAGTACGTGATGAGTAACATATAGTAATGAATGACAATGCATGCAATCAACCAAAAAAAACGAAAATTAGATTAACAAATAAGGTTTGACTGAGCTTCCTATTCGTCTTCCTTTTCCTCATTTTTCTTTGAAATGCCGTATTTGGTGCTTCATCATTATGGTATTATATACGTACGGTCAAAATATCCTAGGGTATTGTCTGGGAATTTTGGAACCTAGAGCTAGAAGTTGATATGGTCTATGCTCCAACACTGCCTTATCTGATATTCCACGCGCAGTCAATGTTGTAGTTATAGGTTGTGTACACGGCAGCTATGGCTTCCTTTTTGTATGCTAAAGGCATTTTTATTTGGAACTCTGATCATATAACCCGCCCCACTGGTTGTATATAGACTATAGAGTGCTCAGCCCGCCACCGCGTATGAAGGAGAGGAAGGAAAATGGAAAGAAGAACAACCATATTTGACTTTGGTTCTTGATGAGGTGACGGACTTAGTTAGGTTACATGTTGTGTTGTGTGCACGGCTTCTTTTGTGTTTTCAACTTGGTCATGTCTAAGGACCAAGACTAACCTCCTTCTAATGAATTAGATGAAGTACACACATTACCAGAGACATCATAAAAGATAGAATAATAAAGGAATATTATGCTTGATTCTAGTTGAGAGCTGATTTTTTTTTTTTCTGGCCCAATTTCTTGTACTGCCCAAATGTACTGGATCCTGGCTCTCTTTTGCGCCATAGATGGATGGATGAGATAAGGGCCTATTTAGGTTGAATGCGTAGATTTTTGATACCTGATCGGTGGATGTATATTCCAATAATATTATATATGAATACATCCAATTTCATAACATGTTAATGTGATCAACAAAAAGTGATAGGTCTATATGTAAACGGGAGTGAGCAAAAAGTGTCCATCACTCACAGTCAACCACTTCAGCATGTTGTGAAATTTGGTTTGTCCCTAAAAGAACTATTGTACATATTCAACAAGTCTGTACTTTGAGTTGGCTCTTGGATGGCTTTTGGAAGGTGGAGCACCTCCTACAAAAGAAAAAAACCTTCACTATCAATTACAATGGTTAGAAACAAATTTTTAATGGCCACAAGCCTTACAAGGTACTATGGGAGTGATCAATTGGACTCTAGGAAGATGAATTTTCAAATTACAAATGTAAACTGTGACAATGAGTTCAGTTCCAGTTCAGAAACTGAGATTAGCCCTTTGCATCACAAGTTTGACATTGAATTGCATATTAGAATGTTTTTGAAAAATTGATCCAGCTACAGCTAGTTCACTTAGAACTTAGAATATAGCAAAATAAATGTCATTAATTATAAATGTTCAAGGGTTTGTTCTTCATTTTGCATTTACTATTTACTGAAACTTATAAGTATATTTGTACCATTAAACAGAATCACATGCACTAAACTTCTCATACATACCACATTTCATGGTTGAACATTGTTTGGAATCTTTGTTTTGGAAGCAGTTCCCGTGAAAGAAGTTGACCTGGATGGAAGAAGATGTCAAGTAAAAGAAGATTTACAAAGCAAAGGGAAGCGAGTATGAGAAAGGCTCAGTGAAAGGAATCTTGGAAGAAACTTTAAACACTTAGGAATGCTTCCAACAAAGAAGTTTTATGAGGAATTTGCAACTTTTAATTGAGATGAGGACAGAAACCAGTTAAGTTCGCGCTTTTGAGGATTACCTGAAGCAGAAGTGAAGAGATGCACTTAATAAAGTCATAACCTTGGGTCCTTGAGCAGGTTTAACATCAGATTTTCCATTTTAGCAAGCCACCCAATATCTTCAAATAACTATCATTATTTATACAGGAAATTTTAATGAAGCCCCAGACCATTTACCCGCACTGACTTGTCTCCACATAATGATATAAGAGCATTAAAATATTACATCAATTTCCATATTCACATTCATAAGACAGATAAACAGTTTGCCATATCCATTGCCAAAGATGAAATTAATTATACAAAAATGATAAGAAAAATAATTTTTTTGAAATGCTTGATAGACCTGTGCAAATAATTGCTACACATTATTCCACGTCAAAAATAGGCCATCTCACTATTCCTTTAGCCATGTATATAAGAAAATTGATGGAACTAAATAGGACCAATAGAGCTTATTTTTTAAACTTTATAGACTAAAATAGCTCATTTATAATATTAGGGACTAAAAGCTCTCAACAAGTAAATTTTAAGGACTAACAGTGTATTTTGGCTTTCTTTTTTAAGACTATTTGCTTAGCATTATAGTCTTGAAACTTTTAGGACACTTTATTCATCTCAATTGTCACTACTCACAAACACCTTAATAGCGATTTGTGAGCAGAAATTTTCTTTTGGTACATAATGTGAAAATAATAATGAACGACAAACATATGAAGCACGTAGTTTTATTCAAATGCATGAGTGCGTGAGTATGAGAGACTTCTTTTAAACCAAACAGAAGAGTATAAAGAGATCTTTTGTTTTTGGGGCCATCAAAGATATTAGTTTCGTTAGTAAGGTAACATGGACCAGTAATAATTCATTAATAAGAATCACATGAAGCACATTGCCCAGCAACATAAAAACATAAAAGTCTCAATCCAATAGCTATGTAGCCTATTTAGATAATATCATAATATAAACTCATTAATCCATTACTGCAAACATAAATTATATACGCACGCGTTCTTTGCAGGAAGAGAATAGAAATAGGTTCTGTGTATTTGAAATTGAAATACAGATCCTTTACAAAAATCTAAACGGGTTGAGCATCAGTTTATAGTTGCTGCCTGTAATTTCAAAACGCAAATCTGTTTATATTAATTTGTTGGCCACATATAACATAAAAATTCAAACTGATCTTGCAGTTATATCTTACAATCAATCATCAGTATTAATGGTCCTTGTTAGTGTATAGCTTGTACTAGCTTAGCCCATTGGGCTTAGCCCAGTTTACTGTACTTGTACTTTACTTCTTTTACTTGTACTGCACACATATCTAGCCTATATAAGGCTCTCTATTGTACATTGTTGTATACACATTAATATACAGACTTTTCAGTCTTCCTCATATTTTATATTCTTAACATGGTATCAGAGCCATTCCTCTGACTTTCTGGTTCCTGTAGACATCTCCGGCGTCCTTCCGCTGCCCTCGCCTTCATCCAGCAACCACTGCCAGAAGCGAGTCACCGCCGTCACGACCACAGTCCCAGCAACTCTCGGATCTCGTCGTTCTGCTCATCCAACTGCAAAAGCAAAGGCATTGAGTGACAGAACAGACAATCCCGAGCAAAACCCAACCAAGAACGGCCAGAAAACAGCTCACACGCGCCGCCTGAATTTTCTGCCTCACGAACACGCGCCGCCACGCGCCGTCCCTCTTACTCACGCGCCACACGCGCCAGGTAGCAGGCCTCCACGCGCCCTCACAGGCCTTCACGCGCCCACGCGCCAGCCTTGCTTCACGGACTGCCACGTCAGCCCTAGTGTGACGTCATCCGTTGACCAGACCGTTGACCGTTGACCGTTGACTTTGACTTTGACCGTTGACCAAGTCAAAATTTTTTAACAGGACCTGTCTTGCTCAGTTTTTCACGTAGATTCTGATTTTGGGCTCCGTTTCTGCATTTGAGGTCTCTAAATTTCACTTTTTTTGTCATTTTCTTTATTATGGCTCAACAAAGTGAACGAGATATCATACGTCCTATCACCATCATGTTGGATGGTCCTACTAGCTATCATGCATGGTCTCAGAATATGACTGTCTTTCTCAAGGGTCGTAAACGGTGGCGATATGTGATTGGTTCAATTCCTAAGCCAGTACCAAACCCTAAGTCCACAGTCACAGATGCTGAAGAGTCTTCCAAGACTGCTGCTACGACAGATGATTATGAAGAACGTCTAGAGGAATGGGAGAGTATTCAGAGTAAGATCTTGTCTTGGTTTATCAATACCTCTATTCCCTCCATTCATAATCTTCTTCCTCGTCTTGAAACTGCTGAGGCTGCTTGGAAATTTTTGGCCGATCGCTATAACTGTACTAATGATTCAAGCTTGGAGTTTCACATTGAATCAAAACTTTATCAAATGCGCCAAGAGACAGGTCAGTCTATTTCTGATTTTTATTCTCAGACTTCTACTATGTGGGAACAACTCTCTGCTGCAGATCCTCCACTGGTGTGTTATAAGGATATTGAGCTCTTTGTCAAATATCGAGATCGCCGTAGATTTATGCACTTCATGATGGGTTTACGTTAGGACTTTGAGCCTACTAGAGCTTCTCTGCTTAGCCGGTCCCCTACTCCTTCTCTTGATGCTGCAGTCAAGGAGCTCATTTCTGAGGAGAATCGTCGGCCTACTTATCACATGACATCATCTGATCATGTATTGGCTACACCCTCACCACAGCCTCCCATTGCTGCATTCACTGCTCCTCCGCGAATAAACTCTGGGCGACCCACCTCTCAGTCTTCCAAAGGTGCTCACTGCAAGTTTTGCCGTGCCAAAGGCCATGACATTTCTGTTTGTCGTAAGCTACAGAAATTTATGCAAGATCAAAATAAAGCCTCTCTTCCTCAGGCAGCTGCTGTGTGTCCTTCAGATCCATCAGTTCCTACAGGTCCATCTTTGACTTCCTCACTTACTACGGCTGATATTAAGGCAGTTGTTCAACAGGTTTTATCCCGCACTTCCACTGCTCTTTCTGTCACCTCAGGTAAACAACCTTGGTTTTTTGATACTGCATGTTGTAACCATATGACTCCAGATGAATCCCAATTTTCTGATAAGGCACCCTTAGAACATCCAATCACCATTTACACTGCTGATGGAACTCCTATGCCTGTTAGTCATAAAGGAACAATCTCTTCTTCTTGTTTATCCTTTAGTGACACTTTTCATATTCCAAAGTTATCCTTAAATCTACTTTCTGTTGGTCAACTTTGCGAATTAGGCGTAGATCTTCTATTTACTAATCATGGTGTGGATGTGCAGGATCCCCGGACGGGTCAAGTACTTGGGACAGGCCGTAAGGTTGGTCGCATGTTTGAGGTTCATGACTTGAAGATTCCTTCACAAGTTGTTTCTGCAGCTGCTACCACTGCCACCTCCTCACCTGATCTATGGCATGCTCGTCTTGGTCATCCATCCTTATCTCGTCTTCAGTTATTGGCTTCTCAAGGTCATTTAGGTTCAGTTCAGTTTCAAAAATTTGATTGTACTTCCTGTCATTTTGGTAAACAAACAAAATTGCCCTTTAATAAAAGTGACTCCTTTTCTTCTGCCCCTTTTGATCTTATACATTCTGATATTTGGGGTCCTGCACCTGTTCCCACTGAGGGGGGATCTAAATATTTTGTCATATTTGTGGATGATTTTTCTCGATATACTTGGATTTATCTGCTTCATCATAGGTCTGAACTTGTGTCTATTTACCAAACATTTCATAAAATGATTGAAACACAGTTCAATCGCACCGTTAAAGTCTTTCGATCAGATAATACTCAAGAATATAATGATAAATCTTTCCTATCCTTTTTAGACAAACATGGTACTCTTCCTCAGCGGTTTTGCCCTTACACCTCTCAACAAAATGGTCGTGCAGAACGAAAACATCGTCACATTCTTGATGTTGTCCGCACCCTTCTTATTTCAGCCTCTCTTCCTGAACGCTTTTGGGGTGAGGCAGCACTCACTGCTGTGCACACCATTAATCGTATTCCTTCACCAACTACACACAACAAATCACCATTCGAGCTTCTCTATGGTCAAACTCCTGACTACTCCTCTCTTCGGGTTTTTGGTTGTGCTTGCTTTGTCTCTCTTCCTCCTCATGAACGTACAAAGCTCCAACCTCGTACTCGTCTCTGTTGTTTCCTTGGTTATGGTGTGTCCCAGAAAGGTTTTCGCTGCTATGATCCCATTTCTCGTCGCCTTCGTGTCTCCCGTCATGTTGAGTTTTGGGAACATCGTCCTTTCACGAGTCTTCAGCAGTTTCCTGCATCTTCTTCCTCAGAGTCTCCCATTTTTACTGATCTTTTCCTCCCTCTCTATCCTGAACTTGTGGAGGATTCTTCAACATCGACTGCCTCTCCAGACGACTCATCCCTGGTTCTGTCTCCGGCATATGACCCGCCTGTCTTGGATCCTGTGGCACCACCCTCTCCTGAGTCTCCTATTGGTCCTGAACTTCGTCGTTCCACTCGGGTAAGCATTCCTCCTCCTTATCTCACTGATTATCATTGCTCTTTTGCTCTTGCCACTCTCTATGAACCTCACACCTATCGTGAGGCTCATACTGACCCTCTTTGGCAGCAAGCTATGAATGAAGAACTAGATGCCCTTCATAAAAATCACACTTGGGATATGGTTGATTTGCCTCCTGGTCAGTCTGTAGTAGGTTGTAGGTGGGTTTACAAGATCAAGACCAAGGCCGATGGATCTGTTGAAAGATACAAAGCTCGCCTAGTTGCCAAGGGCTTTACTCAGGAGTATGGTATTGACTATGAGGAAACATTTGCTCCTGTTGCTCGTCTTGCATCTGTTAGATGTCTCATTGCTGTGGCTGCTGTTCGCCGTTGGCCTCTTTATCAAATGGATGTGAAGAATGCTTTCCTCAATGGAGACCTTCATGAAGAAATGTACATGCAACCACCCCCTGGCTATCCACACTCAGGCAATCAAGTTTGCCGCCTTCGCCGTGCTCTTTATGGCCTCAAGCAGGCTCCTCGAGCTTGGTTTGAAAAGTTTAGCTCAGTTGTTGCTCAGCAGGGTTTCACTTCGAGTCCTCATGACACTGCTCTCTTTGTTCGAAGATCCTCTGCTGGTATCACTCTTATTCTTCTTTATGTTGATGACATGATTATTACTGGAGATGATTCTGCAGGTATCCGCTCTCTTCAGCATTTCCTTAGTCAGCATTTTGGGATGAAAGATCTGGGCACTCTCAGCTATTTTCTTGGGCTAGAAGTTACCTCATCCTCTGATGGCTACTATCTTTCCCAGGCTAAATATGCTTCTGATCTTCTCTCCAAAGCCGGTGTCACCGATAATAAGACTATTTCCACTCCTTTGGAATACAATGCAAAGCTTACACCCTTGGATGGTGAACCTCTATCCGATGCTACTCGTTATCGTCAGTTGGTTGGCAGTTTGATCTATCTCACTGTTACTCGTCCGGATATTTCACATGCCGTGGGTATGGTTAGTAAGTTCATGGATGCACCTCGTTCTGTCCACTATGCTGCTGTTCTTCGGATTCTCCGCTATGTCAAAGGCACACTTTATCATGGTCTGCATTACTCCTCTCGATCGTCTCTCGAGCTTCATGCTTATTCAGATGCTGACTGGGCAGGTGATCCGACTGATCGATGCTCTATCACAGGTTTCTGTTTCTTGTTAGGTACTTCTCTGGTCTCGTGGCGCAGCAAGAAGCAGGATGTGGTTTCCTGTTCCAGTACTGAGGCTGAGTATCGTGCCCTTGCCGACACCACTTGTGAGCTTGTTTGGCTTCGCTGGCTCTTGGCTGACATGGATGCTCCACAACCCACTGCCACTCCTCTTTATTGTGACAATCGTAGTGCTATCTACATTGCTCATAATGATGTCTTCCATGAACGCACCAAGCATATTGAGATCGACTGCCACATCACTCGCCAGCATCTCAAGAAAGGAAATCTCAAGTTATTCTCCATCTCCTCTGCTGACCAGCCTGCTGATATCTTTACCAAGACTCACCCGCCTGGTCGTCTTCGAGATCTTATATCCAAACTCCAGTTGGCTTCTTCCTTGCCACCTCGAGTTTGAGGGGGGATGTTAGTGTATAGCTTGTACTAGCTTAGCCCATTGGGCTTAGCCCAGTTTACTGTACTTGTACTTTACTTCTTTTACTTGTACTGCACACATATCTAGCCTATATAAGGCTCTCTATTGTACATTGTTGTATACACATTAATATACAGACTTTTCAGTCTTCCTTATATTTTATATTCTTAACAGTCCTTTCCATCCTAACATTAAAAAAATTTTCTTTCTTTATGTTACTCTATTCGGACCAACATTACAAATTTACAGAGCAAACTGGTCCTATTGAGCAAATTAGAGATCGTCTTCTCTCATCAAGAATGGATAATCAATTTTTTTGCCACCAAACGAATGCCTGCACTCTGCTGATAGTCATATGGATCTATAGAAAAGAATGCATCCACAAAGGTACCGGGAGTGAACAAGGAATCAAGCTCTGCTGCATCATATTTACTGAACACGAGCTTTTGCATGCCGCCTGAATCTTTTTGATACATCTCTGTTTGGTATGGATTATCTCCAGATATGGTATATGGAATGCTGTTGTTACAAAACAATTACATATCTCATCAGGTAACTTCAATTATGGAGAACTTTACGACATTTACATTAATGCTTTCTGTTCTTGCATATTATACAAACAGGAGAAACAGATCTCCAATATTTTATGACTATAATTATATAATTCAAGCAGTTGCAAGTTGCAACTGTTAAATCCCAAAATATCTTCATGCCTCAGTTTCAAAGTAGCCTAAGTAAAATATCTATAAAAATGAACGGTCCAGTTAGGGCACACATTAAGCTATCCATTTGTAAAATAATTTCCTAGGAAATTGAAAAAACTGTCCATACTTTTTCAATTCTCGAAAATTTTTTTTCCAAAAATGAAAATTATTGTGTGCCCTTAGGGCACACATTAGCAAAATCTAAAAATGAATATGCTTCAAACTCAAATGAGGGGTAAAATATTAATAATGGTTTCACTTTCATCCATGAAAGAGAAATTAAAACAAATTTAACTAAAATCCGACATATTAACAAGAATGTAGGACTGAGCATGCAAGATATTTTAGGCTGTGATGTACTGATCAAGAAATATTTTTTATGGAGAAAAGCATATCAGGACTATCCTATTCCTACTATAGTAGAGTTCAACGTCAAGGAAAAAACATCTTTCGGGCTGCAATCTCAACTTTCGTTAATACTGCTAAAATTGAGGCATTTTTTTCCACCAATCACAATATATATATATATATATATATAAATAGAGAGAGAGAGAGAGCAAAATAATAAGAGCAAACTTACTGCAGCCTCACTGTAGGGTTGTTGACAAAGCCATCTTTCCTAATCACAACAGGCCACCATTCAGAGCTGCTAACCAAATCCGAGGACAACTTCCGTGCAATACGATCACATGCATCGAGAACCTTACATAAACTCTCTGGGGCGTTAACCACAAAGTTCAACCGAGGCCGGCCAGCATGATCAAGAAAGTTTTTACTTATTCCAAACCGCACTTCCAAATGACTACAACAAAGCCGCAAAATGAAACCTTCATGAAATAATTGTATTCTTTGACTAAATGTAACAAAAGATGCGCAGATAGAAGGAATAAGAACTTCGTTAGGCTCTAAAAACCCTGCTAAGTCACTGCGACCATCAGAGACAGCAACTGCAGAAGACTCTACAGAATACATCTCGGAAGACTCTGTGGAAGACAGCTCATACGACTCCTCCATTTCATTGCTAAGCTGGCCCATGTCAAAAGGATTTCGTTGAGCTGTATTAGGCTCAACCTCCTCTGCTGTGATGCAAAGGCTTGACTCCTGCATGTTCGCAGATTTTTGTCAATATCAAACCTTATAAAGCATGCATTTTTCTACCAGACATTATACTCAGCCTCTGTCAAAGACACCAGGAAGGACATAATATATGTCCATCCAAATTCCAATCAATCAGGGATGGACTGTCTGAGCTAAAAGTAAATGTCTAGAAGAGAAAACCTCTACTACTTGAAAATTCAAATAAACATATATACTAAAGAATTAAAGTAAGGTTACATCAGAGAGTGCATGGCACTCCACTAATTCTTCCTAGTGAGGCCTACTTATTTCAGGATTTATGTAGTCAAAATGTGTTCATAAGAGAGGCATGGATGGTTCAGAAGTTTAAAGAGCCAAAAGCATGCTCAGAGAGAGAGAGAGAGAGAGTGAGTATATATTTTGTAGCAATTTAGAACAAAATGGGAACCAAATTAACTCAACTAACAAATAAAAAAAAATTATCCGAGTTAACAATTGCAGTAAAACACCTGCTGAAAACAGAATTAGGCATGAAGTGGAATAAATTAATAATGTACTCCAACCGGACATCATGTAGGATTGTTTACTGTCACCAAACCTGAGGAAAGCATGTCTAACTTCTAATGGCATGCAGTATTCAAATGACTAGTGCTCTCATGGTACAAGCATATTACCCGAGACATTTAAAATAGTACGTGTCAAATCTTTAAAGACAAACCAAACGGGTGCTTTATTTACATAATTCATGAGAAATCTATTAAAAATAGAAATGTTGATAGTAGTGGCATATCACTCAAAGATAAGTACATTTTATAGCTTTCAAAATTATTAAATTACCAAGAACAAAACAGTTGCACAATACTTGAGAACTTCAAGATTCATCCGAACATCATCCAAGCTCCTGAAGAATAATACATCACCGAAAAGATTAGCTTTGACCAAAAAAAATATTACCAGGCTAATCTAGAGCAAGTGTCTCCTCTTAGGTTTGCACAATTACCTGTGTGTCTGTTCTCCAAGCCCAAAATAAGTTGCAAGAGTGGCCATCTAAAGTGAAAAATGTGACCAAATCAATATTTCAAATTTTCCAATCAGTCAAAACCTATAATACAACAACTACCCTCAAGCTTTCACATGACTTGAAAATCCATCTGATCGTGTATAAACAACAGTAACAAATGAACTACGGAAACTCATATTAAGATGTTGATAAAGCTAAGAAAGCTGAGAGAAATGTTGGTATACACCTCCCCATGTGCACCAACTCCAAAGATATGAAATTGTCATCATATAAAGTCTCTGTCACACAAGCAATTAAATAAGGATAGCCTAAGATGTCTCTAATAATATCGTAACTGACAAGTTTTAAGGCTTTAATCCCAAAATTTTTGGGGTCAGTATCCACAACAACAGGTTTTAAGGTCTACATGATAAAAATTGTTAAGAATATAAAGTGTGAGAAAGATTGAATAGTCTGTATATTGATGTGTATATAATAATGTACAATAGAGAGCCTTATATAGGCTAGGTATGTGTGCAGTACAAGTAAAAGGAGTAAACTACAAGTACAGTATACTGGGCTAAGCCCAATGGGCTAAACTAGTTTAAACTATACACTAACATCCCCCCTCAAACTCGAGGTGGCAAGGAGGAAGCCAACTGGAGTTTGGATATAAGATCTTAAAGACGACCAGGCGGGTGAGTCTTGGTAAAGATATCAGCAGGCTGATCAGTAGAGGAGATGGAGAATAACTTGAGATTTCCTTTCTTGAGATGTTGGCGAGTGATGTGGCAGTCGATCTCAATATGCTTGGTGCGTTCGTGGAAGACATCATTATGAGCAATGTAGATAGCACTACGATTATCACAATAAAGAGGAGTGGCAGTGGGCTGTGGAGCATCCATGTCAGCCAAGAGCCAGCGAAGCCAAACAAGCTCACAAGTGGTGTCGGCAAGGGCACGATACTTAGCCTCAGTACTGGAACGGGAAACCACATCCTGCTTCTTGCTGCGCCACGAGACCAGAGAAGTACCTAACAGAAAACAGAAAACTGTGATAGAGCATCGATCAGTCGGATCACCTACCCAGTCAGCATCTGAATAAGCATGAAGCTCGAGAGAAGATCGAGAGGAGTAATGCAGACCATGATAAAGTGTGCCTTTGACATATCGGAGAATCCGAAGAACAGCAACATAGTGGACAGAACGAGGTGCATCCATGAACTTACTAACCATACCCACGGCATGTGAAATATCCGGACGAGTAACAGTTAGATAGATCAAACTGCCAACCAACTGACGATAGTGAGTAGCATCGGATATAGGTTCACCGTCTAAGGGTGTGAGCTTTGCATTGTATTCCAAAGGAGTGGAAACAGTCTTGTTATCGGTGACACCAGCTTTGGAGAGAAGATCAGAAGCATATTTAGCCTGGGAAAGATAGTATCCATCAGAGGATGAGGTAACCTTAAGCCCAAGAAAATAGCTGAGAGTGCCCAGATTTTTCATCTCAAAATGCTGACTAAGGAAGTGCTGAAGAGAGTGAATACCTGCAGAATCATCTCCAGTAATAATCATATCATCAACATAAAGAAGAATAAGAGTGATACCAGCAGAGGATCTTCGAACAAAGAGAGTAGTGTCGTGAGGACTCGAAATGAAACCTTGCTGAGCAACAACTGAGCTAAACTTTTCAAACCAAGCTCAAGGAGCCTGCTTGAGGCCATAAAGAGCACGGCGAAGGCGGCAAACTTGATTGCCTGAGTGTGGATAGTCAGGGGGTGGTTGCATGTACACTTCTTCATGGAGGTCTCCATTGAGGAAAGCATTCTTCACATCCATTTGATAAAGAGGCCAACGGCGAACAGCAGCCACAGCAATGAGACATCTAACAAATGTAAGGCAGGCAATAAGAGCAAATATTTCCTCATAGTCAATACCATACTCCTAAGTAAAGCCCTTGGCAACTAGGCGAGCCTTGTATCGTTCAACAGATCCATCAGCCTTAGTCTTGATCTTGTAAACCCACCTAAAACCTACTACAGACTGACCAAGAGGCATATCAATCATATTCCAAGTGTGATTCTTATGAAGGGCATCTAGTTCTTCATTCAAAGCTTGCTGCCAAAGAGGGTCAGTATGGGCCTCACGATAGGTGTGAGGTTCACAGAGGGTGGCAAGAGTAAAAGAGTAATAATAATCAGTGAGATAAGGGGGAGGAATGCTTACCCGAGTGGAACGACGAAGTTCAGGACCAACAGGAGACTCAGGAGAGGGTGGTGCCATAGGATCCAAGACAAGCGGGTCATATGCCGGAGACAGAACCGGAGATGAGTTGTCTGGAGAGGCAGCCGATGTTGAAGAATCCTCCACAAGTTCAGGATAGAGAGGGAGGAAAAGATCAATAAAAATGGGAGACTCTGAGGAAGAAGATGCAGGAAACTGCTGAAGACTCGTGAAAGGATGATGTTCCCAAAACTCAACATGACGGGCAGTGGCGACTCCAGGAAATTTTTTTAGGGTGTTCCTCAATAAGTATAAATTACACAATCTAATAAAAAGAAAATTTTATATATTGATAACAACAACAACAATCAAAAAATACACAAATACATAAAATTTACAATTGCCTTCTACGAGTTTTCATATTTTGAAATCGTTGCATAATAGTCTCATTATCAATGCTACAAACTACATCTTTTTCAATATACACAACCAAGTAATCATTCATCCATTGATCTCCCATTCGATTGTGCAGTTCATTCTTTACATATTTCATTGCTGAAAAACTTCTTTCTACTGTTGCAGTAGCAACTGGAAGGGTCAAAGCTAGCTTCACTAGCAAATAGACTAATGGATAAGTCTCGTGTTTTCTTGTGCGCACTAACTTTTCAGCAAGTTCACTAACTCCTTGAAGCTCTAAAAAGAAGTCATTGTTGCGTATATCAAAAATATAATTCTGCAGTTGAGAGTCAAGTGCCAAAATATCTGTCCCAAGAAAATCAGAGGGATAGAACTTAGCTAGACGTATCAACTTTTCCTTATCGAAAATCACAAATGAATTACTTGGATTCAAGTAAGCCATACAAAGTAGTAAATCGGTATTCGCCTCAGAAAAACGGTTGTTAAGCTCTTGAAGTTGCATATCTATGACTGTGTAGAATAGCTCAACACGATAATGATGTAAATTTGTATTTTGTTGGGTGTTGCGTCACGGCCTCCCACTAACTACAAATATCGCTTCCATGTCCAAGATAGGAATATCATGTGAGGTACAAAATAAAGATACTTCAGCCAATAAAGATGCCCATCCATCATCTCTCATCACTTGCAACCGTTGCTTAGACACTTTAACAAGATCCATAGCATTTACTATATCTTGATTTTTTTTTTGTAATGCTATTGACAACTCATTTGTGATCCCTAAAATATTTTTCATCAAGTGTAGAGCAAAGACAAATTCAAAAGAAAGAATTGACCTTATAATAGATCGAGCTTCAACTTTTTGGTCGGAGAGGCCATCTTCTTCAATAATTTCTAGTACATCAACAACAGCAGAGAATATCAAAATCAAACTGAGAATGATCCCATAATATGATCCCCAACGTGTATCACCAGGACGTTTAAGATTTGTCTCTTGATTCAAACCTTGTCCACTTCTACGTACACCATTCTCTAAATCTTCTTTAATTTTGGCAAATTGTGTATCTCGAAGAGCATCTCGTCTCTTACAAGACCCTCTAACAACAGTTACTAAATTACTAACCACATAAAAAATTTCAGCAATGTTAATGTGATTTTTAGAAACAGCAACAAGTGTCAATTGAAGTTGATGAGCAAAACAATGGATATAAAATACTGACTTGTTCTCTTTCAAAATTAAAGTTTTGAGACCTTTAATATCACCTTGCATATTACTAGCCCCGTCATAACCTTACCCACGTAGGTTCGATAAACTCAAATTATGTTCACAAAGTAAACATTCAATAGCATGCTTGAGTGACAAAACGGTAGTACTTGCTACATGTACAATACCAAGGAATCGCTCTATAATAATTCCTTCTTTGTTCACATAACGAAGAACGAGGGCCATTTGTTCTTTCACTGAGATATCACGTAACTCATCAACTAATATTGAAAAGAACCCATTGTCAAGATCCTTGATGATGGCTTTGGATGTTTCACGTGCAATTGCATTCACAATGTCTTTTTGAATGTTAGGGTGGGTAAGCTTGCAATTTTTCGGAGCTTTTTGCAACACTTCATTGATAAATTCATTGTGATCCCCCAAAAATTATACAAGCTCAAGGAAATTTCCTTTATCACTTGAACCTTGAGATTCATCGTGACCACGAAAAGCTAATCCCCGGCATAAAAGGAATCTTACGTAATCAACTATTGCATTTAATTGAATCCGATAGTCAATTTTATCTTGATTTGATTGCTTAATAAAAACACTTTAAATGTGTTGCTTTTCCTTCAACAGATCATTACTCTTTTGGACAGCTTGGTAATGAGCATTATTAACTCCTCCAACATGGGAATTTAACTTATCTTTCTAATTCCAAAGTTTGAATCCCTTCGTTACAAAAGTGTCACCTCCTCCTTGCTTACCAACATCTTGCTCAAATAGGTAGCAATAAAAACAGAATACTGCATCTTTGTCTATACTATATTCCAACCAGTATCTATCTTTATACCATTTGGATATAAATCGATGGGGTTTTCCAGAAAAATAAGATATAGGGTAATCATCACTGTGTAAAACAGGTTGACAACGGCCTTTTGTTAAATAATATCTTTTTATTTCATCATGATGATTAGGATGATAAGATGATATTTTTTCTCGTAGCCCAGGCTCTGAAGGAAGATTCTCTAAGTTAAAGTCAACACGAATTCGCTTAGAAGATAAAGATGAATCTTGTGCAGGAGTTGAATCTTGGGTACGTGGTTTTCTTATCAAATATTTGTCCATAATTCTAGCAAAAGAATAAACAAAAAACTATAAGTTTATTTGAAATATTAATAAAATTATTAATTATTGTTGTTTAGTTGTTTTATTAATTTGTTTGTCTTTTATAAACTATAATTTGTTACATTATTGTTTCATTAATTATAAAATTATTAATTATTATTTAGCCTAACATAATTTAATTTATTTGTCTTTTATAATATATTGGTTAATTATACTGTTTTAATTAGTGTTGTTTAGCGTAACAATAAACTATATTACTTTAATTTATTTGTTATTAATTATATTGCTTTAATTTGTTATATTGTTTAGTTCCTTGTGCACATTACACTAAAAGAGCTAAACATTATACATCTCATATGCAGCATAATAAAAGTAGTGTAATGTGCAACACATTACACTGCTTTAATTATTATTTACTACCCGGCCCCATGTGCCCACTGCCCATCAGCCCATCTATCCCTACCCCACTCAATAGACAAGCACAAACCATCCCCCAATCACAACCTGCCAATTAGAAAATTTCACAATCACAATACATATTACTAATCAATATCTCAACAACACCCACACCAACACACACTGAGTTACTGCCCAACAAACAAAAGCAACGAATAAGATAAAGCTATAAGATAAAGCCAAAAAAAAAAACAGACAAAAAGCAAAATAAAGTTAAAAGTAAAGATTGGTTCCCAAAAAAAAAAAAAGAGAGTAAAGATTCGGCAGCCCAGCCAATCAGAGTATTACAGTTCAAAAGAGAGAGAGAGAGAGAGAGAGAGAGAGTTACTGAGTTAAAGACTAGAATAAAGAAAGAGAGAAAGGCATCAGACATTTTCATTTCAGTGAGAGAGAGAGAGAGAGAGAGTCAGAGAGAAAAAGGGAGAGAAATACCTTGAGGCCGACTGGCCGAGCACCGGAGCAGCTAAGACGATGAGACCGATCTGATCTGCGACGACGGGCAAGCGACGACTGGCAAGCGACGAGCGACGACGGCGGGCGACGAGCGACGACGACGATGACGGGCGAACGAGGGACGACGACTAGACGAGGAGCGGCGGAGGTTACGAAGCGAGCTGCGCCTGCGAGCAGTGGCGGCGCCACCGTGGGTTTGGTTTGCTCTGGGTTTGGGGTTTCTTTTTTGCTCTGTATTTGGTTTCTTTCTTTTTTTGATAAACGCCTCTGTATTGCAGTGTTGGGTAATGGGGTTTGGTTTGCTTTTGCTTTGTATAGAGTATAGACTGTCTTGATCTCTGCCAACGACGTGACCGTGGTTTGATTTCTGATTTGCTCTGTATTTTTTTTTTTTTTTGGGGTGAGAATCCATGGGTTTGCTACTCCATATTATGTTGGGCTTTCCGGGTTTGCCGTGGGCTTGGCTTGCCGTGGGCAGTGGGCTTGGCTCTGTTAACAAATTTTTTTTTTTTTTTTTCAGATTTTAGTTCAAATTTTTTTTGGGTTTTTTTTTTTTTTTTTTTTTTTTTTGGCTTGAAAGTAGAACAGATAAATTTTTTTATTATTATTATTTAATTTGAGGGTATTCCTAATTTTGTGATTGAGGGTGTTCCTAATTTTGGGATGAGGGTGTTCCTAGCATAGATTAAATATAATTTTTTTTTTAATTTTTTTCAGGTCAGGGTGTTCCTGGGAACACCCTAACCTGTACATGGCGCCGCCACTGATGAGGGGAGACACGAAGGCGATGAGAAATGGGATCATAGCAGCGAAACCCTTTTTAAGACACACCATAACCAAGGAAACAACAGAGACGAGTACGAGGTTGGAGCTTTGTTCGTTCATAAGGAGGAAAAGAGACAAAGCAAGCATAACCAAAAACCCAAAGAGAGGAGTAGTCGGGAGTTTGACCATAGAGAAGCTCAAATGGTGATTTGTTAATGGTGTGCACAGCAGTGAGTGCGGCCTCACCCCAAAAGCGCTCAGGAAGAGAAGCAGAAATGAGAAGGGTGCGGACAACATCAAGAATATGACGATGTTTTCGTTCTGCACGACCATTTTGTTGAAAGGTGTAAGGACAAGATCGCTGAGGAAGAGTACCATGACTGTCTAAAAAGGATAGGAAAGATTTATCATTATATTCTTGGGCATTATCTGATCGAAAGACTTTAACGGTGCGATTGAACTGTGTTTCAATCATTTTATGAAATGTTTGGTAAATAGACACAAGTTCAGACCTATGGTGAAGCAGATAAATCCAAGTATATCGAGAAAAATCATCCACAAATATGACAAAATATTTAGATCCCCCCTCAGTGGGAACAGGTGCAGGACCTCAAATATCAGAATGTATAAGATCAAAAGGGGCAGAAGAAAATGAGTCACTTTTATTAAAGGGCAATTTTGTTTGTTTGCCAAAATGACAGAAAGTACAATCAAATTTTTGAAACTGAACTAAACCTAAATGACCTTGAAAAACTAACAACTGAAGACGAGATAAGGATGGATGACCAAGATGGGCATGCTATAGATCAGGTGAGGAGGTGGCAGTGATAGCAGCTGCAGAAACAACTTGTGAAGGAATCTTCAAGTCATGAACCTCAAATATGCGACCAACCTTATGGCCTGTCCCAAGCACTTGACCCGTCTGGGAATCCTGCACATCCACACCATGATTAGTAAATAGAAGATCTAGGCCTAATTCGCAAAGTTGACCAACAGAAAGCAAATTGAGGGATAACTTTGGAATATGAAAAGTGTCACTAAGGGATAAACAAGGAGAAGAGATTGTTCCTTTATGACTAACAGGCATAGAAGTTCCATCAGCAGTGTAAATGGTAATTGGATGTTCTAAGGGTGCCTTATCAGAAAATTGGGATTCATCAGGAGTCATATGGTTACAACATGCAGTATCAAAAAACCAAGGTTGTTTACCTGAGGTGACAGAAAGGCCAGTAGAAGTGCGGGATAAAACCTATTGAACAACTGTCTCAATATCAGCCGTAGTAAGTGAGGAAGCCAAAGATGGACCTGTAGGAACTGATGGATCTGAAGGACATACATCAGTTGCCTGAGGAAGAGAAGCTTTATTCTGTTCTTGCACAAATTTCTGTAGCTTGCGACAAACAGAGATGTCATGACCTTTAGCACGACAAAACTTGCAGTGAGTACTTTTGAAAGACTGAGAGGTGGGACTCCCGGAGTTTATTTGCAGAGGAGCAGTGAATGCAACAATGGAAGGCTGTGGTGAAGGTGTAGCCAATACATGATTAGATGATGTCACGTGATAAGTAGGCCGACAATTCTCCTCAGAAATGAGCTCCTTTACTGCAGCATCAAGAGAAGGAGTAGGAGATCGGCTAAGCAGAGAAGCCCTAGTAGGCTCAAAATCCTCACGTAAACCCATCATGAAGTGCATAAATTTACGGCGATCCCGATATTTGATAAAGAGCTCAATGTCCTTAGAACACACCAGTGGAGGATCTGCAGCAGAGAGTTGTTCCCACATAGTAGAAGTCTGAGAATAAAAATCAAAAATAGACTGACCTGTCTCTTGGCACATTTGATAAAGTTTTGATTCAATGTGAAACTCCAAACTTGAATCATTAGTGCAGTTATAGCGATCGGCCAAAAATTTCCAAGCAGCCTCAGCAGTTTCAAGACGAGGAAGAAGATTATGAATGGAGGGAATAGAGGTATTGATAAACCAAGACAAGATCTTACTCTGAATTCTCTCCCATTCCTCTAGACGTTCTTCATAATCATCTGTTGTAACAGCAGTCTTGGAAGACTCTTCAGCAACTGTGGCTTTGGACTTATGGTTTGGTATTGGCTTAGGAATTGAAACAGTCACATATCTCCACAGTTTACGACCCTTGAGAAAGACAGTCATATTCTGAGACCATGCATGATAGCTAGTAAGACCATCCAACATGATGGTAATAGGACGTATGATATCTCGTTCGCTTTGTTAAGCCATAATGAAAAAAATGACCAAAAAGTGAGATTTAGAGACCTCAAATGCAGAAATGGGGCCCAAAATCAGAATCTACTCGAAAAACTGAGCAAGACAGGTCCTGTTAAAAAATTTGACTTGGTCAATGGTCAAAGTCAACAGTCAACGGTCAATGGTCAAGTCAACGGTCAACGGTCTGGTCTGGTCAAGTCAACGGTCAACGGATGACGTGTGCTGACATGGCAGCGTGACGTCACCCTAAGGCTGACGTGGCAGTTCATGAAACGGAGCAGGCGTGTGTGAGCGCGTGTGGGCGCGTGGAGTCCGTGTGATCTGGCGCGTGTGGCGCATGAGGGAGAGTGACGGTGCGTGGCGGATCGTGGAGCACGTGCTCGTGAGGAAGAAACTTCAGATGGCGCGTGGAGGCGTGTGTGAGGTGTTTTCTGGCCGTTCTTGGTTAGGTTTTGCTTAGGATTGTCTGTTCAGTCACTCAATGCCTTTGCTTTGACAGTTGGATGAGTAGAACAATGAGATCCGAGAGTTGCTGGGACTGTGAGCGTGACGGCGGTGACTCGCTTCTGACAGTGGCTACTGAATGAAGGCGAGGGCAGCGGAAAAACGCCGGAGATGTCCACAGGAACCAGAAAGTCAGAGGAATGGCTCTGATACCATGTTAAGAATATAAAGTGTGAGAAAGACTGAATAGTCTTTATATTGATGTGTATATAATAATGTACAATAAAGAGCCTTATATAGGTTAGGTATATATGCAGTACAAGTAAAAGGAGTAAATTACAAGTACAGTATACTGGGCTAAGCCCAATGGGCTAAACTAGTCTAAGCTATACACTAACAAAAATAATAATTACTGGGTCTTAAAACTGCATATAATAAGATGAAAAAGATTGATGAAAATAATTATTTTCTTTTGTAAATAAAGGTTATCATCCTAAAGCCAATCAACAAGTTGATATCCAAATTTAAGCATCTTCCAAAACAGCATAAAACCATTTAAAAAAAAAAAGGGAAAAATTATCAAATTTGGTGATCACCCCTTTATGGAAACATCATATAGCTCAAGACTCTATAGATACATCATAAAGCTGAAAAACACACATCCAAAAATTCTTTCTAATTTTTAATTAAAAAGAATTCCTTTTGCCACTAACCAATTTTGTCCTAATTGCTAAACCTACCCTACAGTTCTTTAATTCTTTCGATAATATAATAATTCCAAGAATTAAATCCAATTTTTTTTTTTTTTTGCTTGTTTCCTATGCTTAGAAAAATCTTTTAAGAATGAGAACTGTAGGAGTGATAGGCCCAGTAGTATGTATCTTTATATATATTTGGTCAGGGGGCCAATCCGAGGACATTATGTAGTCCGAGGACAGGTAAAACACTGTAATGGGAGTCCGTGTTAGTGAACAAAGAGGTGAGTTTTGGTCATAAAAGTCCAAGAAGGTGGTCCGAGGATGAATGCATCCTCGGTTGAGCAAAGCCGAGGTTCAAAGGTGTGGTTTGCCATCCAGGGCACCATTCCAGGAGACTTCAAGAAGGTGCTGATAGGGCAAAGATCAACACCAGCAATCTAATTTACATGTGGAGGGTAGAGATGAAAGAAGGAGGATAGTATAAAACAAAAAGAAGACCCTAAGAGAAGGGGATCAGAAAATTAAGAGAAAAACACTATAGCAACAAGAACTGTACTTGTAATCAAATTCAAGAAATATATACAAGAACGGATCTCCTCAGATTGTGCCGATGACGATTTTCTTTAGATAAAACCAGTCTATCTTTACTTTGTTGTGATCTGGATCCATTATAGTTGTTACCCAACTCATTAGAACCTAATTTTCTAACTCACTCTCTACAAATTCATTGTATTGGACTCTTTGGGCCTATATCCTTTTACCGTTTGGGCTTAGGAACCAAATTGTAACCTTATAAGAACTAATGCTAATATTTATAAGATGTTGCTTTTTCATCAATTTCATCAAGAATAGAGAGATTGATACCTTCATGTCACCAGCTCTCCTTCCAAATTTCTGTGTCAACAATTGCAATGAATCAATAGCACCCTTAGGCTCAGGTGCGGGCTTACCAATCTCCACAAATGCTTCTCTTATCTTTGCACAATCGAATCTTAGTATATTATGACCTGCCCAAATCCGTCCTATACACACACAAAAAATCATATTTAAAAAAAATTAAAATAAATATATGCAACAAACAAAGCAAATTAAGAAGACTAAAAGAATGTTGTGTATTCAAGAGTTAGATATTTTTGGATATACACGACTGTAAATTTCTTTAAAAAATCTTCTCCCCTCTCCCCGTGTGTGTGTGTTAAAAATACTTAGTATTCTCAAAAAGAAGACTAAAAGAACCATTTTTTCTTCTTTTCCTATAAAAGCAAACATATTTCAATATTGAAACTAACATTTTCACAATCCACAACCACATTAAAATATATGATTTAAAAAAAAAATCATTCAAGTAAGCCTAATAAACTTCCTAAGCATACTTGAGGCTAGTTTAAAAACAAAAACAAAACAAAAGAAATCTTTTCTCCTTCTGTTTGGTTGATGAGAAAAAGTAGGAAAGGATAATAATTATATATATATACACACACTAGTTAGGGCAGCACCAGCAAGGCATGTATCATGGAATAAGAGTAGTAATTAAGGTTAATTCTAGATTTTATTTATATCACAAAACAAAGATATAAATCATTTGATTTTTAAACTACATAGAGATTTACATTAGTCAAAAAAGACATTAATTTTAAGAATTTTGATAATTATGTCATCAAATGTTAATCTCATTCATATAAGAATTTTGATCACACACAAAGTTAGAGTAGCTATTTAACATATAAATATATGTTTTACTATAATATTTTTTTAGTACCTATTTGCTAAAGGTAATACATCCACTCAATAAAAACTTTGCGGAAATCACATTTTCTTCCCTACATTTTCAAACAATTCCCACTTTGGTCCCTAAATTTTATTTTTATCGCTTTTAGTCCCTAAAATCAAAAGGCGATCTCGTTTTTGTCTCTATCGTCATCTCACTAATGGAAATAGTCTACGTGACAAACGGAGTGCATTGCTGACACATTAAATGCTGACGTCAACATTAAAATAATAATATAATATTTTATTTAGCATTTTAAAAATGCCACTTCATCTTTTAAAAACAAAAAATTAATTTATGAATTTTAACTAAATGAAAAATAAAAGGGAAAAACAGACATAAAAACCAAAAATAATATAAATTGACATCTGGCTTTATTTTGAGTAAGAACCAACAAGGACACAAACCCAAAAAATTCAAAACTCAAAAACATCTATCAGTTATCCACATCAACACAAAATTAAACACAAATAAGTCCAAAATAAAACCCCTCACATTACACCAAAACATCAAAGCTAATAAAATTTTTTTTTTTCTAATTTCAAGCCACATTGTCTTGAGTAGTGTGGTAAAGTTATGTACACAGACTTTACCGAAAGACAAAGAAACTCTCATTGTCTTCTCTCTCCCTTGGTTTCCATGCATTAGATGAGATGAAACCGCGCGCGTACAATGTACCAAACTACCTTTGGCATGGGAGCTCAGAAAGTCATACTATAATGGAGTTTTTTAAGGTAGAAACCAAGGGAGAGAGAAGACAATGAGAGTTTCTCATCACACTTTCAGCTCAAACTTTATCTCTCTCTAGTCTTGAGATCTTGGTTTGATGGGTTTGATATGAGTTAGAAAGAGAGAGGCTGAGATCGGTTTGATCTGGGTTAGAAGGAGATGTTGAGACCAGTTGCTGTCACGGCATGGCTAGCGGCGGCATGTGGGTTCAAGCTCAACCAAATGGGGAGTGATTTAAGAGTTGTGGTGGTCGGGTTCTGGGTTTCAAAGTGGTTTTGGTGGTCCAAACAGGCCTGGCAAACGGGTACAATCCCGTTGTCCTTCGCCACTCAAGTGTATGGCATCTGCCGTGCTTAGATTGAAAAGGTGTGGGTTTGGTGATGTGAGTTTTGATGTATTGGGAGTGGTGGTTTTTGTTCCGCCAATCTTATTGTTGTGGCCAATGTTTAGTGTTAATTTTATGGGTTTGTTTTAATTGCTTTAATTTTCTGGGTTTGTATTCTTTGGGTTTTGAAAATTTTGGGTGCTCAGAGTTTAGCTAGAGGGATGGAGAGTAGGAAGAATAATGTTGTTTCGGTTGCAAAGTTTGTTGTTCAGAAGTGGGTTTGTTCAAAATACTGATCTGGTTTTTATTTTTCTACTTGATCTGGGTTTTTTCTCTCATCTCACATTAGATTTTTAAAAATCTTTTTTTTTAACCAATCTATGTTATTTCTGGGTTTTGGCTAATCATGTGTGTTTGTGTTTCATATTGCAAGTTGTCTCTTATGCGTGTTTGAATCTGTGTGTTTTAGAATTTAGGTACCCTTTTTTTTTTGTTCTTCTTTTCTTACTTTTTGTGTTCTTCAATCAGATTAACAAATAATTGATTAAGATCAAACGATTCTAAAGTCCACCAAGATGTTTTTGGGTTTTGAATTTTCTGGGTTTTTGTTCATGTCTGTTCTTCCTCAAGATAAAGCTAGATCTCAATTTATATGATTTTTGGTTTTTATTTTTGTTTTTTCCTTTTTTTTATTTAGTTAAAATTCATAAATTAATTTTTTTGTTTTTAAAAGATGATGTGGCATTTTTAAAATGCTAAATAAAATATTTTATTATTATTTTAATGCTGACATCAGCATTTAATGTGCCAACAGTGCATTCTGTCGATTGCTACGTAGATTATTTCCGTTGATGAGATAACAGTATGTACAAAAACGAGATTTTTTTTTTTTTTTTTTTAGGGACTCAAAGCGGTAAAAATAAAATCTAAAGACTAAAATGGAAATCACCTGAAAATGTAAGGACGAAAATATGAATTTCACCTAAAAACTTATAAGAATGATAACAAATATCATCCTCTTCCAACAATATGCAACTAAATTTTGCTAAGAAAAAAAAAAGATAACAAAAGGCATTTGTCATGGAATTTTCCTTTAGATAAATTATAAGTTTTGAAAATTTAAATCTAGAAAAATCAATGTTCTTTAGATAACAAATAAAATACCTTATATTATCATTCCAACTTTCCAAGCATTACTACCATCTAAAACTCAAAATAAATGAAGAAAAATTTTGAAATGTTAAAATTTAGTGGAAGTATTTTAGACATTACACAATAAAATATTTTAAAAATCATAAGTTTTCATTAAGGTTTAACTGAGAGAATCACAATATGACATTTGTTTTTTGAGAATCACAATATAACATATTTGCTATTTTCCAAAATATTAAGGAAAAAATTGCTTAATTTTAAAGTTAAAGGAGAAATTGTAAACTAACCCAAACATAAAGGATGAAAAGTGTTTTTATCCTAAGTTTTTGTTCATGTTCTTGTTTTTTTTTTTTTTTTTTTTTTTTTTTTTTTTTTTGTATGTATGTGTTAGACGGTGTTTTTTACATAAAATGGTGCGTAAAGAAAAAAAAAATACAAAAAGTCCACCTAAGAAAATTGTACATGAAACAGTAAATTTTGGTTTAACAACGTTGACTAAACCAATAAAAAATTTTTAGAAACACAACAAAATGACATATCATTTTTATAATACCTTTATAATTTTGTTATATTTTATTTTGACTGGTAAAAAATTGATAGCTCAACAGTTTTTAAAATATAGTAACGACAACAAGATGTTTTAATATTTTCACAAAAGAAATGTTATGTCCATGATATTTTCATATTAAATTATAAGTAGTAGGTTGTTACGAGTTGTTATTGGTGGGCAAAAAAGTATTTTTATTGGCAAGTTTAAATTAGAACCAATAACAATTTATTACCTATGACTTGTTATAAAAGTGTTATGAAAAATATTATAAATGTTGCACTTTAACTTTATTTTTAGATATAGTTGGTTCCAATACGATATTTTATTATTTTATTTTGACCTATAAAAAATTAACATCTCAACAATTGTAAAGATATTGTGTCAAATTTTTTTTTAGAATGATATTGTGTCAATTTGTTGTGTTAATATTTTATTATTTTGTGAAACATTGCAAATTGAACCGACCAAAAATAATGTAGCAAAACTACTGTAGATTTATGCATTCAAATTAAAAAAAAAAAAAAAAAAAAAAAAAAAAGTGGCATTCGCTCTTTCCATATATAGAGAATATAATATGAAACGAAAACAAATAGGCTTGAGAAGAAAAAAAAAATCTATCACACCAATTTGACCAAATGCCTTTAATAAATATAAAAAGTTTTTTTTAGTAGTATTAGAATGAGTACAAAAACGGCACTCTATTAGCTTTTTTTTTTTTTTTTTAGTTAATAGATAATAGAAAATAGAAAATTATATATATATATATATATATTATCTCGTCAACCAAACAGAAACTTAGCTCCACCTCAGTCGTTAAAACAAGATTCAAAAGTAAAATCAGAACTCAAAATTTTCTGAACAAAGACTATAAGAGAGAGAGAGAGAGAGAGAGAGACCGTGGAGAAGGTCGTAAACGCGATCGGAGATTTGGAGGAAGGTAGGGGCGGAAACGACGGCGTCGGGAGTGATACCATTGCTGCGTGGATACATAGTGGAGATGAAAGAGAGATCAGCTGGTCTGACCAAGGTGGCGAAGCTGTCGAGCTCGACGAGCTTTCTAGGGCAAACCAGGATGGCCCCGAATTCCAACAAGGCGGACCTTTGGCCGCGTCGGATGGTCTCCACGTCGAAGAATACGATTTCGGACCTTTCTTCTCCGCTACTTGAACCCATTGTTGTATTCTCAATGTGTGTGTACGTATGAATGTGTAGGATTCGATTTCTGAGTTGAGGGAGAGAAAGAGAGAGAGGGTTTTATTTTAAGTTTGTGAATGTAGAGAAAGAGTGCTGAAGAATCAAAAGATATAGGCGCCAAGTCTACTGTTCTTGCTGTATAAGAATTCTGTGGATTGGGTTGCTTCATATGGTGGTTTTTCTTTTTCTCTTTCTCTTTTTCTTTTTCTTTTTGAGATTCTCTTTCTTTTTCTCTCTTCTTCTTCTCTTTATTTCTTTTTCTTTTTGAGATTCTCTTTCTTTTTCTCTCTTCTTCTTCTACACGCTGTCTTCTTCTTCTTTCTTTTTTTATTTTTTATTTTTTCTTTTTTTGTAAATATCGTAGTTGATGGGTTTCTCTTGTTTTTCTTTGTTTTTTCTGGGTTTGGATGACCAGTGAAGCATTTGGCTTCTTTCATTGTATTCTCATGCTATTTTCTCTCGGCCCCTCTCTTTTTTTCTTTTGCTTCTTTCTTGTCTGGAGATCAATGGGCTTGTTGTATAATACTTATTCTTTGGATTCACTAATAAAATTTTTGTCTCAACTAAAAAAATAGCAATTTGGCTTTGATTCAGTTGGGTTTGCATTGAATTTAGGATCTTAGAAAAAGAAATCTATCAGACCAATGATGAATAATATATCAAGAGCAAGTGTACAGTTTCCGTTAAAACTTAAAAGTGACACACTACATTGAACGCCACAATCTTTTTTAGGACCTTATTTTGACAGGACCAATGTCTGTTTATGATGGGATAGTGATGAGTTACATGAGTAATGAATGACAATGCAATCGACCAAAAAAAATTTCAGACTAACAAATAAGGTTCGACTGAGCTTCCTATTTGTATATAGAGTCAGAGAGTGCTTGGCCCGCCACGGCGTATGAAGGAAAGGAGAGAAAGTGGAAAGAAGAACAACCATTTGACTTTGGCTCTTTGAAGTGACGGACTTGGTTAGGTAACATGTTGTGCTGCGTGCACGGCTTCTGTTTAGTGTTTTCAACTTGGTCATGTCCAAGAGGACCAAGACTAATGCATGAAGAACACATATTACCAGAGATTACCGATTAGGTAGAATAATAAAGGAAATTTGAACTTTGATCCTTGTTCATGGCTTATTTTTCTGACCCAATTCCTTTGGGACTTAAGGTACTGTCCAAACGGACTGGATGGTGGCCTTCTTTTGGGCCAAAAAAGGATGGGTGAGACAAGAGGGTCTATTTGGGCCAGAAGTGTTAGGAATATTAAAAAAAAATTGTTGTAATCCTTTAATTAAGTAATTAGTTAGTTGGTTGAGATTAGGATTAAGATGAGTTAGTTAGGATTTAAGCACATATAGCTCATTTAACACATGACTTAATTCATAGAGCACATATTGAATTATAACTAGCCAATTATCTTAAGCCATGTGGGCCAGTGACATTAGAGCTAGTCTCCTATAAATACATGATTATAATTCAATATTAAATATCAATAAAAGAATAAACCAATTTCTTAGTGCATTAGTGCATCTCTCTCTCTCTCTCTCTATGGAGGGTGACTACCTCAAATTAAGTCAATTTTCCTACAATTCCCATCAATTCCCCTATAATTCATATTCATCCCCATTAGGAACCACCGGGTTCCTAACAAGAAGCAAGGTAAGTTTTGATACTTTCGTTCTACTGCCATACTACAGATACACTCAATTTCAAAACATACTAATTTAATTAGATCAACTGTGAATGGTCAACAAAAGTGGTGGGTCCATATAAACATGAGTATGTAGAAAGTATCTACCACTCACCATATCAGCATGTTGTGAAATATAGTATAGGAATTATTGTATATATTCAGCTAGTCTGAGCTTTAAGTTGGCTCTTGGTTGGCTTTTGGAACGTACAAAAGAAAAACTGTCACTACCAACTACAATAGATAGAAATAATCAAATAAAGTTTAAACAAAGGGAAGCGAGTATGAGAAAGGCTCAGTGAAAGGAATCTTGAAAGAAACTTTAAACACTTAGGAATGCTTCCAACAAAGAAGTTGTACGAGGAATTTGCAACTTTTATCTGAGATGAGGACAGAAACCAGTTAAGTTTGCACTTGAGGAAATGAAGAGATGCACTTAATAAAATCAAAACCTTGAGCAAGTTTAACATCAGATTTTCCATTTTAGTAAGCCACCCAATATCTTCAAATAAATGAATAATATCATTAATTATACAAGAAATTTGAATGAAGCTCCAGATCGCCATTTACCCGCACTGACTTGTCTACACATAAAGATATAGAGCATTAAAATATTACATCAATTTCCATATTCACATTCATAAGACAGAAACAGTTTGCCATATCCATTGCCAAAGATGAAATTAATTATACAAAAATGATAAGAAAAATAATCCTTTTGAAATGCTTGATCATCTCTTTGCAAATAATGGCTACACATTATTCTATGTCAAAAATAGGTCACCTCACTATTCCTTTATCCCACGTCACTATTCCTTTATCCCTGTACATAAAAAAATTGTCAGAACGAGATAGAAGCACCAGTAGAGCTCATTTTTTTAACTTCAAGGACTAAAATAACTCATTTGAAATATTACGGACTAAAAGTGTTCAACGAGTAAACTTTAGGGACTAACAATGTATTTTGACTTTCTTTTTTAAGACTGCTTGCTTAGAATTATAGTCTGGTAACTTTTGGGACACTTACAATTATCACTACTCACAAACACCTTAATTGTGATAGGATTCAACGTGAGCAGAAATTTTCTTTTGGTAAATAATGTGAAAATAATAATGAACGACAATCATATGAAGCACTAAGTTTTATTCAAAAGCATGAGCGGGTGAGAGACTTCTTTTAAACCGCACAGAAGTATAAAGAGATCTTTTGTTTCTGGGGCCATCACAGATATTAGTTTCGTTACTGAGGTAAAATGTGGTGACTAGTAATAATTCGTTAATAAGAATCACATGAAGCACATTGCCCAGCAATATAAAAACATAAAAAGTCTCAATCCAATGCCCACCTTTTACTTTTTCATGATGCATTGTGTAAATTGACAAGTCTATGAAGACAACTTTTCTATTTTTTCAATAATTTCTTATTCACATTTTTAGACACCGATTTATATTTGTATCATGATTGTGAGCAGGGCACTCAGGCAACAAAATTGAAATAATAAATAAATTTGTCGTGCAAAGAGAGTTGGCACTTTAAGAAGCAGATAAGTAGTAACAGCAGAATAACTATCTATACAAGATGCATGATCAAATAAGTCAAATCCAATGATGAAAGAATGATTGATCTATTAATTATAATGACAATTCTAGTTTACATGTTACAATAATTTAAAGACAACCATGGTTATCTTTTAATTGGACCTAGCTTTCAAGCGCTTGAAATGGTTTGTGATGTCCATGAGAAGAGAGATCAGTAGCAAAAGCATCAAGCCATTTCCCCACAGTGATGGGTTCTCCAATTAGGATGCTTGAATGAGTTTGAGTCTATGTTACTAAACTGAGAGCAACTTTTCCAAAAGTCAAAACCAAATTCCTCTCATTTCCTTCCTTATTCCTCAGCATCCAAAAATGCCTCTACTACATCCAGTTTGTAGTCTTTCTGCTGGGCTTGTCTGGTAATCACACCAAGCATCTCATAAATTAAAGGTGCATGCTTATGAGCAGCATCACCTGCCACAAAATCATGAACAGCTCCATTAATTTGGACCCAACTTCGGCCTGGAGGCTTTCTTACACCCATCTCAACCATTTTCTGTCTCACAGTAATAACATTTTGCCACCTTTTAGCTATTGCATAAACATGTGACAAGAGCACCAGATACCTTGCAGCGTGATCAGGGTCAAGCTCAAATACCAATTTTTGTGCAACGTGGGAGGCAAGCTCAGCATTCTTGTAAATTCTGCAACCACCAAGGAGAGCACCCCAAACAACATCATTTGGCTTAATGGGCATTGTTTTAACAAGCCTATGTGCTTCATCTAGGAAACCTGCACGGCTCAAGAGATCGACCATGCATCCATAGTGCTCAATCTTTGGGCTAATTCCCCAAGTTTGATTCATGCTCTCAAAGAGACGGCAACCCTCATCAACAAATCCGGCATGGCTACAGGCACACAGAACACCAATGAAGGTTATTTCATCAGGTCTTACTTGATTCACTCCCGAGCATAGCATGGACCGAAAGACACTAAGAGCTTCCTCCCCACGTCCCTGCTTGGCAAAACCCGTGATGATGCTTGTCCAAGAAACAGTGCTTTTCCATGGCATCTTGTTAAATACTTTATAAGCTTCATCAATTACACCACAGCTAGCATACATGTGTATGAGTGCATTGTTCAAAGACACCAACAATGGCTGGTTCCCAACATTCATTCTCTCATCAATATACCTGTGAATCCACCTTCCCAAACTTAAATCTCCTAATTCAGCACAGGCTGATAACACTGCAACCAGCGCAACCTGATCCAATTCCACATGGGCCCTCCTCATCTCACCAAACCAATACAAAGCTTGCTTACACCTCCCATTCTGAGCACACCATGCAATCATGGTCGTCCACGACACAACATTCCTCTCCGGCATCTCATCAAAAATTCTCATCGCCCCATCAACATCCCCACACCGAATATACCCTGCAAGCAAAGAATTCCAACTCACAACACTTCTCTCACCCATTTCATCGAACACTTGCCGTGCATACCAGACACCATTGCTCCCTCCCCACATTGCATACAAATTAACCAAATTCGTCTGAACAAACACATTCGAGCAATACCCATTTGCCAAAACCCTTCCATGTACCTGTTCCCCTTCTCTCAACAACCCCGACCTCGCGCAAGCGCTTAAAAGAAACGAAAACGTAAACCCATCAGGCTCAGCCTCTGCCTCCACCATCCTACTATACAATTCAACTGATTTTCTGGGGTTTTCACTCTTAGCATACCCTCTAATGATCTGGTTCCGAACGGTGACACTTGGGTTTTCGATACTTTCGAAAACTCTGATGGCATGTGTGAGATTTCCCGAAGTTACATAGAATGACAACAGCTTCACAAGAATGAAATTCTTCTGGGTGAACCCGTTGGTGACTATTTGGGAATGGATTTGGGAGAGCTTTTTGAGGGAATTGCAGCTCTGTAGTAGAGAGAATAGGTGCTGTTGAATGGCTCTGGAGCATGTTGTTGGATTGGCGGGAAGTGGTTCTTCAACTAACATTTAAAACAGATTAGGGTCAACCAAAACTAATGTAAACGCAATCTTCCAGGCAATTGCAATACATGTATGGTCCATATCTTTTTGAGCCATCTTCCACTTCCGAATAAGTTTTTTTTTTGTTGTTTTTTTTTGTTTTTGTTTTTATAAATTCAACTAGTCGTAAACCCACACAACGTATGGGAATAAATAATTATATTTTAGTTATGGTATAATATATAATTGTCCTCTAAATTATGTTTCATTTATCTATCTCAAAAAATATAATCATTTTATTATTTGGTTTTATTTGATTGATATTATTCATTTTTTAGGCGGTCCATATTTTGATAAATTATGTTATCGTGTGTTATATTTTCCTTTTTTTCTTTTCCTATACAACTAAACTATTTGAGTTTCAAATATATTGTTCAAAATTTTCATTCTCTTAAAAGGAGATTATTATATTTATAATTTTTTTTATCATATGAGTAGTTTCAAACTATTGATTGAGTTTTGTTTACTAATATAGATACATGAGAATGGAATTGCATATTTCTTAGACATTCCTAAGAGATTATACCATATTATAAATTTAATATTCAGAATAATATGTAGGAAAAAAATAGATTTTATGTCTAAAATTGAACACTTCACCTATCAAAATGAAAGAAATTAATATGTATAACAACATAAAGAGAACATGATCTAACATTTTTTTTTACTACACACACTTTTATTTATTAAGATTTAATTTTTTGTAACTGGATCTTCATATCGCATTTTTGTTACTATACTCCTGTTGAGTCTTCTCATCCATCATATCATTGGCCACATCATTATTCTTTTTATTATTTATTTTTTACTTTCATTTTTTTTGACAATATTAAATATATAAATATATTGGCTTTACAAATTCATCTTAGGCTGTTTAACTTTACATATTCATTTACTTTAATTTTGATGTTATAATTAAATAATAAATCAATGAAAAATAAAAATAAAAATATTGTCTATACATATTCATCTTGGGCAGTTTAATTCTAATAGTTGATAGACACATTCAAATACATAGCCAACATTGTATTTTGATATAAATTCAAAATCTCACTTCCAAAATACTAAGTATAATGTCCCAAAAAAAAAAAATCAAACAAAAGCTACAAGAGGGAGAGAGAAGACTTGTGATGAAAAACTTAAAAAATCAAACACACTACCAAATCGTATTAACCCAAAATAATATTATATAAAAAATACAATGATTCATCAACCTAAAGTAAAGTAGCAAAATAGAATAATAATAATAATATATATATATAGAGAGAGAGAGAGAGAGAAAGAGAGAGAGAGAGAGAGAGAGTAATCACCTTTTTCGGGAGAGAAATAGAAAACAAAATGAGAAAAAAGAAGATCAAAATAAAAAATATAGTCATAAGCCAAATACCAAATTATCCAAGTGATGATATATAATAGAATAAAATTATATTCTTGTAAACTATATTTATATGTAATAGAATAACACTTAATAATCATAGAAAAAAAAAGATAAAAACTTAAAAACACAAAACCAAATTGCAACCCAAAGTAGAATTATAAAGAACACATAAATACATCTATCTAAAGTAGAGATACAAAAAAATAAAAAATTCACACAAAAATAAAACATGAGAGAGAGAGAGAGAGAGAGAGAGAGAGAGAGAGAGAGAGAGTAATAACCTTTTTATGTGAGAAAATATATATATAATGGGAGAGAGTGTCATATTTATGGTAATAGAATGGGGATAGGAAGAGTCAAAATAAATGGAAGAGGAAGAGATAAATGAAGAGTGACATTAAGGTTGAGAGTAATGAAGAGATGAAAAGGTAAAAGGGAAGTTATGGTTGAAAGTAGTGGAGAGAAATGGGAAATAAGTAGATGATGTAGTTGCTAATATGGCTCAATAAGAGCGTAGCAACAATAAGTGTTACGTTTCAGCTTTTAGATATTATAGAATATAGATGATATAAGAGATATCAGTGGAGCTACATGCTTGGCTATTTAGGCTATTTTAGGCCACTTCAACATCAAAGTATCAAACGAATTGTTGATTTCAATTTGGCATAACATACCGCCCATCGTGATATTTGGTTGGTGTGCTTACTAAATTTTTGAGTAAAATATAGTAAACATAGTTGAAGTTTAGATTAATACCAATTAGGTCAAAAACTTTTCAAAACTTATCCATAAACTCAATTTGGACCCTAAATTATTACTCATTTTCTCTCTTTTCTCATTGTGATTAGAGATCAAGTTGGTTAATTTTGAAAAAAAATTGAATCTGATTGGGATTAACCCAAATCTCAAGAGTGTTAACTACATTATCCTTTTTCTTTTTCTTTTTTTCCTTTCTTAGGTGACGGCTTATTAATTATTTAATCTAGACTCTAGAGGGTGACTTAAATGTATAGGGTTCAATCTATCAGAGTCACGCTATTAATCTATGGGGTTTTCGAGGTGTCTCAAGGGTGGATTAATCTAACTAAAGATTAAGACACTACTTTCTTAGATTAATCCACCACTTTCATATATACTCCCTCCGTCTCAATTTGTTTGTCATGTTTAAAAAGTCAAACTTTTTAATAGAACATCATTTATTATCTTATCTGTCTTATAAAAATATATAAGTTTACAAAATTACCCTTAAATAAATTTATCAGTTTTTTTTTTTTTTAAAAAAAGAGTTATTCTTAATGATGCAACTAAAAAGGTGCCACAATTAGATTGATTTTTTAAATATTTGTTAGTTTTCTTTTCAAATAGTTTTGAAAATAAAGTAGGGGTATAATAGGAACATTAGTAAACTAATAACTTTTATTTTTAGAAATAGGACAATATTTTAGTACATCCCAAAATAAAATAGAGGACAAACAAACTGGGATGGAGGGAGTATATATATATATATATATATTTTTTTTTTTTTTTTTAAAAAGACAAATCTTAATGTTAGGCTTTCCAATTTAAATTGAAGAATTGCAAACAAAATATAACTAATTGAAGAACCTAACTACAGAATATTAAGAGTTGAAAAAAAAAAAAAAAACAAAAATTAAACCTTAAGGGACAAAATCAAAATGTCATTAACCCTAAGGGTGTAATTTGAAATCTAATCTAAATTCAATTTCATTATTACATTTACCAATACATCACAAATAGTGTCATATTAGGGTTTTTCTTTTTATATATATTAAAATAAAAAGTTGATTGGTACGTACAATAGGGGAAGGAAAGGGATTTGAGCTTGGTACATTTCCATTACACTAGTGAGTAGCCTGCGTCTTCGTTTGCCCGTGAGCGTGGGAGGCGTGACAATAGACTTGCTTGCCCATTGCGCCACGAAACATTTGATTAGTGTTATCTTGTGAAGCTTCATTGGATTTGCACGAAATTAGTGTTTTCTAGTGTTTGTGTGCATTATGAATGGTTTATCAATTACATCATCCATTGAAAACATGTTGCTCCGGGAACAAAGGTGTCTTTTCAACCAACACTTATTGCATACTCTTCTAGAAATTGTGCATTAAATGCTAGATTTATGCATATATTAACTCATAATCTCATGCATATACATGTATATACTTAAAAAATATACATTAAAATGTACAGTATAATTCTTACATATATAATTAAAATATTATTGATAATCATTCTTATATATTTTTTTAACTCTTTAAAAAGTCTTGTAAGAATATTATTAGGTGTAAAATGTAAATTGTCTATTTTTAATTTTAAAAAAATTATTTTATACTCATTAATTTTAGACTCTTTGAT
Source organism: Quercus lobata (assembly GCF_001633185.2). NCBI lineage: Eukaryota > Viridiplantae > Streptophyta > Magnoliopsida > Fagales > Fagaceae > Quercus > Quercus lobata. Next base: position 17,589,453 of record NC_044913.1, on the reverse strand, counting down.
TTTTATATGCAATAACCCACTCAGATGAATATTTATGATATAGTCCCACATTTGACTCCAAAATTAAGAAATAAAACTCCTTCTAAAAATAAATAATTTAGGACAAATGACACAAAATTGGGGAAAATTTGTCTTTATTCATTGAATATAATAACAAACTAGCTTATAACCTCATGCATATACATGGATACAGTTAAAGATATACAGTAAGATACATAACATAATTCCTATATATATAATTTAAATACTATTGATAATCATTTTTATATTTTGTTAACTCTTTAAAAAAAATTTGTAAGGATATTATTAGGTATAAAATGTAAATTGTCCATTTTTTAAATTTTTTTTTAATAATTGTAAAGCACTTTTTTTTTTAACGATTCATTTATTCTAGACTCTTTGGTTTTTGTACTTAATAATAACTCATTTGGATGAATATTTATAATGTGGTCACACATTTGATTCTAAAATTAAGAAATAAAACTCTTTAAGAATAAGTAATTTAGGATACATAGCGCAAAATTGGAACTCTAATTTGAAATTCTAATTTAAGTTTCTTTCAGCTTCACTTATTATTATATATATAGATGAGTTAAGCATATGGATGAGTTAAGCTCAAACTTAAGTTTATACTTAGCGATTAAATTAGCCAAGATCAAATATAATAATATGTTTATGAAGAAACATATTAAACTAGCTATTCATTTGTATTTTTTTTCATAAATTTTTTGAATTGAAAATTTCTCTTCAATTATTTCTTACCTAACAGGCAAATCATATTTTACTTTACCCTTTTCTCCATTTTAATTAATCAAACTTAATGCTTTAAATATTTTATTTTAACATATACAAACACTTGCAGATTTAATTGGAAAAGTGACCATAGTTGGACCTATTGAACAAGTTCAAATTGACAATGGCTACACAAATATAAGAAATCTTCAAGTTCTCCTACATGAGTGAGAAACATTCATTTACTGCCGGTAATTACAAATACTATACGCATCAAATTAACCTTTTTAATATTTATTGAATGCTTATAACATATCTTCAAGGACAGAGAAATAAAACTTTCATTGTGGGATGGAGTTGCTGTAACAATTATTGAAAATGACTTCAAACAAGATGAAGATCCCTATATAATTAGTGTTACTTCAACGATTGTTAAAGCATTCCAAGGTCACGAAAGATAAATGGTATATGTATATGTAATTTTAAAAAATAAAACATAAATAGTTGTGTATAACAAACCCTTCAATATGTTATATGGTTTTTTTAGGCAAACTGAATCTTAGCACCACGTACAAGCAAAGTTTATGTCAATTTGGATATTATAGATGTTTATGAGCTTATTGACATGTTCATAGACATTTACTTTAATAATTCTCTATGATGGATTACCAATGGATTTTTTGTTTAATTCATCTCTTATTATGTACAAATATAGAGCTATTGAGGATGAAGGAGATAATGTTGTTTGACATATTCCAACACATGACAAAAAACCAAAATCTAAATCAGAACTGTTAATGCAAACTACGATATCATGGACAAAAATTTAAGCTTTGGACTGGGAAGAAGGAGTAAAGGTTTTCTTTATATTGAACTATTTCAAATCTAAATCTTTATTATCCAAACTAAAACTAACCACAATAAATGATTGCAAGAAAAGTTTTTTACTTGCTATGCTGATATTGTAAACATAGAAGCGGAATTTGAGTAGAATTATATCTCATGTCAACTTTGCAAACAAATAGTAAAGTTGCAAAATAATATGTTTTGCAAATCTGAATCTCAGTTCCCTATGCCTAGGTGACCAAATTGTTCTTTACTTATATTATATAAATATGATTTGCAAATAGTAAAGTTGCAAACTAATATGTTTTGCAAATCTAAATCTCAGTTCCCTATGCCTAGGTGACCAAATTGTTCCTTACTTATATTATATAAATATGATAATGATTGCATAGGAAAGCAAAATGATAATTGCTTTAATTAAGACGTAAAAATAAGCTTATTACATTTTCTAATTTCTTTCATTATTATATTCAATTACTAAGTACAAATCCAAGTGAAAGATAACAACTTCTTTTGTTCTTTTTGATAACGAAGTAGAAAAAATAATTTAAAATTTTGCTTTGGAACTTTCTTCAAAAGTATCTAATCTAAATTCTTAACCATTTCCAATTTTTGTTAATTATTCAAATTTCTTAATATTCTTCATTTGATGGTCATATATATTGAAGCAAAGTGCAAGAAACATACAATACAACAAGCTCTTACTATGAAACAAAGACCAAAGCCAAAATATCAAATTTGGTCAATAATCAATCATAGAAACATTATGACAAACATATACAGAGCAATTCCAACAATCACTATTAATATGAACCGTTCCACAATCTAATTCAATTCCAAAAAAGCAAAATATGTTTAAGTAGTTCTAAAATGATAAAATCTTGAACATATCCATGTCATAATTAAATTACATTAACTAATATTCTATATGTTTAATAACCCATAATACTACTATAATTGACAATTTTCGTGCTTAACCACAAGTTACATACTAGTAACATTAATAAAGTCAGGCACTCCTATTTGATTATTCGGCCAGCACGTGAGCACACCATATAGATTTACAGGACAGTTTGAGATTTTTTTTTAAAATTTTTTGATAGAAGACAGTTTGAGATATTGTACACACCTGTATACAGTATCTCGGTGATGTATACAATATCTCAACTACTAAACCCATCGTCCCATATGGTATACTTTTTCCAGGTTCCAAAGGTTGCTTAAGCCCTTTTTTTTTTGTAGAACTTTTGGATGTTTCGTGTGCAAGTGTGTTATAACTCCTCTTCATCGAAAAAGAGATATTGTATACATCACTTAGGACTACGAGTAGAATGTATAGAAGTGTAGATGCCAAAATGATGGGGGGCAAAAAGAATAAAAAAATTCAAAGAAAAATAGAACTTAAACCTTTTATACACTAAGTTGAGAGAGAAAATGACATAAAATAAGAGAGATTTTCATATCTCAATTAATTTTTTTAAAGATAAAATAGGAGAGGATATATTAATAAACAAAATACAGATCTTTTAATAATTTTTTTTTTTTTTGAAAAAACAAAAGTGCACGAGAGGGGAGGGTTAGAATGTTTACACACGCAGAACAACATGGAGAAAGATGAGAATCAATACACTCACTAGTATAGATCAGGGATCCTTGAAATGCCCAATCTTGGCTATTTATACACTAACTTGTTGGTTATGCTATTTCATGATGACATTGTCCATACTCCTTAAAACAACTCTTTAAGAAAATATTGATTCTAAAAAAAAAAAAAAAAAAAAAATTTAAGAAAATATTGATGCCACGTGTAAAAAATAATTAATCAAATGTGTCATAAGTCATATTAAATTAAATGTAAGTCTAGCACATGTTTATAGCAATTAATCACGTGTTAAAAAGTAGTCATAATTAATGACATGTATCATTAGTTTATATATATATATATATATATATATATGATATTATACTGAACTAAATATTTGTTTTACATATTATTGGCCATATAATCAAAAGGCACCTTTCCTCCGAGTTTTCTTTTGTGTTTAGAGTCTTATAAGCTATATTTGAATCTAGTCTAATTCTTTGTATCAATCTTTCTGCCCCATCTATTGTGAGGGGAAAAATGTATTTTCATTTCCATTTCTTTTAATTCTTTAATTTAAGAATTCATAACATAAACATCAAATCAATCTTTAAGAAAGCATATAAAAAATATTAATTGTTGTAATTCTGGTCTTAAGAAAGCATATGTGTCATCATTTTTTGCTTGGAAAAAGTGACACGTGGTATCATTGTGTGTATCCAAGAGTTTTAAGGATTCAACTTTTATAAAATATTATAAATACTCATGGGAAAACTTTAAGATCTTTAGCAATCTAGACATTGGTGGAGTGAAATAGGAGTGGATACATCACACTAGGATAGTGTTGTCCACCACCCACCCACCCACACTCAAAGTAGAAAGTATATCATATTTCGATAATACCAACTCAATATCTGTTTTAGTATTTCCTACTCAATAAATGAATGACACATTTTTCAAAAAACCACATCAGACTACTTCAATAAATGATTAATTTATCTTTCCAATAGTATAGAAGATTGCGATTAATTTATTGAAGTAGTCTGATGTGGTTTTTTGAAACAGGTGTCACTTATTTATTAGGTAGGAAATACAAAAACAGATGCTAAGTTGGTATTACCAAAACATGGTATACTTTCTCGACCTAAAGACCCGAAACTGGCTGATACACACCTGAAATTGATACAACCCAATCCGACTGATTTGAAACTCCATTCAGTCAATTGTGAGTTAAAATTTCCCTTACCCAATGCTGTCGAGTTGAGTTCGGGTTGGGCACAACCCGTGGACAGCACTACGCTAGCCAATGCTTCAAAGTAGCAACTGAAAACAAAGGAAAAGATAAATAAATGATAGCCCCAAAAACTAGAGGAAAAGATTATCCAAATATGTATTGACAATATTTTTCTTGACAGTACGATTAGCTGGAAAAAATTCTGGTGATCATAAGTTCATTATCCAAAAATTCTCGTCTCAATGGTCAATTTTTAAGAAAAAAGTGAGGTTAAACATTGCACGAGGTAGCACTGAAAAAAAAAGAATGAAGTTCAAACTAATCAACATCAACAATCACATGTGGAAGGTATCTTCTCTCTAGGTCTCTCATGAAGCCTAGAGATGAAAAAAGCTCTGCCTAGTGCAAACTTTCTCTCCGGTACGGTAGAAACGTTGAGTAGATATGGATGAGATCACGAACAGGTACGCTGGGCTAAGACTTTCGGCGAAGGAAAGTGCTGAAGTTGAGATACAAACTCTAGAAATTGAGTATAGACCGATTCTAGTCGAAAAGTTCTATACTAAAAGATGGGTAAATTTGGAGTCGGTGGCAAGGGTGTTGAAACTAGCATGGAAAACAAAAGAAAGCTTTGAGGTGAGTGATTTGGGGGAGAATAGAGCCCTGTTTCTTTTCAAAACGATGGATGATCTTGATAAAGTATTGATACAAGGTCCTTGGTCGTATGACAAGTACCTTCTCATCCTCCACAAGCTCCAAGCCGGGGAATCTACTCGGAAGGTGCGTCTGGATCGGGTGTCATTCTGGATTCAAATCCATGGACTACCCACGATGAGCCAGACCAAGGAAATAGGAATGAGAATAGGGGAGACATTGGGGTTGGTGGAAAAAATGGATGTGGATGACAAAGGATTCTGTATGGGTGGTTGTCTGCGCATCCGGGTATTGGTGAAAACTACTGAACCATTATGCCAGGGCCGTAAGATTCGGTTGGGAAATACAGAACCGATATGGGTAGAACTTAAATATGAACGACTACCCATATTTTGCTACTGGTGCAGATTGATGGATCATGATGAAAAGGAATGTCTACAGTGGATAAGAAGCAAGGAGCCCCTGAGACTGGAGGAAAAACAATTCGGTGTGTGGATGAGGGCCGCGCTGGAAAGGACTTAAAAGCCACAACTGGTTGACGGGATAAGAAACGGAAGCCATAGAGAGGATGGTGATGTTGACAAGACAGTTGACAGGATGGTGAATATCCCAAGGAAGCCTACGCAGGGGTGGCAGGAGGTTAGTGGTCTGCAGGTAGGTACTTCAGAACCTACCAACCTCGACTGGGACGACGCGGAGAATACGAGGAAACTAGAGAACTGTGCTGAGCAGAGAAAGCTGGATTTGGTGCTGGAAAAAGACTTTGAAAAGCAACTTGCAGAGATTGATGCAGGAATCCATGATGAAGAAGCCGGATTGATGAAAGAAGTGGGAAATGAACCTAAAGGGATGGAAAACAGCCTCTGCTAGGATCCAATATTAAAGTACACTCACGTGAATGGGTTCGGTAATGGGCCATATAGTGGGCCAACTCAGCATGCCTGTGTGGGCTCAACTGATGCAAATGGGACCAATAAGCTAGTGAATAAGGAAGGGGTTCCGGAACAAGCCCAACCCGGACACAACATTATTTTTACCTCAGTTAGCCTAGTGACTTGTAAGGAAGCCAACTCAATGAAAAAGTAGGGAAGGGGCCCAAAGAAAACAAAGACTGCTTCCGTAGCAACAAGAAAAGAGAACATGGCGGGGCTGTGTTCAAACTCTTGCATGGAAGCCATGAATGTTCGGGGCATGGTTATGGATGTTGATAGAGAAGAGGTAGGTAATAAAAGAAGGTGACGCACACCTCTGATGGAAATTGAAGGAGGAAATGGGAATAGAAAGAGAGTGAAAGTGGAAGGTGAGGTAAAGGAGCTTGGAATAGCTCTGAAACAGTATCATGGATCGGTGGAGGCTGCGGAGCAGCCCCGCCGAGCACAATGAGTGCCCTAGCTTGGAACTATAGGGGGCTTGGGAACCCCCTGACAGTTAAAACACTCCAAAAAATTGTCAAGGAGGAAGATCCCATTCTAGTCTTTTCAATGGAGACTAAGTTTAAGATAACAGAGATGGAAGAAATTAAAAGAAAAGTTGAGAGACAACATGGCCTGGTGGTGCCAAGCCAAAATCATGGAGGCGGTTTAGCTCTAATTTGGGAGAATACTTTACAGGTGGAACCTTTGACTTACTCACAGAGGCATATTGACGTGATAGTGAATGAGGAGAGTGGTAATAAGAGATGGAGGTTTACTGGTTTTTACGGCAACCCGGAGACGAGCAAATGGGAGGAATCGTGGTCCTTGATTAGGAATCTCAGTAATAGTTATGATCTCCCTTGGGTGATTATTGGCGATTTCAATGAGCTGCTTCATGTAAATGAAAAAGAGGGAGGTAACACACGACTTGAGGGTCAAATGAAGTTGTTTCGGGACACCATTAATAGTTGTGAACTACAGGACATGGGCTATTGTGGGTCAGCCTTTACATGGAGCCAAAAAATGGGCACAAAAAGGTGGGTTTGTGAACGGTTGGATAGGGCCTTTGTTTCCACGGACTGGTCAGGAATGTTTCCTATAGCCAAAATTTACCATGTTGCCAATTCAATGTCTGATCACAGCATGCTGATTCTCAAGAATGCAAATCCAACCAGACGGCGGAACCAGACGGCGGAAAAAGGGGCAGAAGCAGTTTAGATTTGAGTTGATGTGGCTGAAGGATGATCGGTGCTCAGGGGTGGTTAATGTTGCTTGGGAAAGAGGTAGAATTATAGGGAATGATTGGCCGCTGCTTCAGTGTCTGGAGGAATGTCGTGCCTCATTGACCGAATGGAACAAGCACTCTTTTGGCCACGTAGGTAAACAGATCACTGAGTTACAAAGGCAGCTTCAGGTGTTAGAGAATATGAAGGGTGGCGAATCGACCCTAGAGGACATTCATGCTATAAAGAAGGAGTTGAATAGGTGGATGTTTATGGAGGAAGACATGTGGCACCAACGTTCCTGAAATAATTGGTTGAAGGCAGGCAATAAAAACACTACCTTTTTCCACACAAAAGCCTCTAACCGGTGGCAAAGAAACCTCATAAATAGAGTGCTGGACTTTAATAACATTTGGCAGGAAGATGAGGAGCAAGTCGACAGGACTTTCCTCGATTATTTTGAGCAACTGTTTACATCTTCGCAGCCTGTTGTGGAGGAGGAACTACTTGAGGCTATTCACACAAAAGTCACTAATAGGATGAATGCTTCCTTGCTCAAAACCTTTAATGCACAGGAGGTGGAAAAGGCTCTTCATTAGATGCACCCTTTAAAAGCGCCCGGACCTGATGGTATGCCCCCTATTTTTTACCAACATTTCTGGCCTACGGTTAAATCTATTGTCATTAATACTGCATTAGATTTTCTTAATCATGGCATTGCTCCCCCACATTTTAATGATACCCATATTGTACTAATCTCTAAAACTAAGAATCCGGAAAGGGTTACTGATTATTGGCCTATTAGCTTATGCAACGTGACTTATAAGCTTGCCTCGAAAGTGGTGGCAAATCGAATGAAATATGTCTTACAGGAGATTGTTTGTGAGAACCAGAGCGCCTTTGTGGCTGAAAGGCTCATCACCGATAATGTACTTGTGACCCATGAGATGATGTCCCACATAAGTAGAAAAAAGAAGGGCAGATGTGGCGAAATGGCCTTAAAGCTCAACATGAGCAAGACATATGATCGAGTTGAGTGGGTCTGTTTGCAACAAATCATGAAGAGATTAGGGTTTCATGATGAATGGATTTCTATAATGATGAAATGTGTGACTTCAGTGACCTATGCAGTGAGAATTAATGGAAAACCTTGCGGCAAGATTCAACCAACCCGAGGACTGAGGCAAGGAGACCCATTGTCTCCATACCTCTTCCTCATTTGTGCAGAGGGCCTTTCTGCACTCTTACACAATGCGGTCCAACAAAAAAGCTTAAAGGGGTGGCGACATCAGTAAAGGGACCTAAAGTTTCACATCTTTTCTTCGCCGATGACAGCATCATCTTTGGACGTGCTACAAGGGAGGATGCAGCTGAGATACAACGATTATTACAGGCATATGAAGTCTCTTTGGGCCAGCAGCTAAATAGAAACAAGACTTCACTCTTTTTTAGCCCAAACACGGAGGTGGGGATAAAGGAAGCTGTGAAAACTATGTTTGGCGCCGATGTGATAAAACCTCATGAATCCTATCTTGGGTTGTCCTCGCTGATTGGTAGATCCAAGTCCAATTCTTTTGCTCACTTGAAACAAAAAGTGGCGAATAAGGTGTCTGGCTGGAAGGAAAAATTATTGTCTAACGCCGGAAAAGAAATCCTGATTAAGGCTGTGGCGCAGGCGGTGCCGTCGTATACCATGAGTTGCTTTCTCTTGCCAAACAATCTCTGCGATGACCTTACTGGGATGACCAGACAGTTCTGGTGGGGCCAAGCAAGCAAGGAGAAAAAATTAGCTTAGTTAAGCTGGGAAAAGTTGTGCATGCCAAAAGATAGAGGTGGTCTAGGCTTCTGAGACTTGAAACTCTTCAATATAGCTCTCTTAGCGAAACAAGGTTGGAGGCTGCAAACAAATACCTCCTCCCTGTTTTCCGACTCTTTCGAGCTAAATACTTACCCCATTGTAGCTTTGTAGATGCTAACATAGGAAGAAATCCGTCCTATGCGTGGAGGAGTATGATGGTAGCTCAAGGGGTGGTGCGAAAAGGAATTAGATGGCAAGTGGGTGATGGAGCAAGCATTAGAGTGTGGTGTGACAAATGGGTGCCAAGATCGAGCACCTATATGGTGGTTTCTCCTGAGAAACCGTGGCTTCAGGTTGCTTTGGTCAAGGACCTCATAAACAGAGGTGAATGTGAATGGAATATGGAGTTGGTCAAACAATGTTTCAGCACTGAGGATGCTTTTGCTATTCTGGGTATATCGCTGAGCTTGACGGGTAGACATGATAAACTGGTTTGGGTGGCTAATAAGTCTGGAAATTTTTCAGTTAAGTCGGCGTACGCTTTAGCATATGAGGAAAAGCTTGAACAAAACAGGGGAGACTGCTCAAACACCTCAATGTGCAAACGGGTGTGGCGAAGTATTTGGCAGCTGAAACTCCCCCACAAGCTAAGGCATTTCGCGTGGAAAGCTAGCCGGAACATACTAGCTACTAAGGACAATCTCATACGAAGGAAAATCACAGAGGATGCTACTTGTGTCTTATGCGGTCAACCTGAGGAAACAACTTGTCACCTTTTATGGTTTTGCAAGCATGCACGTGAGGTATGGGAATCCAGCAAGTTTGCTTTGCCATTTGTTATAGACCAATCATGGTCCTTCTTGGATATTATCCAAAACCTGCAAAACCATGAAGTAACGCATCCCAGCTTGCTAGAGAAGGTCATCTTTATTTGCTGGGGAATTTGGAAGGACCAAAATGAGAGAAGAATGGGGGGCTCGGGCAAACCGGGAAGAATGATTTTGAAAACAGCTTTGCATCTAGTGGAAGAATACGGCGCTGCAAATGAGTTTAGACAGGGGGACAAACAAGGGATGGGTCCAGCAAAAATTTGGAAGCCACCTGATCCAGAACGGTATAAGGTAAACGTTGACAGTGCAACATTTGAAAGCCAGAAAAAGGCGGGAATAGGAGTGGTGATCCGGGATGAAAAAGGGGAGGTAGTCGCAGCTTTAAGCAAATTAGTGAATGCACCGTTGGGGGCCGTGGAGATCGAAGCAAAGGCTATGGAGGCCGGGGTGGTTTTTGCAAGATGTAGGCATAAGGGAGGCGGAGTTTGAAGGAGACTCGTTGATCGTTTGCATGGCTCTTCAAGGAGGTGAGGGAGCGCCGTCTTCCATTCAAAACGTGCTGGAAGGAACAATGGAACTTGTATCTGGCTTTAGGAGTTTTGCTTTCTCTCATGTAAAAAGACAAGGAAATGTCCCTGCTCACTTGTTAGCACAGTATGCTAAAGAGACTGAGAACTATGTAGTTTGGCTAGAGGAATGTCCTAGCTTTCTTGAGCACGCGTGTGCTCATGACATATCTGTAGTTTCTCACTCTTATCTTTAATGGTATTTCAGTATTTTCCTATCAAAAAAAAAAAAAAAAAAATCAACAATCACGTTGGCAACGTGAAATTAATGGTTGTTGCGAAAGTATAATGGTGACGGACACGTAACTACACGTCAATTTTCAAGGGTTCAGGTCTTAGAGAGATTTGGCTTGTGTTTAATACTAAAACATTGGGCATAATACGAACACCATATATGTCCGAAGACATAGGATATAATATTCACATATTAGTCCCCCCTTTTTTTTTTTTTAAGAAAAAAAAAATACTAGCATATAATCCATGCAAACATATGGATGCATTTAAAATTAAATACAATTTTGATCATAAAAATATAAATAATTAGTCAAATTAATTTTTTAAAAGTAAATATAATTAATCACATATTAAAATTCTTACGTAAATTTAATATTACGTATAATAATTTTTTTCTAATTTTTAATAAGATAGAATATGTAATGATCTTTGTTGTGTGGTGATTTTTATTGAGTATATGTGATTAGTTTTTTTAATTTTATAGTTCATTAATATTAGATTCTTAGTATTTTCCACTCATCAACTCACTTGGCACAAAGATTAAAAAATTTAAGTGAATAATTATGACGTGATCTTCATATAAATTTAGACACATGAGGCAAAATTGGATTGAAATAAATGTTGTCTCTTATAATCTATATATACTATAAAACAGAAGACTTTTAATTACTTGTTGACCTCCTTAAAATTTGATACATAAGCTTTAGAGGCCTCACAATTTTCCACCTACTTTTAAAAAATTTTATTTTTTAACTAACCCCTTCATGCAAGTTTTGAAAATCCCGACTACAAAAATTTTATCTTTGAAAAAGCTACAGACGCATAAAACCACCCCATTGACAGTATACCCACCAAGCTAATGAAGCCGATCCAACCAATTTTGAGCGGCCCAATGTCTAACCCTTTTATTATTAGTGCATTCACAGTATACATGTCATTCTCATATTGTTGCAAATAGAGACTAACTCATCGTTTTATTATTGTTTTATTTGTTGTTTGTATGAATGAGGGCAGAGTCTCTGTTTCGGTGTTTTGAAAATTGATTGAAATTTATGTTGTTCTTTGGAAGCTCAAATTTAAATATTTTCTTTTTTCACTATAGTTTTTTTCCGAGTAATTTCTTTTTCTCTTACTCTTTTAACAGAAGCTTTGACAGTCCTTTTTATCTAATAATTGAGAGACGTTAGTGCAAATTTAATGGACAAAGCTTTTTGGGTTTAAAAATCTTTTTTGACATTTAGTTTTGTCTAATATGCAAGTTTATTTTTCAAAATTAGTGATATTATGCACTGAAAATTTGGTTTGAAATTGGGAATTATTATATCATCTTCTCTATAAATAGGATTAATCTTCAACTTGGGTTGATGATCTAAATGATAGTGTAGATGGCATGTTCCTCTTCTATTTATCTCATGTTCTTATATATTTACAAATCATTTTTTTTGTTGTTGCTATTTATTGTTCACATTTTGACCATTTGATAATAATAATAATAATTACGTTTGAACTTTGAAGCCCTATAAACGTTGTATAAAATCTTTAAAAAAAATTATAATTATCTAATTTTCAAAAAAGAAAACCAGGGTGGTCCCAGGACCTCCCAGACCTAATTTTTTTTTTATATATATAATAATTTTAAAAAAATTATTTGTCTACCCTTCAAAAAAAATTTGGGAACACCCTCAGTTTTTTTTTATGCTAATAAAATTAAATTTTACTCCATAATTTGTTCTACATTCAGTGGATGAATGATTATTTGGTTGTGTACATTGAAAGAGATGTAGCTTGTAGCATTGATACTGAAACTATCATGTAACGATTTCAAAATATGAAAATTTGTAGAAGGCAATTGTAAACTTTATGTATTTGCATGTTTTCTTATTGTTGTTGTTGTTGTCAATATATGAATTTCTCTTTTTATTAGATTATATAATTTATACTTCTTAAGGAACACTCTGAGATAAATTCCTAGATCCGCCATTGCTCTCTCTCTCTCTCTCTCTCTCTCTCTCTCTCTCTCTCTCTCTCTCTCTCTCTCTCTCTCTCTCTCTCTCTCTCTCTCTCTCTCTCTCTCTATATATATATATATATAATTTAATTGTCTAAATACACAATGTTTTTTCATCTTCTAAACATTAGTAAATTTTTTTGAGAAAAACTTTATTGGTAATTGGTAATGCATATAATGTTTAATTTAATTATCTAACTTCCTCATCTCCTCCTTAAATTAATTATCTAAACATACAATGTTTCCTTATCTTTCCCAACATTTCAACTTCCTCACCCCCCTTATTGGTAATACATTTTTTTTCTTCCTCTTCATACTTTCATATTTACATACGTTCTCTCTCTGCCTCTCTTTTGAGTTCAAGCTTAGAAATTGTGATTGGGTAAATTTTCTACCCTTACATTTTTGTTTATGATCTCTATCGGTGTGTGTATATCTTGATGCCTTTTCCCCCTTAGCCTTGACCTTGAAAACAAATAGAGTTTATACTAAACAAAAAAAAACTCAATGATGTTGTCATCATTTTTGTTTGTTTTTTAATTTTTAAGGGAGATTGAAAGAGAGTAACAATGACTTTTAGAGTAACCTGGAGTTCCAATCTTTCCAAGGTAGATAAATGTTTGAACTATTTTATAAAAAATTATTATGTATATATGTCAATTTTTTTTCAATGTAAAACCTATATCCTTGGTGTATTTTGTCTCTGAAAGCCAAATAGAATCACTTGGCATTGTTCCAATGGCTAAATTGTCCCCCTCTCAAGACTCATATTTTATTGAATTTGACAACTCTACGCATAAGCTTCTATACTGTTTCTTACTATATTCTCACAATTCAATCTTATATTGTAATCACCAAATCAAAAGTATCCAAATCGCTATTTTGATTGTTTAGTCTCTTTGTGTTAGTAAATTCTTATAATTTTGATCACATTTCATTCATATGGAAATTAATTAGGGTTTGGAATTATTTAATGTAATGGGATTGTAATTATAGTTTACTTGGGTTGAAATAATTTTTTTTGGAATTTTTTCTTGCAATGTGTCTACAAGTCACTTGATATGCAGTTCTTATGCCCAATAAAAATTAAAGTGTTTGTATAGTTGTTTGGAATAAAAAATTATCAATGTATTTTTTGGGAGATATTATTGTTACAATTAATTCACTTCATTATTTTAACATTAATTTTTTTTTTTAAAACAAACACACATACACACACAAGGGAGAGGGAAATGGGTTCTAATACAAAGGGGTTTTAACATTAGTTTAGTAATAATAAAACTATAAATTGTTAGAATTTTATAAAACTCAAAAGTATAAAAGGTTTTGTATGTGACTTATTTTATAGAAAATTATATCTGGATAGTTTTAAAAAATAGTGAAATTAAAGTAAATGTGTTCAATAGACTTTGTTTATCGCTTGAGGACCTCTTTTTTTTTTTTTTTTTTTTTTTTTTTTTTTTTTTTTTTTTTTTTTGGAGAAACATCATTTGAGGACTTAGAATGTGATGGACTTGGGACATATTCCAACTCTATAAATGTTTAATAGACTAATACTCACTTTTATAATTTTGATAGATATTTAATAGACTACTACTCACTTCTATACTCACTCTATAAATGTTTAATAAATGTCTAATAGACTAATACTCACAAATTTCTATAATTTTGATAGTATATATTTCTCACTTCCGTATAAAAGGTTTTGTATGTGACTTATTTTATAGAAAATTATATCTGGATAGTTTTTAAAAATAGTGAAATTAAAGTAAACGTTTTTTTTTTTTTTTTTTTTTTTGGAGAAACATCGTTTGAGGACTTAGAATGTGATGGACTTGGGACATATTCCAACTCTATAAATGTTTAATAGACTAATACTCACTTTTATAATTTTGATAGATATTTAATAGACTACTACTCACTTCTATACTCACTCTATAAATGTTTAATAAATGTCTAATAGACTAATACTCACAAATTTCTATAATTTTGATAGTATATATTTCTTACTTCCGTTTTTTAAAATCACTAGCATTGGCTGCACGTACAAGGCATGTGCTGCCTCCAGTAGTGAGAAAATTAATATAGATTTTGTGTGTGAAATCGTGAATTTTGGCTCACCCAATTTGATTATATTAAAAAAAAAAGTCCAAGAATACAACAAAATATCACAATATTTTCACAATATCTTCATTTTTAGGATCCGAATAGATATTTTTTATTTTATTTTATTTGAGAGAAATGCTACATTCATAACATTTTTAGAACAAATTCTAAATGACAAGTTATTATTGGTTTTAAACTGATAACATTGTTATTGTTATTCTCAAAACATTTATTTTCAGTTGTGGTTGGTCACAGTAGTTACAGTGCCAGTTGAATAAACAAAAGGGTTGAATAAATAAATAAATAAATAAATAAAAGGATACATGAAACCAAAGCACTATTGCAGCTATAGTGCACGCATAGTGCAAAAACACTAGATGTACAGTGATATATATAAAAGGGAAAAAAAGTACAAACAGAAGACTTAAAAAAAAAGTATCTACTGTAGCCACTTGGTATTGTAGCTACCGTTCAAAACTAGGAAAAAAAAAAAAGTGGCAAACCAAAATGGAACTGTAGATGAACAGTGAAAAACACTGTATGAACAGTGGAAAAATATTGTAGAAAAAAGAGCACAAATTGATAACTGGGAAAAAAAAAAGCAATGAACAGTACATATTGAACAAACCAAAAGTATTGTGACTTTTACATATTTACCCAACAAGTGTCACAACATTTTCACAAAACATTTATTTTCAGTTGTAGTTGGTCACAGTTTCATATTTTATTATTTTATTTTGACTTATAAGAAATTAACACCTCAATAATTGTGAAAATATTGTGAAATTTGTTGTGTCAGTATAACAACATATATGCAGGTTCTTATAAATATTTAAAAGAAAAAAAAAGTACAATTGGAAGACTGAAGGAAAAAAAAAAAAAAAAAAAAAAAAAAAACTCTGTAGCTACTGTATCTACAGTGCCACTTGAACAAACAAAAAGTATGGTAGCTTTTATACATTCACCTAATAAGTGTCACAACATTTTCACAAAACATTTATTTTTAGTTGTGGTTGGTCACAGTTTCATATTTTATTATTTTATTTTGACTTATAAGAAATTGACATCTCAATAATTGTAAAAATATTATGAAATTTGTTGTGTAGTAAAACAATATATATATAAAAGGAAAAAAAAAAGTACAAACGGAAGACAAAAAAAAGAAAAGAAAAAAGAAGAAGAGCAAAGTGCCTCACCAAAGCACTGTTACCGCTACAGTGCTTGCACAGTGTAAACACTTTGAGTGCATAGTGCCGAAGCACTGTAGCGGGTATTGGCGCTTGTTGTGTTAGTATAACAATATATATGTGGGTTCTTATAAATATTTAAAAAAAAAAGTATAAACGGAAGACTGAAGAAAAAAAAAAAAAAACTCTATAGCTACTGTAGCTATAGTGCTACTTGAACAAACCAAAAGTACGGTAGCTTTTATACATTCACCTAACAAGTGTCACAACATTTTCACAAAATATTTATTTTTAGTTATGGTTGGTTACAGTTTCATATTTTATTTTGACTTATAAGAAATTGACACCTCAATAATTATAAAAATATTGTGAAATTTGTTGTGTAATAAAACAATATATATAAAAGGAAAAAAAAGTACAAACCGACAAAAAAAAAAAAGTGCCTCACCAAAGCATTGTTACTGTTACAGTATTTATACAGTGTAAACACTCTGAGTGTACAGTATCGAAGTACTATAGCAGGTATTGGCTCTTTTTTTATATATAAGAAATAAAAGATCATTTGAATCACAAAGCTCTTGTCAATTATTATATTAAAAAAAAGTCATTTTGTAATATACATATATATATATATATATATTTTTTTTTATGGGATGTTTTGTAATATATTTTATGTAACAACTACAAATATAATTTTGCCCTGGTAAAATCTTTAACGACTAAATAAAAGGTTTAAGGTTCAATTTCTACTTATACGACAATTCGATCATATCTTCGTCGAAATGCATCATAAGCACACGTAATATTTTAAAACTCTAAGAAAAAAAAAATCCCAAAATTGTGTCACTTTATGCCTTATCCACGAACCTCTGGCCCCTAAAATCCAAGCTTCTCTCTAGTTTGATTTCCCCCAAAATCTAGGCCCTTTATTTCTTTCTTATCCTTTCAACAAAATTCCAAAACCTACGCTTTCATTTCCCAATTCTTTTCTCTGTGTATATATATATCTATATCTATTTATATATGAATGAATTTAAATCTCGGCGGTCATAGCTCTTGTAGTAGTCTGCGTTTTTATGGAGGATGTGGGGTTTGAATTTGATGGTGCTAGCAGGGCTTCTCATTTTGTAGCCCGTTGGCTCGTCTGCACCATTTCCGGAGCTCTTACCGGCCTTTTCGCTCTTGGTATGTAATTTTGATTTTCAAATGAAATTTACTTGATTTGGCGTGGATTTCAGCTATTTACAATTCTGGGTCTTGTTCAATTTCTAAATGTGCATGTGGGTTTGGTTTTTTTTATTTTTTTTTATTTTTTATTTTTAATAGTACTGCTATGCATAGGTGAATGTGAATTTGGAGAATAGTCTGTGTAATCAAGAATTAATATTTATTTAGTGCTTATGCCGCTCAACTAGCTGATTGGAATTCTCTGCTTACTTTAGCATAGACCTACCACTGTTACAATTATTAGCATCAATTGCAACATGCCACATTAACAGTTGTGGAAAAGATTGTGAAAATTTTTGTTTCCTTGTGCTTATTGTCCATAGGAGTTTGATTAACAGTGATGATTGTTGTACAGTATACTCTGCGAGTGCAACTAATCTAAAGTGAAGTTCTCCTGTGAAGAACTTTCCGCGTGTTTCGGATAACTGATATAATTTATCCAAAAATAAATAGATATTCTACGTTTTACTAATGGAGAGTGCTGCATGTACAGTGCTTGATAAAAAAAAGCTACAGTACAACAGTTGAGAGCTTGAGGAAGAAATGTAGTAACAAGAAGACTTCAAGTAGCAAATAGATGGACGAGCCCCCTCCCAACTAAGCAATGTCGATGCAATTTCTTCGAAGAGCCGTTTCAAGAACATTCTGTTCATCACTGTCTTCTTCTTCTTCTTCTTCGTTGTCTTTGTCATCGTCGTCATCTTTGCAAATATCTTTGTCTCCTTGTAATCTCACAAACACTATTCTTAGTTGCAGAACCCCTGAGGAAGCACTTGGGTGCTTCAATGCCGTCTCAAAACAAATAAACCCGATCAAGAATCCTCAACCTTATACTGCTATTGTTCATGTCCTAACTGGGGCCAAATTGTACACCAAGGCAAGGTGCTTGATAAAAGACCTCGTCCAGAAGCTTCAAAAGTCTCGCAAGCCTTACTGGATCTGTCATTTTGTTTTCACTGAACTTAATGGGTTAGAAAGCTCTAAATACACTCCCAATGTGTTTAGAGTGTTAATTGTTGCGTTTTTTGAAATGGGTCTTGTGGAGGAAGCCCTATGGGTGTATAAGAAGATTGGAATTTTGCCTGCAGTGCCAACATGTAATGCGCTTTTGGATGGGTTGGTTAAAGCTGGAAGGTTTGAGTCTATGTGGGAAATTTATGGGGACATGGTGTCTCGTGGGTTGGCTTCTAATGTAGTCACGTATGGTATATTGATTAATGGGTGTTGTGGTCAAGGTGATATCTCAAAGGCACACAAGTTATTTGATGAAATGGTTGAGAAGGGTATCCAACCCACAGTTGTGGTATACACAACTCTTATACGTGGCCTTTGCAGTGTGAGTGAAATGGCTGAAGCAGAAAGTGTCTTTAAGTTGATGCGGGAATCTGGCGTGCTCCCTAATTTGTACACCTACAACATTCTCATGGATGGTTATTGCAAAATGGCCAATGTTAAAAGAGCTCTCAATTTGTATCAGGACATGCTTGGTGATAGCTTGTGGCCAAATATTGTTACATTTGGTATCCTAATAGATGCACTTTGTAAATTGGGTGAACTGACGACTGCCAAGAATTATTTTGTATTCATGGCTAAGTTTGGTGTTATTCCTAATGTTTATGTGTATAATTGTTTGATTGATGGCCATTGTAAGGTGGGGAACTTGTCTGAAGCAATGAATTTGCAATCAGAAATGGGAAAGCTTGAAATTTCACCAGATGTCTTCACTTACAGTATACTTATTAAGGGTCTCTGTAGTTTGGGTAGAGTGGAAGAAGCAGATGATCTTTTTCAGAGTATGACTACAAAGGGAGTCCTTGCTAATTCTGTGACATACAACTCACTAATTGATGGGTATTGTAAAGAAAGAAATATGGAGAAGGCTTTGGAAGTGTGTTCTCAAATGACTGAAAAGGGTATAGAACCCAATGTCATCACTTTCTCTACACTAATTGATGGTTATTGCAAGAGGGGAGACATGGAGGCTGCCATGGCATTGTACTCGGAAATGGTAATTAAAAGTATTGTGCCAGATGTTGTTGCTTACACAGCTTTGATTGATGGACACAGTAAAATTGGTAACATGAAGGAGGCTCTTCGGTTGCACAAAGAGATGCAAGAGGCAGGTCTATCCCCCAACGTATTCACAATTAGTTGTTTGATTGATGGACTCTATAAAGATGGAAGGGTTTCCGATGCGATTAAACTTTTCTTGGAGATATCTGGAGTTGGTTCCACTAGAGATGAAATCAATAGAACAGATAGAAGCTTTTGTTCCCCAAATTATGTGACATATACAACTATAATTCAAGGTTTGTGTAGTGATGGAAAAATTTTCAAGGCCGCTAAGATTTTCTCAGATATGAGATGCTATGGTTTGAGACCAGATGCCTTCACTTACATCATCATGTTACAGGGGCATTTCCAAGCCAAACATGTGCTTGATGTGATGATGTTGCATGCAGATATGCTTAAGATGGGTATCATTCCAAATGCAGTCATATACCAAGTTTTGGCAAAGGGTTATCAAGCAAATGACTACCTAAAATCAGCTTAAAGGTGTTTTGAGGATTTACTTGACTTTGGTGTTTGAATTAGGACCTATGCCATAATTGTTCTTGGTCAGAGGAAGCACTAATTATGAATAAGGACAACATATCAAGTGATCTCCTCAGCAAGATGATTGATATTCTCTGAAGGACTCCTAATTGGCAAGGCTGATGAGAGGATGCACAACAACTCATCTCTCCCTTTTGCAACTTGCAAAACAATAAGTGATGTTGACGTTTCATTGCAATTGTTTCTATATAATGTGGAAATAGAAATTATGGCATTGGTTGAGCATGTCCATGATTGTCTTGTTGACAATTCTTCAACCTCGAGGAGTTGTGCACGTACTTGGATGTTTCATTGAGGATCTATATCCAACTCCAAGTGGATCAATTATATTTGAAGAGCTCCAAATCAATTGTGTAAAGAGAACATGCTAGATTGATTTGGCTTGCATGGAATTGTGATATATCCTTTGGGTTATGCTGAGTTAAACCCATTGAAAAGTTTTATTTCTCCTCTTTCAAACATCAATTCAATGTATTGTTACTGCACAGTAGTTGGTGTAATACTAGCACATGAATTAGATTTTATGATTCAAATGAGGCAATTTGAGATTTCAGAATTTACAATGGAATAAATGCTCTTTGAACTATTTTTCATTCATATGGATGTTAGACATTTAATTTTTCTTGTGAAATGGGATTGTTCCAGTATAATGAGAATATATAGTCTAAGAAATAATAATTGAACAGTCAAAAGTATAGATCAGTAATTATGAATCTTTTGAGTTGACAAATACCTGGCTAGGACTGTCCAAACAAAAGCAAAATTCGACTCACCCTACTTGACTTGGACTGACCCAACGAGCTTTGGCTGGTTTCAACTGACTGTGGTGGTTGGCGGCGAGTAAATGCCTTGAAACCCAAGTCTGTTGGGTTGAGTGGGGGGTTTTCCACGCTGGAATTTGACACACCCGTTCTGTGAGGAATTTAAAAATCCACCAATTTTGACAAAAGGGAATGCAAGAGATCTCTGCCTATATCTGGTAGTGATCTAGAGATATCTGTGCAGATTGAGTGGAGATCTAGAGATTCTTCACCAGATTTGTGCCTTCGTCGCCCATTGTCTTCGTCTATTGTCGGTTTCAACTGCATCCGACCTACACCCATGGACTTTCTATCAGTTGAGTTGTCATTTCTCCTCGTTCGGCAATGGGTTCTTCCTCCCCAACCCAACATGGTTGGGTTGCGTGACAGGTTGAGCCTCAAGCCAACACTACTTGAGGACAACCCTATTCGTAGTTTTGTCAAATCAGTTTCTCAACCCCTATACCCACACCTCAATAGGGTAACTTGGTTTGAGATTTTCTGCATTGGTTCAAATGTGCATTGGGTGATATCATGGTTTTTTTTTTTGGGGGGGGGGGGGGTGGGGGTGGGTATTTTGGTTTGGTTGCTATCTTTGGGGTTGAATCACTGCATGTGGTGGTTGAAATGGCATTAGGTCTCTCTCTCTCTCTCTCTCTCTCTCTCTCTCTCTCTCTCTCTCCCTCTGTGAATTTTTTCCCCTATAAATCTTGACCTCAAACTTCTCATAATTTTTGTATATTTAATTTGGGTGTTTGGTAATACATTGTTTTGGTTTTGCTGTTTTGGAATCTTAAGCTCCATTTGGTTCCCAAGAAACTAAAAAAAAAAAATGTAACGATTGTAGTGATTGTTTGGTTATACATAGCTTGATTTTCTACTTGTTTCTGGTTTGATTTCTTACTGTTTGTAGTGATTGTGTTTATGTTGGGTTTTTGTTTGTGTCGGATTTCTTACTGTTGGATTTCTTGAATACTGATTGTGTTTGCAGTGATGTTTAGGGTTTTTGTTTGGATGTCGAGAAAATGGTGGGAATGAAAAATTATTTTATTTTATTTTTAGTGGGCGTAATTTTTGGATCTTAGAGAATTTTTTGAGTTTTTTAAAGTTCTTTTATGCTATTTAATTGACATGGTATGTTTTAATTGGCCCAACTAGCATACATGGCAGGTTTAGGTGGCATTTAACGGACGCATCAGTATCAGTCATGGATGGAAAGGCTCGAATCAAAACACTATGTAACGTTAGGGGTCCAAATCCAAAATATTAAACTTTTAGGGGAGGGAAAGTTTCATTTTTAAATCGCATAGCTTTTAAATATTGGGTTGATAATAAAATAGAAGACTGGTGTGGCTTGTCAATCACCTTGCCTGTCAAAGGGGATGTGGCTTGACCTTTTGATTGCCAGTATAGGTACTGGAATGAATTTGATATAAGATTGTGTCAATCAAGTGAAGTCATTGCTTACAGTTCAACTTCCTTATTTCAGGAAATGGACAAAAGTTTTTGATATTATGACACATATCATGAGATATATGAAAAGGTTCCCATTGGTCCAAACAAGGGTGACCAAATTATTTGCAATAATTTGTCATCCTAAAGTTCAACTTGATACCTATCTCAAGCCACCAAAAGCAAACCAAGCCCTTAAAAAGTACCTTAACTCCAATTGCATCACCGAGGCCCTGTTGTTCTTTAGAGAGCTAATGAGAAAAAGCCCTTCTACAATTGATAGCTTTTCTTTCTTATTTGTCCTTAAAGCTTGCACCCAGAAGCATTCTGCCACCAGAGGAAAACAATTTCACACCCTCATCATAAAATTTGGGTTTGAGCCCATCATTTACCTCCAAACTTCTCTGATAAATATGTATTCAGCAAGAGGGAATCTTTTTGATGCACATTGTGTGTTTGATGAAATAACCTGTAAAAATATAGTTTGCTGGACGGCCTTGATTTCTGCCTATGTTGACAACCAAAACCCTCAAAAAGCTCTCAAGCTGGTCTGGCAGATGCAGATGGACAATCTGGAGCCTGATAATGTCACGTTGACTGTTGCACTCTCTGCCTGTGCAGATATTGGGGCATTGGAGATGGGAGAGTGGATTCATGCTTACATTCGTCATAAAGAAGGGCTTCATATAGATTTATCCCTGAACAATTCTCTCATTAACATGTATGCAAAATGTGGGGACATTGTGGCTGCCAGGAGATTGTTTGATGGCATGAAAAAAAAGGATGTCACAACTTGGACATCCATGATTGTGGGGCATGCGCTCCATGGACAAGCAGAAGAAGCGCTTAAACTTTTTTCAAAAATGAGAGGAATAAACAAGAACAGTAGGAAGCACAAGAGGCATGGTGATTGTGGTAGTTCTTTAATTGTCCCAAATGATGTTACATTCATTGGAGTTCTAATGGCTTGTAGCCATGCAGGGATAGTGGAGGAAGGGAAGCAACATTTCAAAAGTATGAGTGAGGATTATGGTTTAAAGCCTAGAGAGTCTCATTTTGGTTGTATGGTGGATCTTTTCTGCCGAGCTGGGCTCCTAAATGAAGCATATGAATTTATTTTAGAGATGCCATTTAAGCCAAATGCAGTGGTTTGGCGGACTCTTTTGGGTGCATGTACCCTCAAAGGAAATGTTGAGGTTGCTACAGAAGTTCAGGGCAGACTGTTTGAGTTGGATCCTGGCTATGCTGGTGATTATGTTGCCATGTCCAATATCTATGCTTCTAAAGGCATGTGGGATCAGAAAATTGTTGTCAGACATCATATAAAGCAGCGGAGGTCTCCTGGTTGCAGCTTAATTGAGGTGGGATCTGAAATAAATGAATTTGTTGCTGCAGATGAGGATCATCCTTTAAGGTCTGAGATTTATACGGTTCTCAAGCACTTGCTTATCAACATGAAATCTTTTGGGTACTCTCCGGAGCTTTCAAGCACAACAAAGTATTGATCATCAAAAGTTGTCAGATGAGCTTATGGTTTTGGTTGTTTTCGAAGTGAATTGAGCTATTTTAGAAGG
Source organism: Quercus lobata (assembly GCF_001633185.2). NCBI lineage: Eukaryota > Viridiplantae > Streptophyta > Magnoliopsida > Fagales > Fagaceae > Quercus > Quercus lobata. The sequence goes on along the minus strand of NC_044913.1, from coordinate 17,565,870 downwards.
GCTTGTTATAGATTGTAGTGAAATTATTTGATTTGGAGTGAATTGAGCTATTTAGAATTCAATGTTTTGTCGTTCTTTCGAGGACACTGAGAAGACGTTGGATGAGCTAAAGGTTTTATGCTAGCATAGTCTTTTTGAGTGGTCTCATTGTTGGGGTTTTACTGATTATTCTTCTCTCTCTGAGTTTATGTTTTCTCTTAGATTAGTTTCTTGATTTCCCTCTTTTTTGCTGTTTGTTTTATCTTTTTCTTGTTGTTCATCATCATGAACAACTTGTACTCTTCCTTATTTTTTCATTAATAATAGTTCTCTGTTTGCCTATCAAAAAATGAAAAAAAGAAAAAAAAAAAGAATTCAGTGTTTTTGTTCAAATTCTAAATTAGCATGTGGGTTTGGTTTGGTTTGGTTTTTTTATTTTTTTAAATTTATTTTAATAGTACTGCTATGCACAGGTGAACATTGATGTTATTGCTGGCTAAATTTCTTTCTTTCTTTTCTTTTTTGGTTTTAAATATGGAGAATACTCTATAAGAAACTGGATTGAAATTTTTTTCTTGTTCAATTCTCTATGTTTAATCAAGAATTAATATTTATGTAATCCTTATGCCTCACAACTATCTGATTGCTATCAATTTTTTCCCTAGTTTATGAGGTATGGATGCATCCTATTAAGCAAATTAATCCTTTTCTCTTTTAGATAGGAATCCTATACTTCCTTCCCCCACTCAACACCCCCAGAGGCAACACCCCCCCTCCCTCTCCCCACCCCCCCCAACCCCCCCCAAAAAAAAAAAATTGTTTCTTATAGTTTTATCTGACTGTATCTACTGAATTTATCTTTATGTAGCTGGAGCTTTCACAGGAGCTATTGCTGGTGCTCTAGCAGGTAAGGCTTCTGATAGTGGCATCCTCCGTGGAGCTGGACTTGGTGCCATTGCTGGGGCTGTGCTCTCTGTAGAGGTTCTGGAGGCATCCCTTGCTTACTGGTGTCTAGAACGATATGGGTCAAGGAGCTCATCTTCAATGGTTTGTTATTTAGGCCATGTTCTTTGTTTGTTTGGGTTGGATTTCTCTGGTGTTGTTTGCATGTCATAAAATTATGACCTGCCAAGATAGGACTTGATTCACCTTTACAGGTGAAGTCAACTACATCATGGTTTGAAAACCTAGCCTCTCAACTGAAAAGTGGAATAGCAATAGGACCATACCTAAACTTTGCGGCCCTGATTTATGGGGTTAAGAACAACCCTTCTAGGGAGAATTCATTCTTTCACATGTCATCATCATAGAGTTTCATTTTGTAGAGGTGCTTTCATTTTAATCTTTTGCTAAAGAGCAACTGCCTTCCTGCTGGTGAAACATGTATTCTTATTATTACCCCTTTCACATTTCATGAGTTTTTTTTTTTTGGGTGGAAGGCCCCTTGTCTTAATTCATGTTATAGACCAATTGTCTTCCTTTTGGATCCAGGCAGATTTCATAGAGGAGCTTTTTCATGGGAGATTTATGGAGGAACAATTTACACCAGTAATGTTAACTGCTTACCATTGGCAGGTTTTTACACATATCCAACCCCCAACACCCCCCCCCCCCCCCCTCTTTCTCTCCTCCCCCTTTCCTTAGAAATAGCTATTTGTAATATGCATCTTAAATTCATTAATGTTTATATGCATGCTCTGTTGGGTGGGATGTAGCTAGTGGATGGGCTTCTTGTTTTATATAACCTGTCAATTTTGGTTTCCAGATTACACGTCCACTTTGTCATGAAATGCTAATCAGTAGACTTCTTCAATAATGATTTTGCTCAATATGTTTTTCTTTATTTTGGTTTTTGTACTAACCCTTTTCTGGGTAATTTCTTTTTTGTAAGATATGGAACTTTGACAAAATAATGTAGGGTTTAAAAAAGAAAAGAAAAGCAGTCTCCTTTTTCATAAAAATTAATTGGTTTTATTTTTTATTTGACATTATTGGTAAGAGGGTTGTTATCTGGCACCTTATATGTCTTATACCATTTATACTCTTCATTATATTGTTTTAATGTTCTTAATCTTTGCATCCCCTAAGCAACTATTCTATAATCATTGTCTCAATATTTGGTGAAACAAATCAAGCTGTATATTCTTCCACCATGTATATTATTCTCACTCTTCATGTCAGGACATTTTGATAAAGAATTAAGGTGTCATCACATTTCTTCATGCATTGCATTGCAATTAGCATATTATGCGGTTGATAAAAAATTTGTTAACAATATGCTCTATACTTTCTGGGATTTCTTTGAGGCGGGGATTAGACTTCATATTGCAATTTGCGTACTCTGTAGATTATAATCTCTTTTTGGGTGTCTTGGCTTTAGTGAAATTATATTTATAAGCTGGTTATAATGCTCATGCCTCATAGATGGTTTAAACTTTTTTTTTTGAGTGTTAATTTTAAAATATTTATTTTGTTGGAACTTGGAATGTGCAGGTTAGCTTTGCTAATATAGGTTATGATGAGATTCATGATATTTATGGTGGAGTTGCACCCAGAGGATTGTCAGAGGATTCATTGAAGAGATTACCATGCCATATGGTCGTGGAGGAAACCAAGGCAGCACAAAGTATCTGTTGTACGATATGTTTGCAGGTATTATTCTTTTTGTGAAGAATTGGATGTTTTAATGGTCATTTCTTGTTTATGTAGCAGTTGTGGTGTATGAGTATTTCCATGATCAATTCTCAACTTTTTCTCTAATTTACCAAAGAAAATTGATAGTAATAATTACATGGAAAACCTGAAAGATCAAATTCACTTTATTGTAATTGTAAAGTTACTTTCTTAATATGTGTTAGCAATACAACCCTAATAATAAATGCGTATTTTGCAGGATATTGAAGTAGGAGAAACTGCAAGAACCTTGCCCCAGTGTCACCACGTTTTTCATTTGAAATGTGTGGACAGATGGCTCATCAATCATGGTTCATGTCCTGTATGCAGACAGGAAGTATAAATTCATATAGGATCCTGATTGTGTAGATATAAGGTGTCTGTAATTTGAAGGTGATTACTGTAAAATATAGCTTCCCCCACAGATTTAGACAGTCTGCAAGTATTGTGGTTATGTATAGAGTCAGGGAATTGTTATTCTTTGGGTCTGTTTAGATACCGCTTATTGCTGAAAACTGAAAACACTGTAGCAAAATAATTTTTAAATGTGTAAATAGTGTTATGGAATCCAATTTTAATGAAAATTTTGCTGAAAAGAGTACTCGTGGGTCCCATAAACAGTGCGCTTTGTATAATGGTGGTTAGTATTTTGAAGTATATAATACTGTAGTTTCAAAATATTCTATGCATGTATGTCTGCCTTGATGAAATGATTGGATATTGAGAAAGGCCCTTTAGAGTACAGATATGATCAAAGTATAGCCATACTCGCATATAACGCAAAGAGGGAGGCATCATACTCCACTTCACTAGCCTCTCCTTCAAGGCCATTTTGCTTATTGAGCCATTTGACTGATCAAATATTCTATCTTCACGATCTTTTTGAATTCCATGAATGACAGAAGGGTTCGAGGACGTGGCTTGTATAATGGACTTGATTCATGAATCAGGATGGTTTGGAGTATAAAATGGACAAATATAGGGCTCTAGTAATGCAGTGAACAATGCAATTCTTAAGCCCTAATCCTAACCAGCCTTCCGAAAAATCTCCAAAATGAGACAGGAAAATAACCACCAATTTGGTACAGTGAAAGTGATGTTGTCAAGACAACAAATTATAGTATAGAAGGCAAACTATCTATAGAGAAATAATTATTTAATCTTTGCCTTGCATCCAACATAGAAATGCCTTGTAACTAAAATTAAAAATTGTTTATTTTCTGAAGGTCGCTGGTACTTTCTGATCCAATGCCTCAGGCCAGTGCTAGTCCAACGCTTTTTACAGCAAATTTCTTGTCCAGAATCTGTTGAAGTGCTTTGCCATGGGCTAAAAAGGATTTTTAATGATTAATGTAAACCAACCAACTCTAATATCAGTCAATTTTTTTCGCTCATCACACCTTCACTGATCTTTAAAAAATAACAAATGAAAAGACAAGAAAAGTTCATTACAGAAAAGGAAGTTAATAGAACTAATGATTTGTTACAGAGCAAAGGGTTTTGCGTAAGTTTGAATTATTAATCCTTGTAAAGGATATGGTATACATACAATGCCCCATGGTGGTACTCCCACTGCATATTGGATTTCTTAGAACTTTATCGCCGATGAAAAGAGAATTTGCGGGAAATTATAGCACATCTGACAACTCGAAGCTAGCAGTACACTGCTTATTGATTTGTGCGTATTGTCTGCAAGCATGAAGAAACCATGATCAGATTAAATAGAGTAAGTTCCAAGAAAAAAAAATTATGCTCTCGAGATCACTTTGTAATGAAGGTACGATAGAACTAATTGATGCCCATATAGTGGTTTGTGCATCATACAAATTTACAACAGAATTGTGGCCAATGTTCTGACACCAACAAACCGTGAAGTTCTTTCAGAATCTAATTGAGAAACTTTGATGATGTGGAGAAGGTGACATACATGGAAATAAAGAATACAGTATCGCAAGTTGCATTAAATATGATCTTCTTGAGGTCATTTCACACTGCAACAGCTACAGGCTTTTTGCTGGCTTTGATTCCCCTTATAGCTGGAAGATAGTCAATTCAAGCAACAAAAATAATTTCAGTACATCCTTTTATCAGCATTATAATTGTATTTTTTGGACTAATGAAGGTTTGGTTTTGACATACCTTCAGCATAATCTTTGGCTCCAAAGACAGCAGAACCAGCAACTAGAGCATTAGCTCCAGCCTCTATAACCTGTCAATGTGGAAAAAAAACTATAAATTGGTTTTGTAAATGAACCCATAGGATGTTGTGCAACTTACTACAAAATATCTTTTGAAGATCCAAATCCCAGAAACTGAAGAAAAGTATGTTTTTCCCTTAAAATCTTTTCATTCTCTGTTTTAATGGTCTGAATTAACATGACAATATTATAGAATTCCAGAGGTTGCCTAATGAAGATGAATTGAGTGTCCTAAAGTTTCCAAAAGTTAAGGAGAAGGAACAAATACCTTTTCTTTCTTCTTATTCTTTTGTTTAGTTTTTCTAATGTGTTCTAACACCCTCAAGGTTGGTTAAGTGACACATAACATAGCTTTGGTACAGCCCACTGTGTTTAAAATGCGGTAACAAGAAATTTACATAGGTTCCACTGACCCTCATTCAAATTACTTTTTAATAATTACTAGAAGGCTGGTCCATAGATAACTTGAAGTTCATATGTTAACCAAAGGAAGAATAAACTTAGACTGGACACCTTATATGCATTTTTGGGACCAACTCCACCATCCACTTCAATCCATGGGTTCACTCCCTGCAAAAATAAATAAAACAAAAAAATGTGAATGGCTTTGGAGTTCATATAAGATGTATAAGACATATCAAAGGAAAGCCACCAAGGATAAAATTTACATGGAAAACCATACCTTCTCTGCGCATATTCTTCTCAAGTCTGAGATTTTCTTCACTTGGCTCTCAATAAAGCTCTGCCCACCAAACCCAGGGTTTACAGACATGATCAAGACCAGATCAACCACTGTTAACATGCTAAAATTGTTAGTTCCATAGTTTCTGGCCAGATAATTCCCAAATAATGTACTATTGTGTTGATTTAAGGTTGCTATGCATTATCTATTGTTTTTCTGTTTGGACTCACTTTTCACTAATGAATTCAATGCATTTTTCTAGGGAGAAAAGCAGTAGGGAAGAAAAGAGAAAAAAAAAATCTTGTTTGCAAAGTATATGGATCAGAAGGGGATAGTGACCGTAAATGTTATTTAAGTCTCCAAAATGATTGAGTGTTATCTTACATAGGTCACTTGCCCACATCATTCCCATTGCAATCAATGTGTACATTTTTTTCCCTCAAAATTAATAGGAATTAAACCGGTTGTTTGGAAGCTACATGGTAAAAACATATTACACTACTTTGTCTGTCCCAAATGACTTTAAATTATTTGTTCATCTCCACTTTGCACAAGTTATTCAGCATTTTTAATTAATGGTTCCTGACTTGTTCAATAGCCCATAGGCAAGGCTGGACATGTGTCCACAACTTACCTTAGTAGTCAATAAATAACAAATTGGAATGAGGAACGAGCCTCAACAAATAGGCCAGATAAGATAAGGTCCTTCTGTAACGTCATTAAAGACTTTCTGGATAAGCATATTGCATAGAAATAAATAAATAATGAAAGAAAATAAACTCCTTGATATGAACTCACCATCAAGGACATATTCTATTGCAGTTAGTGGAGTGCCAGGGTTTAGGACAACTCCAGCTTTGGCTCCCAAACTTTTTATCTGGGTGATAAGAAAAAATACAGTCAAAAAAGTGCAAGTAGTAACACCGAAACTAGGAAAGAATCTCCAATTAAGATTTGTTATCCCTACCCCCACCTCTCTCTCTCTCTCTCTCCCTCACCTGGCAGAGCAATGAAACAAACAAGTTGATACAGAAAAGTAAACAAGAATGATGGAAATCAAGACATTGCCCACCTCATTTGGGAGCTTAGACTTTCAAGGCTGGATTATTATGTATCACATTACCGGACTTCTGAATTCAGAGACAAAATCCGCCCCCCCCCCCCCCCCCAACCACCCCTTCTCCCTTTCCAATTGGTAGTTCAGGGAACCAAATATTACAAACAAAACTTTATACTGATGTTTTGATTGTATCACTATTATAACACACATAAATATCAACACAGACCAAGAAAAAATCATACCTGATTAACTGTGCGATGCAAATGGATGGTGGAAGCTTGCTCACAATGAACACTGACTATGTCGGCTCCTGCCTTGATAAAATCTGGCACTCGCTGTTCGGGTTCCACAATCATCTGTAGGATATTGATTCCATATGAGCAATTTTCTGGGGACTTTATAATGACCCAATTGGCAGAAATAAAAGAAGGAAAGATTACCAAATGTACATCCAAAGGAAGATCTGTCACAGGACGCAAGGCATCAACCACAAGAGGTCCAATTGTAATGTTTGGAACAAAACGACCATCCATGACATCAACATGAATCCAATCACAACCAGCCAACTCCACTGCTTTTACCTAGATAAAGTGAGAGTGAAATGCTAACAACATCCATGAAAACCAAATACTAAATTACATAAACTTAACAAATATTAAGAGTATCTAACTTATAAAGAATTAAGAAGCTGGGTGGGCATTCAAACAGGTACATATAATTCTTTGGATTTATAGAAAAACAAAAGGCAGCATGGTGGCAAATATCAAAGTGCTAAATTGAACCTGCTCTCCTAACTTTGAAAAGTTAGCCGAGAGAATAGATGGAGAAACTATGATATCACTTTTCGAAAACTTATCAACCCGAGCTGAAGCCTTCACCACAGTACTAAATCTTCTCCTGAAATCCGACAACAAGTAGCAACGTATATCAGAAATAGACCATCATCTTCTGGAATGACTCAAAGAAACTGTTGCTGGAAAATTCAACTTCAGCTAGGCCAAAACCAAGAAAACACAGATGTGCTTAATTGAACATGAATGAACCTTGAACCAAAATACATGTAACATTTTAATTTTAACAACCAAACTACCAAAGTCTGAAACATAATTGCACAGTTGAAATATGCAGACTTTCCGCATTTTATATGAAACTTTCAATAGAACAGTTTAACAACTATCTGGACATTGCCACTCTGAAAAATCCTAATTGTTCACTGAAATTAGAAAAGGCCAGTCGTAATACTGGCCTCTTTTCATTAGATATGAGCAGAGGATTTCATAGAGTGCCTTTGGAGTCCTCTAAAATAACCCCCTTTACTAGGTTGGATGCTAGGGGTTGATCTAAAACTCAGATGGACCTCTTGACAATCCGGGTTGATCTAAAACTTATAGAACAATCCGGTTTTCATCTAATTATTCCTCCTTAGATGGACCTCTTGACATTCTCCTTTCAAATGAAGACAGCCTATTTAAACCATTAGATAAATGGGCAGAGGAAATACCTTCCTATCTTACAATAAAAAATTTGTACCTAATTCATTCATTTTATTGATAAAACAATAACAGATTCAAAGTTCAGCTAAACACAATCACTAACATGTAAGCAACAAAATTGTTCCTTTAGCCACTACAAGCTTTCAATTAAACTGACTACAACTTTTAATTGACACATGAGGAAAACAAACTGATTCAAATCCAGAAAAAGTTGCTTCCATCATTATCCACAGTTATACTACAATAATATAAATTTCTCAAAATCATTAAAGAATTCATGGTTCTTATTGTAAAAGTGTAAAACTATGTCATGTCCGAACAGGGTCTCATTCAAAAACGCAAATTTTTTTCTATCTTAGCCTCTAAAACTCAACTAAACAACAATACCCAATAGAAATCCCAAGAAGAAAAGGCACACCAAATCAAAGTAAACCATACCTTGTGAAGGTGAGTGAGCTGGGTTGAGAAAGAGACTGTTTTTGAAGCTTAAGACCCCCACCAAACCCATTAATCTGGGATTGGACTGATGAACACAATGAAGCTGTTGACATTTTCTTCTTCTTTGTCTCTGTGACTCTCTGTGTGTCTCTCTTTGTATATATGAATAGGCGTCTCTCTGAGGCCTCAACGGTTAGGTAGTGAGAGAAAGTTTGGTTATTTTCTCACTCTTTCTCTCTCTCTTTTTGGTCACTCACCAATTCTTTTTTGAAGAACACACCCACCAATCTTTCAACATTGAGTTTAATAAGGTAAGACCAAACAAATTCTCGGAGATATTTAAGGAAAAATTTGTGTACCTGACACGTGTCCCAAGGAGTGCTGATTTGCTTATCTGCAATGGTTGGCGCTCTATTAATCTTTGCTGACTTGAAGTTGTAAGAGAGAGAGAGAGAGACAGTATTTTTTTTTTTTTTTTTTTAAGTAAAAGAAGGAGGTCTCTCGTATAAATTCATGAACTTCAAGTCATGTGACAGCAATAAATAATATAACTTGTATCATTGATATTTTAATTGAATTATCATTATAGGCACAACACATTCGTTAAATCGTCACTACTCGAACCACTCAATTCCTTTCAAACATAATATAAAACGATACAATGATTCCTACCTACCGCTAGGCCACATCCAGGGTGGTAGAGAGACAATATTATTTGAGTTCTTATTAATTTTAATTTTAAATGGATCCTTATTTATTAATCTTTGTTTTTGGCCATAATTTGGATTGTAGTTTTTTTAAAGGAAAAATTTGGATTGTAGTTATGGAGGCCTTAACTTTGCTGTGCCCACGCTTCTTCTCTCCCAAAAAAAAAAAAAAAAAAAAAACTAACAAGAAATTGGATTTATTTGCTAGAAGAAGGGGATGACTCTGCTCAGCAATGCACTTGACTTGAGAAATTGTTTTTCTAGTTGTGTTTTTAAGTGGATTAAAAGGTAGGGTAATGGTGTGGCTCATGCCCTTGCTAAATGTGTTAATTAATTTCCTTCTGTGTTGTAATAATGAGACTCTTCCTCTCTTGTTGTCTCATATGCTTGAAAGAGGAACTCTCATACTCTTTTTCATTTGAATGATGAAAATCTTGTTTTACCCCAAAAAAACAAAGAGGGTTTTTCTTTTTTCTTTTTTGGTCAATTTAGATAACAATTTTGAGAAAAATCCAAGTGGAGTGTAACTTATTAATTAAGAGATTTGGAGTTCGATTTTTGTCTATACTAAAAACCATTTGGTATCTTGGTTTGATAATAAAAAGCAATCATCATGAACCGACGCAAAAAATTAAAAACTATTTCTAAAAAATTATGTTATTTTAATTTTTTTTTTTTTATGGAACTCTTACTCACTTGTGTATATCCGATATAACCTGTACAAACTCTAGTAACAAACACTTTTTTTTTTTTACTTAAATAAATAAATACAAACAAACAAACACTCTCTTTTTGGTTGCATTGGCACCCAATTCAGAGAGGTTAACTTGATCAATACAATTGATAGGCCTTCAAAATTTTGAGCTAAGTTAGCTAATGACTTGCAGGATGTCAAAAATACTAATTATGTTGAATTAAGATGGCTTCATAGACTTTGCCCCAAATAAAGAAATTGCTAATATTATTTATGTGAGTTCCAGTTAGCTCAACTGGTAAAATTTCTAATGGTTGTATAAGAGTTTTACGATTCAATCCTCGCTTACACCAAAAACTAATTGGTGTCTTAGTATAAAGAGCTATCATCAGAAGCGGATGCCATAAGTTGAAACTTTCTCTCCAAAAAAAAAAAAAAAAAAAAATTCTATTATGCTTATTGATGAAGCCATGAAAATCACCAGTGAGTTACACGATCCTCGTACGCTTGAAATAGCGACCTGCAAGAAGAAAGAAGTGACCTAACAGAGAGCACCGGTGTAGTGCCGGCCAAATACCCTCCGAAGGTCAAGTTAGAACTATTCTCAACTCTAGAGTGCTAGAGAGGGGTGAATTATGCATACCTTTATTTGTGAGGATATTGGGGCTTTTATAATAGTAGAAGGTTGACCTCTCTTCCTTGGTGTAGAAGTATTTTCCTTATAGGAATCCCCTTGAATAATCCCAAACGTGATGGACAAGACTTTTCCTTGTAGAGAATATCTTCATTAAGTGCGCATCTTCCGGAGTTCTTCTTGTGCTAGGATTCCTATTTCCTTTGGGATTCTACGATGATTCAGGCGTGTGTAGCAAGTATTTCAAGTTAGGGTTTCCGCTTGTGCCTTGGGCTTACCCACTGTCGGCCCATGGGCTAGGATTCATCAGGCCCAACTTATGAAGGTCCGTTATGCCAAATTTTACCCCTTCAGTTGCCCCCTTCACCCTATGGTCCGTCATGACAAAGTGGATGGATCAATAGGGTGACGGTTTAAAGTTCTTAGGGTTGATGGTTTAAGGGTCTTGGGGTTGACGATTCTCAAAGTTGAAGATTCTCAAAGAGGACGACACGAACCGCGATTACTATTGACAGGTTGTCAAGCATTTATGAGGTATGACACGTGTCATTTTTTGATTGGATTTTCCCTCGGATTGAAGCATCGCTTCGTCTTCCGTGCATTTCATATATATATATATATATATCACACTTCTCTTTCATTTGTCCACTTTTCAACTAAAAAATATTGTCAGAGCGCCACCATCAACCTTGTCAGAGAGCGGTCTATCAAATAGCTGTACCCGTTATCAATACAACTGTCGACCGTCACTTATTTAGACTTGGTGAGTATTTTCTTTTCATAAGTCCTGCAAATGCATATTTGATTTTCTTAGACCTTTTTTACACACCCGTCATCACTTCTAGATCCGTCAGTCTTAGGTTTTGTCGTCACGTGTAGGCAATGTCTAGTGTGTCAAGTAATCAGTAAGTCGTTCGTGACGGGACGGATTACAAGAAAGTATACCCATCTGGTCATAAAGACTAAGAGAGTCTAGGCGAAGAAAGGAGTCCGTCCTCCTCTTCCTCGTCCTCAACAAATGAGGATATGGAGATGGCTGAAAAAGAAGATACTTCTGATGACGGGGAGGATCAACCATTGAGATCCGTATTGGTGCTGATGGACTTAGGGAGTTCATCATGCTACCAGAGTGGACGATGCATAACTTCACATCCGTCATCAAGGAGAAACACTTCAACACATTTAGGGCTAATTTTCAAATTCCAAATAACATTCCAATCCATCTACCCTATGTGTCAGAGAAATGTTATTACAAGGGGATAGAAGGTGTCGGAGTGTACGAACAAATGCTGAAGGTGGGACTTAGGTTTCCACTAAGTACCCTGCATAGAGAGCTTCTAAAGTATTTAGGTCTGTGCGTCACCCAGATATCCTTAAATGCTTGAAGGGTCTTCATAGTAATGGAGATTCTTTACGGTGCTATGACAGATGGCGCTAGGAGGTTGATGGTGTGTGAATTCCTTCATTGCTACTGTCTAGATGAAATAGATAGGTCAAGGGAGATGTATAGTTTTGCTAGTAGGAGTCCGTTGCTGAAAGTCATATTTGAAACACCCGACTCAAATAGAGATTGGAAGAGTCGTTACTTCTTCTTAGAGGGTGACGAGTGGATGGGTCATCAAGGGGAGACGGAATATATGCCCGTCGACACAACCTGGCGAGTATTAAATCCGTCCAGTATGCACCCGTCCAGTATGAATCCAGATACCATCCACTGGTAATGTGACAGTCCTGAACCCACACCGGAAGCCGTCAGATATAACGCCAAAATTCACAGATGTAAGTCCATCAATCTTCATCTTGTATAAAAAGGCTTTAACTTTTAGTTGATAACTTCATCCGTCCTTCTTTACAGAGATGGACGATGATAAGAGGAAGGCGTTGATCAAATCACAGGCTGCAAAAAGAAAGGAGTCCGGTGATGTAGCTCCTAAGGGGACGGTTTCGTCCATTAAAAGGAACAGCAACCGTCCAAAGGGGACCGTCCCCATAAGCAACAAAAAGTCCCTCTAGAACCCGTCGTGGGGTTGATGGCTGAGGGTACGAAGACCGTCACCACAACAAAGCATGGGTCAGGCAAGGGCTTAATGAAGGCCCCGTCCACTAACCAAGAGAAGCCTCCTCCCCTCCTCCGTTACGACTCCAAATATGCCTTGGAAAAACTTTCACCTATCATCACGTTGGAGGACTACGAGGATTTAGGCAATCACTCGACGGAGGCAATGGGGGAGACGGGTCTCTTTGCTATCGCACAGGTAATCTTTGTCTGTCTACTTATGTCCGTCCACTCCATTTTGTTTTTGTCTAACCCTTATGACTTTTTTGTTTCAGTCCCTGATTATGGTGAAGGGCTTAATGGATTGATGCCTTAACCGTGAGACAGCTCTGGATCGTGTGCGAGCAAAGGCAGAGCAGATGGAGGATGAGCTGGTTCAACTTAACAAGTGGAAGTCCACTATGGAGAAAAAGTTTGACCTTTCAGAGCAGGTGAGGAAAGAGCTCAAGCAAAAGACGGATGAAGCGAGGAAGGCCCTAGAGGTCAAAGATAAGGAGATCCAAGACGTGAAGGAAAAGCTCTGTCAAGCTAAGGAGGCAGCAGTCCGAGAATATCGTGACTCCGACGCCTTATTGTCTGAGCCAAGAGAATCATTCCTACAAGGTTTTGATGAGACGCTTCGTCAATTTAAGGAAGCCTACCCTGCCCTGGATGTGTCCATGATAAAAGTTGACAACCAAGCTCAGATGTTTGCTATGCCCATCACCTCAGAGAACACAGATGACCTCTTTGCTGAGGATGCAGCCCCAGGCGACGAAGAGTTAGCCCAAGCTCAGAATGTCCAAGATGTCGGCCCTAAAGAGTAGAGAGATTTTATTTTTTTTATTGTACATTTGAAACTAATCCGTCATTAATTTTGTGTATCGAACAATTGCCTTTCGAGGGTTTTATCCGTCAATGTTGCTTTATTTCTCAACTTTATGCCTGCTTTATATATCTTTATTGTTTGAATAAGATGTATAAATTTTCGTCCGCTCCAATTGTCCATTATATGGAAAACTGGCCATCTTTATGGACTTACGTATAATTTTAGTTTTTGGATGAATCGTCCTCCTCAAATACTTAGGTAGTTTATCCCATCCTTCTTTATGGACTTGGAAATTTTCACCTTATGGGGTGATCCGTGCAGTTGATGGGCTTGTATCCTTCCACTTATGTTAACTTAGAACTTGTCGTTATCCATCCATTTTATGGATTTGTCGTCATCCGTCTGGATTGCTCTGTTCAACTGGTGGACTTTGTATATTAATCGCTATTTTTACGGGCTTAGGGGTTTCACCCGTTTGGGGCTACCCGTCCAGTTTGTGGATTTTGTTCTAACCGTCCATTTTATTGACTTAAGGAGTTTTCACCCGTCAGGGATGATTCGCCTACTTAGTATACTTTATTTGTCATCCGTCCATTTTTATGGACTTCGACTATCACCCGTCTAGGATGATCCGTCCATCTTGTGGACTTTGATAATAGTTTCCAATCTATAGATGGTCCGTCCACTTTGGGGGCTTGATAATAAATTCACCCTATTGGTAACCCGTCCACTTTGTGGACTTGATGACAGTTTCCACCCTATGGGTGGTCCGTCTACTTTGTGGTCTTGATAATGAACTTGCCCTATGGGTGATCCGTCCACTTTGTGGACTTGATAACAAATTCCACCCTATGGGTGATTCGTCCACTTTGTGGACTTGGTACCATTTCCACCCTATGGGTGATCCGAGTGATCCGTCCACTTTGTAGGTTTGGTAATCATTTCCACACTATGGGTAATCCATCCACTTTGTGGACTTGATAATAATTTCCACCCTATGGGTGGTCCATCCACTTTTTGGACGTTGTTTTCTCTTGTTCACTTTTGAACTTTGTGAGAATCCAAGTAGAAAAACACGGTTGTGTTTGAATAATTCCTCTTTAAAAATAAAAATACGTTTGTAGGGAAAAGTACCTGCCCCCTTAGGCTTAAAAAGGCACAAAATATTTTAGCAAAAATTGTCAAAGGAAAACTAGTAATTGTAACTAAAATTAAATAAACTGGGAAATTAGGGATTGTCGCTGTTCTTCATATTATCTCTACTGGTAGTATTTTCGTAGATGCTCCGTGTTCCATGGGTGCTGCAGCTTTTGTTCGTCCAGTGTTTCGAGGTGGTAGGTGCCCTTCCTTTGCCATGATGCTATCCTGTAGGGTCCTTCCCAGCTGGGGCCAAGCTTTCCTTGCAAAGGATCTCTAGTGGCGCCCATTACCTTCCGTAGTACAAGATCACCGACCTGAAAGTCTCTATGCCTCACTTTGGAGTTGTAGTGTTTCGCCATGAGATTCTGATAACGCGCCAACCTTTGCTCTGCTGCCACTTTGACTTCGTCCACTAGGTCGAGCTGAAGGGGCATGGCCTCTTTGTTCTTATCCTTGTCGTAGTTCTCCACCTAGTAGCTTGTGAGCCCTACTTCTACGGGAATGACAGCTTCACTTCCATATGCTAGTTGAAATGGCGTTTCTCCAGTGGGTGTTCTTGCTGTAGTCCGGTATGCCCACAGAACGCTTGGTAGTTCGTCCGGCTAGATACCCTTTGCCTCCTCGAGCAGGGTCTTAGTTATCTTGAGCAAGGATCAGTTCATGACTTCGACTTGCCCATTAGCCTGTGGGTGTGCAGGCAACGAGTAGTGGTTCTTGATTCCTAGCTTTGAGCAAAAGTCTCTAAACGCGCTGTTGTCGAATTGCTTACCGTTGTCAGATACCAGCACTCTGGGTATCCCGTACCTGCATATGATATTTCTCCAGACAAAACTTCGGATGTTCTTCTCCGTGATGGTGGCTAAGGCTTCTGCTTCTACCCATTTAGTGAAGTAGTCTATGCCAAATACTAGAAACTTTAGTTGCTTGACCGCCGTCGGGAACGGGCCCATGATATCTAATCCCTATTGTGCGAACGGCCAGGGTGTCGTCATGGGGGTCAGTTCTTCGGATGGTTGCCTGATGAAATTGCTGAACCTTTGACACTTGTTGCAGGACTTGACATAAGCTTGCACGTCCTTCAGCATTGTAGGCCAATAGTATCCTGCGCAGATCAACTTATGTACTAATGACCTTACCCCTGAGTGGTTTCTGCAGATACCTTCGTGGATTTCTCTCATTACGTAACTTGCTTCCTCGTGGCCTAAACACCTCAGGTATGGTTGAGAGAAACCTCTTTTGTATAAGACATCTTTTATTAGTACAAATCGTGATACCTAGACCTTCAATTTTCTTACGGCGTCCTTCTCGTTTGGTAATGCGCCGATTTTCTAATAGGATACCAATGGCGTGGTCCAATTGCATTCAGAATCTACCTCTTGCATATTCATTCCGTCGTTAATAAGTAAGGAGACTTGAACGAATGATAATACTTGTTTGGGGACAAGCATAAATTCGGCTGATGTAGCTTTTGCTAGATGGTTGGCACATTTATTTTCTTCCCTTGGGATTTGAATGAATTTGACTTCGAGGTCGCCGATTCGGTACTTCACTTCTTCTAGATACCTCTTCATCCTTTCATTCTTACATTCATAGCCGCCATTAATTTGGCTCGTTACTACCTGTGAATCGCAATGTACGACTATGTTTTCCGCACCTGCAGCCTTTGCAAGGTCTAGCCCTGCCACCAAGGCTTCATATTCTGCCTCGTTGTTGGTTGTGGGGAACTTTAGTCGGATCATACATTGGATATTATCTCCCTCCGGGGTTTGGATTACTACGCAGGCTCCTCCGGCTCATCTATTCGAAGATCCGTCAGTATAAATATTCCATTGTCTTTTCTTCTCTGCCCCCTGGCTGTCTCTGAGGGTGAATTCGGCGATAAAGTCAGTCACTACCTGCCCTTTTACAGCCGTTCGCGGACGGTACTGTATGTCAAACTCGCTAAGCTCTACTACCCACAAAGCCATTCTTCCTACTGCCTCTGGATTGCTCATAGCTTTTCTTAAGGGCCTTTCTGTTAAAACAATGATGGTATGTGCTTGGAAGTATGGTTTGAGTTTTCGCGCTGTGATTATCAACACGAAAGCCAACTTCTTCATTTGAGGGTACCTCTCTTCTGCCCCTTGGAGTGCTCGGCTCGTGAAGTAGACAGGTTTCTGCGATCCATCTTTCTCTCTTACCAAAGCTGCGCTTACAGCGATGTGTGAGACGGCTAAATATAGGTAAAGCTCTTCCCCCGGCTTGGATGGACTGAGCAACGGTGGAAAGGAAAGATATGCTTTTAAATTGTTAAATGTCGTCTGGCATTCGTCCGTCCACTCGAATGTTTTTCTGAGAGTGCGGAAGAAGGGTAGACATCTGTCCGTTGCTCTCGAGACGAACCTGTTTAGGGCTGCGATTTTTCCATTCAAACTTTGGACCTCCTTAACCGTCCTTGGTGGTTCCAACTCCATTATGGCCCGTATCTTCTCCGGGTTGACCTCTATTCCTTTTTGGGATACCATGAAGCCCAGGAATTTCCCCGCTGTCACTCCGAACGCACACTTGTTTGGATTGAGCTTCATATTGTACGACCTGAGTGTTTCAAAGGTCTCTCTGAGGTCGTCTAGGTGATCATCTTCACGCAGACTCTTTACTAACATGTCGTCAACATAAACATGTACGTTCCTTCCAATCTGGTGCGCAAACATTTTGTTCATTAGCCTCTAGTATGTTGCCCCAGCATTTTTGAGTCCGAATGGCATCGCCTTGTAGCAGAACAGTCCTTGGCTTGTAACAAAGGAGGTCTTCTCTTGATTAGATTCTTCCATTTTGATTTGTTTGTAGCCCGAGAAGGCATCCATGAAAGTTAAGAGCTGGTGTCTTGCAGTTGAATCTACCAAAGTATCTATTCGCAGGAGTGGGTAGCTATCTTTAGGGCAAGCTTTGTTGAGGTCCGTGAAATCTACACACATCCTCCATTTTCCATTGGCCTTTTTAACCATGACAACGTTTGCCAACCAGTTGGGGTAGTATACTTCTCGGATGAAATCTTCCTCTAGTAATTTTCGAACTTCCTCTATTATGGCCTTGTCCCGCTTCTGGGCGAACACTCGTTTCTTTTGTCGGATTGGAGGGAATGAAGGCGACACATTTAACTTATGGACCATGACTGAAGGGTCAATTCCTGGCATGTCTTCGTGACTCCAGGTGAACACATCTTGGTTATCTTTGAGGAAAGTCGTGAGCGTTTGGCGCACCAGCCAACTAGCTAGTGTGCCAATTCTAGTCGTCCGTTCCGGCCGTGTGTCATCAAGGCTCACCTCTTCCAGTTCTTCAACTAGCTCTGCTAGTGCTCGTTGCTTTCTGATACACATCATTTGCTGTTGATCCTCCATTTCTAATATGGCAATATAGCATTCTCGTGCTACTATTTGATTTCCTCGCAGTTCTCCTACCTCGTACTCCATCGGGAATTTAATCATCAAGTGGTATGTTGAAGTCACCGCCTTCCAAGAATTGAGAGTGGGCCGTCCGAGAATGGCATTGTAGGCGGACGAGCAGTCGACTACGAGAAACGTTACCTCCCTAGTGATCTGCTGAGGATAGTCACATGCCGTCATAGATAGTGTAATTGCACCCAAGGGGAACACCTTCGTTCCTCCAAATCCCACGAGTGGGGCATTCGTTGGGGTTAACCGTTCCCTATCAATCCTCATTGCTGGAATGCCAGGTAGTATAAGATGTCCACTGAGCTGCCGTTGTCGACGAGGACCCGATGCATGTTATAATCTCCTATTTGCAAGCTGACCACAAGTGCGTCGTCATGAGGATAGTGAAGTCTCTGAGCATCATCTTCTGAAAATCCGACGACGGGGTTATCTATTCGTGGCATTTTAGGTACGGATCCTATAAGTTGGATGCTATGGACCATTCTAAGGTAGGTTTTGCGGGCTTTTTTGGAAGATCCGACAGCAGTTGTGCCCCCTACGATCATTCTTATGTCCCCTATATGTGGTCTAGGGCGCTCATTCTCCCGTCGTGGGGCCTGCTCTTGGGGCGGATCGGTTCTTTCCTTGTTGACGAATCTCTATAGCTTCCCTTGTTTAATAAGGGCCTCAATCTGCTGTTTCAGATCGTAGCAGTTGGATGTGTCGTGCCCATAGTCACGGTGGAAGCTGCAATACTTGTCCCTTGGCCTCTTGTTAGGATCTCCCTTTAGTTTACCAAGGAACGTCAGTGCTCCTTCATCTTTGATCTGCATTAAAACTTGATCTATCGGGGCGGTTAATGGAGTGAAGCTCGTGAACTTCCCAGTGGGGGGTTTAGGGCGCCTTTCATCTCGTTGATCTCCGGTTCTAGCAATCTTTCGCCCCTTATCCTGTCGTGTGTTTTCCTATCTTTCCCTCTTTTTGGCTTCTCCTCGCGGGCTAGCAATGCATATTCCGCGTTCATGTATTTGGTGGCTCTATAAAGCACGTCTGACATGGTCTTTGGGTCATTCTTGTATAAAGAAAACAAAAACTTACCCTTCTGTAATCCGTTAATGAATGCAGCTACGAGTATCTTATCATCCGCTTCGTCAATTGAAAAGGCCTCCTTGTTGAAACGAGTTATGTAGGACCATAGCGTCTCATCTTCTCACTGCTTGATGCTCATTAAGCACGCGGTAGACCTCTTGTACCTATGTCCCCCAATAAAGTGCGAAGTGAACTGGGCACTCAACTCCTTGAAAGTATTGATGGAGTTTGGCGTTAATCTACTGAACCAAATTCTCGTAGGACCTTTCAGGGTCGTCGAGAAGGCCCTACACATGATCTTATCTGGTACCCCTTGAAGATGCATTAGGGTCTTGAAAGTCTCTAGGCGATCGAGGGGATCCTTGACCCCGTCGTAGCTTTCAATCTAGGGCATGCGAAATTTTTGTGGCAGGGGGAAAGAGTTGACGGAGGTAGTGAATGGTGAGTTGGTTCTGTTTACTAGGTCATCAAGATCATTGGACACTCGTCCCTTGAGGGCATTCATCATG
Source organism: Quercus lobata (assembly GCF_001633185.2). Lineage (NCBI taxonomy): Eukaryota > Viridiplantae > Streptophyta > Magnoliopsida > Fagales > Fagaceae > Quercus > Quercus lobata. The sequence continues at coordinate 17,546,300 of NC_044913.1, read as the reverse complement.
ACCTCCATCTGTTCCTTCATCGCCTGCATCTCTGCGACAATAGGTGGAGAGGCCGTATCCATGAGAGATGGGAGGCTCATGTTTTGCCGCTCTAGTCTGCTTGGGGCGTTATTGCCCTCTGGCTTCTCTTGGTCCCTTCATTCGACACTGGTACCTTCTTGGTTTTCCTTCTGAACGTTGTGTCCTGCGTCCCTTTGGCGTAGCTGCTCCTCTATATCATGGTTCTGTTTTGTGAGACATTCTACTGCTGCCATGAGAGTTTGGACCTGCCTCTCCAATGCAGTAGATCTTGGCGGCTCGTCTCCTTGAACGTTGTTAGTGGTAGCCATCGAGCGAGTGAGTACCATGCAACTCTTATGTCCGGGAAGCGATTAGTTTGGTTAAACGGTCGTCCCCACAGACGACGCCAACTGATGAAGCCGTGAAAATCACCAGTGAGCTACACAATTCTCGTACGCTTGAAATAGCGACCTGCAAGAAGAAAGAAGTGACCTAACAGAGTGCACCGGTGTGGTGCCGGTCAAATACCCTCTAAAGGTCAAGTTAGAACTATTCTCAACTCTAGAGTGCTAGAGAGGGGTGAATTATGCATACCTTGATTTGTGAGGGTATTGGGGCTCTTATAGTAGTAAAAAGTTGACCTCTCTTCCTTGGTGTAGAAGTCTTTTTCTTATAGGAATCCCCTTGAATAATTCTAAACGTGATGGACAAGACTTTTCCTTGTAGAGAAGATCTTCATTAAGTGTGCATCTTTCGGAGTTCTTCTTGTGCTAGGATTCCTATTTCCTTTGGGATTCTACGATGATTCAAGCGTGTGTAGCAAGTATTTCAAGTTAAGGTTTCCGCTTGTGCCTTGGGCTTACCCACAGTCGGCCCATGGGCTAGGATCTGTTAGGCCCAACTTATGAAGGTCCGTCATGCCAAATTTTACCCCTTCACTTATAGCCAAAGTTGAGGTATTTTTTGTGCATAATATATAGTATATGAGAGGCGGGCTTCAAAAGCAGTTGTAATGTTGCTTCCTTCAAATAATAGGTTCTGCCTGAAAATTTTCTCAAAAAAAAAAAAAGAAAAAAAAAGAGAAAAGGTTCTGCCTGAAAACAATAAAAAATAAAAGACATGCCTGATAAATGAGTAAACATTGCTCGATGTGCTTGGAAAAAGAAACTGAATGTTTAGTTAACATTTCAAGAAACCATAGGAGGTCACCATCGCAACTAATTATATAAGATCAATTTTACAATTACCAAAAACTAAATATTCAAATTTTTATGCTCAGTTTGCTTTGTTGTAAAATATTTTAAGTATTTTACCGTGTTTTTTTTATTGTAAACTTTGTTCAAGTCTGAAAATATTTTCTTTTGATCGTAAATTGTTGTATAACACATGATGGTTCCCTCCCTCATCTGGTTTGTTGGGTCGCTGGTGCCATAGTTTTGGTGGTTGATGCTGATGGTCTGGTTGCTAAAGCCACTATTCCAAGGGCCAGTACCGGTGGTTTGGTTGCTAGAGCCTCATGTCTAGTGATTGGTGCTAACGGTTCGATTGCCGAAGCCAGCGATATGGTCATCGAAGCTTTCGATTTGGTGGTCGGTGTTGGTGGTTACTAGACCTTTGACATCGACAGCTCTGATGGTTGAGCCACCAATTTTGGTGCTTTGTGCTTGAAAATATTTTACATAGCACATCAAACACCTGAAAATATTTTACTAAAAACATTTTATATGTAAAATATTTTTATTTAAAAATGTTTAATAGTGAAACAAACGAAGCATTAGTATCCATTGTGATGATGCATGATGAATGTAGCGGTGACCAAATTCATATACAAATGGACTAGTTTCTTAATCAAGGACACAAAAGGCCTAATAACATAATTTATCTTTTATGGATGTTTAACTCATTCTTTTGGGGCCACCCTAAATGATTCTTCCGTATATGTGAGATGAAAGGGCTGCACACACCTAAGAGATACTCAAAAAGGTCTAGATATCCTCGTTACTCAAAAACGGGAAAAAAAAAAAATTCCTCACCCTTTTGCTATTGATTTTTGCATTAAAGATAGGGCAAACCCTAACCACTAGGCTAATTAGGCAGTCGCCTAAGGCCCCCAAGTAGAACAACATTCCTATATTAACATGCCAACTCACACTCACACATGGGCTCACCACAATCTCTAATTTAATATTTTTGCTATTCTAGTTTAGAAAAGTAATGAAATTATTGTCCCTAGCATTACTCAAAAGAAATAGTTTAGAGATGTTACGTCCATAATATTTTCATAACAAATCTTAGTTGGCAATTTGTTATTGATAGGTAAAAAAATAATATCAGTGATGGCAATCTATTGCTAATTCTTTGGTATTTTAAAAAGATACACACCTTTGCAAGTTACAAAATATTTCCATTATGACCTAAGATGACATAGCCACACTCAAAACCAGTATTGCAGCTTTCAAAGATATTTCACCATCTCTTTAGCCCTGAGTATGTGCCCATCACTCCAACTGAGAGAGCGAGCACTACAACCCCCAGAATAATAACTAGTTCAAGTCCCAACCTCTTATAACTTTCAAAAATCTTCAGGTAGCATAAGCATGGAAGCAGAATGGAAACAGTGACAGACAGAATAGATCCAATAAGTGCCATCAACAGTCCAAAAAATGGAATAACTAAGGCCACAATGACTGTGCTAATTAGTAACAATGTTCTGATGAGGATGCTAATAGCCCTGATATTATAGGTACTAGGCAATTGGCTTTCCATGGCTTCTGCAATAGGTGTGACTACAAGGGCGTATTTAGCAGGTGAACCAATTAAAGTGGTGTATATTGCTATCTTTGAGCTGAATTTGCTTGTAGGCAGGTTCAGTGTCACTTGTGATTGTAATCTCTGGCCAAACATTAGATAGCCAATGATTGCCATGGATATGTAGCTGAGAGCACAAAGAGCAAAGCTGATGAACAAAACCTGCAATACCACACAAGACCAACTAGCCATTTAGATGAGTTTAGGTGCTTAGTAAAGAAATTATTTAATTTCAAACACAATGGTTCCAAGACATTTGATTTAAATTGATAATATGGCTAATCTTCTTAATTTTTCTTATAACATAGTTGATCTTAAATATGATTTTATCAATCTTAATTTTGAAAAACTTATTTTTATAATTGTAACATGTATTGTTAGAAAGAAAATTCATTTTTCTATCTCCTTATTTTTTTGAAGTTTTTCATATCTAGATGGATATTTTTTTTTAATAGACATTTAAAAGAAATGTCATGTACACTATAACATTATAATATAACTAAAAGAAAATAACTTCTAAAAAGTGCAATTTCAAATAGTCTTACCAAACCAGCACAAAACATCCATCAAGTACCAAAAAATCGTTCCTTGTCACAATTTTTTGGGGTTAACGTTTAGCTAAAGACTTGAGATAGGAGTCAAAGATGTAAATGCTTTGTATGAATTACCTTAGAGAACTGACTTTTGTCTTCCATAGAAGAGTACAATGTTGGGAAAATTGCATGAGCACCATAACAGAAGGCATACAAGCTGAGAGCAAAAGGAACTCCTTCCAAATTAAACAGCTCTGCTTTTTCAGAGAAACCTACTCCATCAACTGCACCAACCCAAAATATGGAACAGACAATAATAAGAGATGAAAGGGCACCACTCGCTGAGATAAAAGAAAGCAAGCGCAAGTCCTTCAACCACATTGAAGGTACAATCAGCAGCCCAACTACTAGTGTAAAAAGTGGCTTTCCTCCAATGTGTTGCCCTCCTACTTTAAAGCTAGTGTTTGGAAATAACTTGTGTAAGTTATCACGTTCCAAAATCAAGAATCCTATTAGGATTAGATAAAGCTCAAAATACAGGAAGATCGAAACTATGATTCTTCCTTTTCTCCCAAATGCATGCCAGCCTATGTCAGGGTATGTTATAATCAATGGTTTGGAGTCCATGCATCGTTGTAGCAGTAGCCCAGTATAGCAAGTCACAATTGCCATTGCTAGACGCAGGCCAAGGCTTAACCATCCAGCTTGTCTGAGTGTATATGGCATGGTTATGAGTCCTATTCCTGGAAAACAAGAAAGAAGAAGTTCTTGGAAATTCAAATGAGTAATTGTTCAATTGTATATAGAGAAGCAAGAACAACCTGATAAAGCATTAAGGCAATTAAAGCACGTTCTGAGGAAGCTTGTTCCACCACTTATGATTGGTGGAAGCTCATTTTGCACTTCCATGGCCATTGCTATTCTCAGTTCATTTTACCACGGTATGTACGGCTCTTTATCGTTACCTATGGTAGCTTAACTGAGGAAATTAAATAGAGAACAAAAGACAAATTTGGAGTAATTCCAGGCCTCCTTAAAAGATATTTCATAGTGGGGGATTTATACAAATCCTGGTGCCTTTATTCCATTCCATAGTGGGGGATTTATACAATTCTGGTGCCTTTATTCATTTCCATAGTGGGGGATTTATAAAAATCCAAGCAACAATACATACGAAATTTAAGCAATTTTAACCACAAAATAAGGGATACTGAACTCCTAGGACTTTGCTACAGAGTTAGCAAAGGGATAGTAAACTAACGTTAACAAAATTACGAGTCCTAAACAAACTTAATAACAAGCGGCAATTACTATTTCCAAAAGGGTCGTGTTAATGAGTGGCCTTAGGACATTAGTTAATAATCTATTTTAAGAAAGTTTTGACACAACTTTTATTGAAAATGAAAAAAACTATTAAAACATTATTTTTTTTTCCCATAAAAACTTTCTTTAAATAGATTATTAACGAATGCCCTAAGGAACAGATACTTCAGCTTTCACTTGAGAGATATTGGTGGTCCCATCTTGCTCGTAACAATCACCCTTAAGTCACTTGCTGATGATCAGCTTCATTTATATTAGATGTTGGCATGTCTTTCTCACTAATGAAGAACAATTATGCTAATACCATACATTTTAATACCCACTTCGCTACAATTATCTTATATGGCAAAATGTGAATGACAAAAAAAATAGTAGGTTCATGTGATATTGACATACAGTCAATTATAGTCGGCCATATAAAATAGTTTGTGACAAAGTGTGTAAAAATGTGTGGTGATTGAATGAAGAATATTCTTTTCTTGACAAGGTGTTGTCGATTTTAACTTTGAAGTGGCATGAAAAACAGCTTTGTTTATATCAAACAACATATAAACAAACAATTGGTAATAATATACAGTATAGTATATTCACCATAATATGGACATTCAAACAATTAGTAATAGAGATCAGAAACAATTAGTAAAAATTTGGTATGGCTGTAAGAATCTTTTTTTTTTTTTTTTTGTTGAGAATCTGGCTGTAAGAATCTTACAAAGAGATTTAGAGGGATTTTATGTCTATTGTAATGTAATTTGGAATATTTACATGTAAGTAGACTGATCAGTTAATTTAAGTGGTTAAGTCCTATATCCATATATAGTCGCAATTAATAAGAGTTATTGGTAGATATAATTACTTAGCAAAAAAGAATGGTGGATATAATTACTCTACACTTATAGTCATTTGTCAAGGTTACATAACTTGTAGATGGTCTTCATTTATGGGTTTTTTTTTTTTTTTTTTCAAAAGAAAAAAAAAAAAGCTTCATTTATTAAACTGTTGACAGCAGACGCTTCTTCAGAAGTAGCGCGGAAGCTTTGAAATATTGTAGAATTACTCATATCGGGTCATTCTACAGTACCCACCTTTTTTTTTGGTGGGTACGGTACCCACTCATAAATCTAACCATTGATTTCATTTGTTTTGATCCTGGCCGTTTATGTGATTTTAATGAATTACCGGTTACCAGTGAAGCAGGTAACATATAAAATCAATCACAGGAAAGGAAAAAAAAGAGACTTTTCTTTTTCTCTCTCGCCGTCTCGCGTTCTCTCTCTCTACTTCTCTGCTGCGTTCTTTTAATTCTGCTCCTTCTCATCGTTCTTGGCCGATCTTCACCTCGTCTTCATACAAATCTCAGGTAACTATTCTTCATACATTTTCCCTGAATTTATTGGCGAGATTTGGGTTTTTGAATGATGGGTTTAATGATTTATTTCAAGTGAAAGTGAGAGTAGTGTAGGCCTTTTCTTCATCCCTTCTCCCTTTTCCCTGAATTTTTTGTCAAGATTTGGGCCTATTTGGTTGGTGGTTTTTTTTTTTTAAGGAATTTTGGAACACAAGCATTAGTAATGTTGTGAAATCTGAATTGAAATTTCGTAATAGGCAGATTCGAATTGCAAATCAAGCCACTTGCTTCGATTTTTCCCCAATGGAAACCCATGTGAAAATTTCCCATTGAAGAAAAACAAAGAAGAGAGGTTAGAAATCAACATGAACAGAGACAGTTCTCTTAAAGCAACTTCAAAATTTTCTGAGCAAAGTCAATTTCCTGTTATAAATGGTAAAGGTAATGGTCAATTGATGTATAAAAAGAAAGGGTCGAAGAAGACACAACATGATTCAAGTGTTAAAAATGGCAAGCCATCAAGTGTGTTTAAGAGGAGAGTATTTTGCTTCTCCAAATCCTTTCCTGAGAATAGGGTAGGTTGTTAAAATTCATACTTCAATTTTGCAGTACAAGAACCATGGCCTTGGTATAATTATCACTATTTAGAAGTTCACTGATGTGCCTCTGGTTATGAATGTGTATGTTAAATTGTAAATGTAGAAGAAATGTACACTGGGTATTTTTAATAAATCTTGAAAATAGTATCTATGTCATTTGCAAAAAGAAAATTTGTGCACTGAATAAGACTTGGAATGTGAAACATGAACTTGTAGTCTTGTGAACCTGCCTGAAAGCTGAAACTAAAGGTCTTTGGTTGCTATGTTAAGAATTCTATATTTAATGGTAGAGAACATATTGCTTTTATATTAAACAATTTGGGTTTGGATTAGGCTTCTGAGTTCTTTCCATTAACTTGAATTATATGTGAGGTTTGGTGAACTGAGTCAATTTAGCTTTGTTAAGAAATTGTTTGATGAAATGTCTGTGTGAGTTGTGTATTTTAATGTATGAGTTTTTTGTCTGAGATTTTGAGCAACTAAAATATTATTGTGAAATTTTATGTCTATTGCATTTTCTAGTATTATTATCTAGTTAGGGATTGAGGTCCTGATGAAGGTTGATGGGCAAAATGGCTTAAACATTGCAGTTTGGTTTTTCCGGAACCATCATTTTATTCTGCTGGGCAATCAAATTGCTAGCTAGTTTTATTTTGTGTGAGTATTTATGGATATGTGCTTTTAGAGCAGTCCATCTAGCCTTGGTCCTACTTGCCTATAGTAATTGAATTTGTTTCCCAATCTCTCTGAAGTATTGGAAGAAAGTTGGCTTTTTTACCTCTAGTAAATGGATCCAATAAGAGACTATTTTTATAGCTTATAGATATATAGATTTATCTTTATTTTCTATTTCTGTTTTCGTTTGTGGGCTGCAAACATTGAACACCCCCCCCCCCAAAAAAAAAAAATCCTCTCTTATCATATTCGTTGGATATTTGGAATTTGGTTCCGTTATGTTTGATGTTATTTGGCGAGAGTGAGATAGGCTAATGTTTGAGGACATGGAGAGTACAAGGAACTAGCTTCTAGCTTATTTTGTTGGGGACTCACAAATAGAGAGTCAATTCTAATGCTATTGAGTCTATCTTTTTGTACATAATCTTTTGTATTTTTTGTAATTCCTCAGACTACTTCTTGCCTTTCTTTGCATGACGTAGTCTCTTTTTAATAAATTTTTATTACATATCAAAAATAATCGAGAAGCATGCATTTTTTTTTGGTTAGTGGTTTGCTATTGGTTTGAAACACCCCTGTATGAGAAGAAAGAAACAAATAGCTCTTAATTCATTCGAAAGAACAAAAAAATAGGATAGTTAGTCATGATTTCATTTGGCAAAATTGCTGCAATAAGGCTCACTGCCACTTAAAAAAGTTAGTGAATTACTAAATGTTGAAACTACATGTTCATGAAATCTTGACATTGATCTAACACGTCTCCTAACTTTCAAGGTATAGACCCATAATAGCTGCCATTAAAGACAATATGGATTCAAATGGTTTGTAAAATGAAGAGGAATGAATTTGTTAAAATGTGTTGATTAAAAGCATGCGAGATGAATGGACCTTTGCTCATTTTGCACATTTTCTTTTTGAATTAATCTTTAGGAATTGTGATGTTTTTCGTATGATGTTCATGTTCTTTTTTATCGCAGCATTTGCACCCATGAATGGAGGAACTGCTTCTGAGTTACCTGATACAAACTCCTGGAAGCAACCATTTGATGCTCAGAGATACTTTTCACATAGTGAAAGTGACTGACAGGACTGTGTATACCTTTTTTTTTTTTTTTGAGAATAGGACTATGTATACCTAAATAAAGAAAAGGAGCAAGTTGAGACAATTTTCCCTCAGTTTTTCTCTCAATCTATTACTATTGGTGTCAATGCTTTAGCCAAGACAGCAGCTGGAGCCTGCCCCCTTACTGTAGCTGAATAGCCATAGCTTTTCTTCTTTTCTTTGTTGGATGTATGTGTAATTAGGTGTCATAGCTCTTCTTCTTTTCTTTTTCTTTTTTTTTTTCTTTTCTTTTTTTTTCTTTTTTTGTTGATGGGTCTTCTTCTTTTCTTTGTTGGAATTGAAAACAAAATGTTCTCAGTGAAAAGAGAGAAGTATTATGACATTTAAACTTTTGTTTAGTTGAGAAGAAAAGTGAGAATGTAGTAAATGTAATAATGTGTAAATTTATTTTTTTGCCTCTTTTACATAAAATTAATTTTTTAAATAGTATATAAGAAGTAATATTTCTTCAATTATTACATAAGAAGTAATATTTATTAAAAATAATGTTGTGAAAAAATATATATGAGAAATGCCTTGTTTGAAACCACGATTTAACTTAAGATCCTGCCAATGTGTCAAGAGATAACGGGACATAATGTACACTTGGAAACAATTTCAATAATATCACATTTTGTGCTAAAATTGTATTTTGAAAACATAATTTTTGTGTAAATGCATTCACTTTAAAGTCGTATTTTGGATAAATAAGTTTAGTACAAAATTTGAAAATTTGTATTTTACTTTGAAATTGTGTTTTGATATTTTAGCATAAAACAAGATTTGATTTTTAAGCTCACTTCATAAAAAGATGCAAGTGAAATGGTAATGTGGAGAGAGTAAGATGCAACCATCTCCTCTCTATCTCTAAAACTGTCTCTCGCAATCCTCCATAGCTAGAACTCACCTTGAGCTCTATCCAAGGCCGAGAGCCTGGAAACCTATAATTGTACATTAGATTTTTTGTAAAATCCTATATTGAAAACATGGTTCAAGGAGAAGCTATTCACCATTTCTCCTAAATAATTTGTCCATAATGTTATTTTTAATAATTACTAGTATGTAACTCGTGCTTACACACATGAATGATGAATTACAGTAGTGCTACTAGACACTACATATACAATATCAATTCACTATCACTATCCATGAAATTATACTAAATACAAAACAAAATAATATAACAAATTGGTTCAATAGTATCTCCTAAATTGAATAAGGATAAGTACATGGGATCATTTAGCTCAATTATAGTTTGTTACGTTTAATATCTTTACATACAAAATATCTAAATAGAAACAATATAAAAATATATATATTCATTAGTTCAGGGGTCTTTTGGTCATTCTTAGGTTACGGGGGTATTACGGTCAGTTTTTAGGTTCTAAAGATATTTTGATCATTTAGGTTCTGAGGGAATTTTGATAATTTTAGAGGGAATTGGGGGAATTCTGGTCATTTTTTAGGTTGTGAGGGAATTTTGGTCCTTTTTAAGGTTTTTGGGGTTATTTCGGTCATTTTTTATGTAGTATGGTTATTTCGGTCATTTTTAAGTTTCTAAGGGTATTTTAAGATATTCTCTAGGTATAGGGGGCATTACCGTGATTTTCTCTTCTAAGGGTATTTTGGTCATATTTTAGGTTTCGTGATTATTTTAGTCATTTTTTAGGTTTTATGGTAATTTCGGTCATTTTTTAAGTTTCAAGGCCATGTGGTCATTTTTTTTGTCCTAAGGGTATTTTGGTCATTTTTTAGGTTTTATCATTATTTTGGTCATTTTTAAAGTTTCAAGGTCATTCAATCAATTTTTTATTTGTTCTAATGGTATTTCAGTTATTTTTTAGGTTTTATGGTAATTTTGGTAATTTTTTTTTTTAAGTTTTAGGGTGATTCGGTCATTTTTTTGGTTTTAAAGGTATTATGTTCATTTTTAGGTTTTAGAGGTATTATGGTAATCGGTGAGGGAAAAAAAAAAAAAAACTATCGAATGTGCAAAAGTGCGCTTACATTTGAAGTTGGTAATGCCCATTGTGACAATGGAACCGTTGAATGTGAGAAAAAAACAAGTGTATAACCAAATGTGGCAAAAGTATAGTCAAGAATGATGTGGGTACTATTTAACATGACAAATACAAATAAACAATGTATTAGCACGTGTTAGTGTAAAATACACAGGTTTATTAGCATGAGTAAACTTACCTGTTCACAAAACATCAATTTTGACATATACTTGTCATTGTCCCCTATATATATTTTTAAACCATTTCAATGTGGGATTCCCATCTTCATCAATCATTTTTTGCTAGAAACATATATATAATAAGTAAGTAAAAAAGTGACTTTAGTGGTGGGCCCAAATCTAAAAATACGATTAGATGTGATATTGGTACTATCCAATGTGACAATGAAATTGTCAAATGTGAGGAAAAAAAAAAAAAAACCATTAAATGTGACAAAAGTACTGTTAAATGAGATGTTGGTACTGCTGAATGTGACAATCAAATGTGAGAAAAAAGTAAAGGAACCACCAAATATGACAAAATAACAATCACATGTGATATTAGAACTGCACAATGTGAGGATGGAACCATAAAATATGAGAAAAAATAAAGGAACCGCTGAATGTGACAAAAGTATAGTCACATGTGATGTTGGAACTGCACAATGTGAGGAATGAAACCGTCAAGTGTGAGAAAAAGGTAAGGGAACCACCTAGTGTGACAAAAGAACTGTCATATGTGATGTTATAACTACACAATGTGAGGATAGAACCGTCAAATGTGAGAAAAAAAAAGTGAGGGAACCACCGAATGTGAGAAAAGAACTATCACATTTGATGTTGGAACCGCACAATGTAAGGATGGAACCCTCAAATGTGAAAAAAAAAAAGTAAGGGAACTATCAAATGTGAGAAAAGAACTGTTACATGTGATGTTGGAACTGCACAATATGAGGATGAAACCGTCAAATGTTAAAAAAAAAAGTAAAGGAACCACCAAATGTGAGAAAAAAACTGTCACATATGATGTTGGAACTGCACAATGTGAGGATGAAACCGTCAAATGTGAGAAAATGAGGATGAAACTGTCAAATGTGAGAAAAAAGTAAGAGAACCACCCAACTTAAGAAAAGAATTGTCACATGTGATGTTGGAATTGCACAATGTGAGGATAAAACCATCAAGTATAAGAAAAAAGTAAGGGAACCACCCAATGTGACAAGAATTGTCATATGTGATGTTAAAACCGCATGATGTGAGGATGAAATAGTCAAATGTAAGAAAAAAAAGTAATGGAACCACCAAATGTGAGAAAAAAAATATCACATGTGATGTTGGAACTGCACAATGTGAGAATGAAACCGTCAAATGTGAGAAAAAAGTAAAGGAACCACCAAATGTGAGAAAAGAACTGTCACATGTGATATTGGAATTGCACAATGTGAGAATGGAACCATCAAATATGAGAAAAAAGTAAGGGAACCACCCAATGTGATAAAAAAACTGTCATATGTGATGTTAGAACCGCACAATATAAGGAACTGCACAATGTGAGAAAAGTGTAGAGGAACCACCCAATGTGACAAAAGAACTGTCATATGTGATGTTGGAACTGCACAATGTGAGGATGGAACTGTCAAGTGAGAAAAAAAAGTCAGGGAACTACCAAATGTGAAAAAAGAACTGTCACATGTGATGTTGGAACTGCACAATGTGAGGATGGAACCGTTAAATGTGAGAAAAAAAAGTAAGGGAACTACCAAATGTGAAACAAGAACTGTCACATGTGATATTGGAACTGCACAATATGAGGATGGAATCGTTAAATGTGAGAAAAAAGTAAAGGAACCGCCAAATGTGAGAAAAGAACTGTCACATGTGATGTTGGAACTGCACAATGTGAGGATGGAACTGTCAATTGTGAGAAAAGGTAAGGGAACCACCCAATGTGACAAAAGAACTGTTATATGTGATGTTGAAACTACACAATGTGAGAATGGAACCGTCAAATGTGAGAAAAAAAAAAAATAAGGGAACCACCAAATGTGAGAAAAGAACTGTCACATGTAATGTTGGAACTGCACAATGTGAGAATGAAACCATCAAATGTGAGAAAAAAGTAAGGGTAAAGGAATCGCCACATGTGAGAAAAGAACTGTCATATGTGATGTTGGAACTGCACAATGTGAGGATGGAACCATCAAGTGTGAGAAAAAGGTAAGAGAACCACCCAATGTGCCCTAAGAACTGTCATATGTGATGTTGGAACTACACAATGTGAGGATGAAACCGTCAAATGTGAGAAAAAAGTGTAAGGGAACCACCAAATATGAGAAAAGAACTGTCACATGTGATGTTGGAACTGCATAATGTGAGGATGGAACCGTCAAATGTGAGAAAAAAGTAAGGGAACCACCAAATGTGAGAAAAGAACTGTCACATGTGATATTGGAACTGCATAATGTGAAGATGGAACCGTCAAATGTGAGAAAAAAGTAACCTGATGTAACAGGTTACCTATTAGTGGGTACCGTACCCCCCCTTTTTTTGGGGGGGTACGGTAGAATTACTCATATCTATAATGAGTCATATAGAACTTGAATATTAAAAAATCGAGAATTTAAAGTTATTTAATACAAGTGGAATGTGGTGAAAATATGATAGGGCTAAATGGCCTTTCACATGTTTCAAAATGATCATGAACTTCTTTGAGTATCACAAGCAAATTACTCCCTCCGTCCCACTTTGTTTGTCATCTATTAATTTACTAATTCAATTTTTTTGATAAATTTATTTAAGGGTAATTTTGGAAACTTATACATTTTTAAAATGTAGATAAAATAATAAATGATATTCCCTTAAAAAGTTTGACTTTTCAAACATAACAAACAAAATGGGATGGAGGGAGTAAATGATTATATCATATAGATGACTTCTTTTGTGGACTCGTATTAGTTGATGAATCAAAGTGGTTGTATAGAGGACTTGAAGAATGAACACTTGTTCTAGGCATAACACTTGTTACATCATGTGTAATTTAAGTCACTAATTGTGCTCTTGAAAGGGGATCGGAATGTAATTATTTTTTTGAAGGGGATTTTCTTTTGGTCTCATGCTGACATGCCATTCTTCTGGTTCCTTTCATCCTAATCAAAGGGTTTTTTATTTTTTTGGGAGACACAAAATTAGGGCCATGGCAAGTATGAGATATTGAAAATCAATTGAGATTTGCCCTAGTCTTTGCCTCCCTCACCCCACAAAACCTTGTATTTGTGAAGTGATCATCAAGTCAGGGGTAAGCGATGGTGTTCATGAATTTTATTAGTTCCTTTTATTAAGGTTGTTGTTATCGTTTATCTTGAACTGGACATTTACGACCTAGCCTTATTTTGGACTGTATATATAACGTGGTCTTACTATGATTAGGCCATGTAAGATGCTTATTATAGTTTTGTGCCAACAAAATGATGATAGTTACTTCTTCTCCCCCGATCTCTTAACAACTAGATTAGTAATGGAGATGAACGGAAGGACCATTTTGAAAATATAATTAAACTTGATGGACCAAAATAAAAACAATATCAAACTTTAAAGGTTAAAATGTAACTTCATCTAAAAATAATGTTATGATGAAAATAGCCTTATTAATAAGATACTTAGTAATTTGTGAAATTTGCGTGCTTTTATATATGAGATTAAATTCTGTAAGGACGTGGTGTAAAACTCATGTTTTACCCCTCAAATACCAACATGTCACATTATCTTATTACATATTTAAGAATAAGTACAACTACACCCAATCAATTCTAATATTCATATTTAAATCCACCCAAATTAAGAGTTTACTGAAATGTTATTAGGTTTGGTAGGATGTATTGAATTTTAAGTAAAATGCTGACCTGTCTTTACCAAATTCGGACTCTTTATATATATATATATATATATATATATTAAAAATCCTATATATATATATATATATATTTGTTAAAAATCCTTTTTCACTTATCAAAATCAGGAACATAGATAAAATATTGTGATTACATGATCAAAGAAGGATTATCATGGTTACACTATTTTCAGACCATGTGGGTTGCCTCGTAGCATCATGACTCCAAAGATTATTAAAAAAAATCTCCAATGACCATATGGGCTAATACCCAAAGATTTTTTTATAAAATATCCCATTTGCGCTTCACCTACAAATGACTTTAAAGTTCTTTACTTCTTTGTTATCGTCTCTATTTTAATTGCTTGTCTTAACTATATAGGTCTCCTAATAACTGTATTATGGCGCCATTATATGCACAAATGAGTGTCTACATAATGAAGGAAAATGTGCCATCGCACATCGTCCAAGGATGTGCGATGGTCACTTCACAAGTATAAGTATTGTGAGGTGTGAGATGTGAGGGGTAAGGGCTGGGATTTAAGTCCCTAGGAGAGAGTTTCATACACATATACACTTAGATTAGACTAGAATAGAATTTCTATTTTGTATTAAAAAAAAAAAAAAAAAACTAAGGAAAATATTTTATGAAACCCACTATGTGATGGTTAAAAAAAACTATTCGTGTATATTTATAGTCACATGACATTTTTAATGAGTCATGTAACTTAAATAATACAGGTGAATACCACACGATATGTTGCATAAAAATCTATGCAATTTAAGCTACATAAAAACCTTACTTGATAACTAATAAGTAGTAGATAAATTATAGTAAAAAATGGAGAATAGAAGAAGGAGGGAGCAAAAGTAGATGAGAAATTTTCAAACCATTTTAATCGAGTTTGAGCTTAACAAGTGTGGGGCCAGAGAACTTGTGACCCCGGCCCACTTTACGTTAGGGCCTAAGGCCCGAGCCGAGGAGGGATATTGCCAAAGACATACAACGAAAGTCCAAATGGCCTAGAGATATAGTCGAGGATGATTCTATCCTCGGCATCCCAAAGCACTCCTGGAAGAAAGGGCGAGTACGGTACAGAAGCGGTGCATGGGAAAGCTGAACACCTCCGCATTGATGGGAAAAGGACCCCTGAACAGTATGGCGACAAAGGATAAGGGAAAGGTTACTATTACTGCAATTAAGTACTCTGCGCCTGATAGAGCAATGTTTTTCAGCTTTTACAACCACTTTCAACCACTTTAGGTATGAGCTGATATGACAAGTTTCAGCCCTAGAAACTGAACCTACACGTGGACGTTGGAGAAAGGAGAAAGGCTAATATAAAAAGGAGAGGGAAGCAATCCAGAAGGAGGACTGGGAGGAGGGCCAAGAACTAGAGCCTCCCAGGCCGTGCTGAGGAGAAAACCTTCTTAGGCAAGCACGGTTCATCCTTATGCAATTACCATGAACACCATGACTAAATACTGTTCGGTGACCAAGGTCTAGCCTTTTAGCTCACTCTCTACAAATTTATTGTTTGGGTCTTAAATGTTCGAACCCAATAAAACCAGTTTGGGGTCGTTACAAATTGAGTCCTTACAATTGGCGCCGTCTGTGGGGAAGGCTTGTGCGTTAGTACAGGTGGTGGTAGGATCAAGCCCCTGTCAAACAAGGGTCTGCGAAAGCCCCTCCATCATTTCCAGCAGCCCGCCGTTATTGCCCTAATATAAAGTTCCATTAGGGGCTACACTTCGAAGCGTCAGTGGCACGGGCAGTTCTAGGGGCTTCCAACATCAAGTCAACGCCCCTACCTTGGTCGAGGGGCTAATCCTCGAAACTACTTTAAGAAACTATAAGTTTTGGACAGAACCAAAGTCTTGCATGGTCCTCGAATTCAAACCTATGGGGAAACCAACTACTTTAAGAAATTAAAAGTTTTGGAGAGAACCAAGGTCTTGCATGGTCCTCAGACTCAAACATATGGGGAAACCAACTACTTTAAGAAAATCTAAGTTTTGGACAGAACTAAGGTTTTGCATGGTCCTCGGACTCAAACCTATGGGAAAACCAACTACTTTAAGCAAAAACTATAAGTTTTGGACAGAATTAAGGTATTGCATGGTTCTCGAACTCAAACCTATGGAGAAACCAACTACTTTAAGAAAATCTAAGTTTTGGACAAAATCAAGGTCTTGCATGGTCCTCGAACTCAAACCTATGGGGAAACCAACTACTTTAAGCAAAAACTATAAGTTTTGGACAGAACCAAGGTATTGCATGGTCCTCAGACTCAAACCTATGGGGAAACCAACTACTTTAAGCAAAAACTATAAGTTTTGGATAGAATCAAGATATTGCATAGTCCTCGGACTCAAACCTATGGGGAAACCAACTACTTTAAGCAAAAACTATAAGTTTTGGACAGAACCAAGGTATTGCATGGTCCTCGGACTCAAACCTATAGGGGCTATGAATATTGTTAGGAACGTGGCAAAGCATCCTAGTGCTCGGCGACCTTCTCGGATGGTTCATTTTAGGTTACCCATCCTCGGGTGATCACCCCATATGCAATACAGAGCATTCAGCGGTTATTTCGGTCAGTCTCATATGGCTAACCTACTTCAAGTCGGCATTATTGTGTCTATCAGTTTTAATAAGTTCAAAGCGATAGCTCTTTGTTAACAAGGGTTTCGGTCCTAAGTATTGTTCAAAAGAAAAGGATACCAATACATCCATTCACAAAATAATTATGGAAGAAATGAAAGAACACGCAAAATGAGATAAAATCATCTTTTATTAGAAAAAAAAGTGGTACAACGTACAATAAGGGGCTTAAACAAGCCTATACCAGAAGCTAAATACAGAAGCAAAAATAAAAGCAAAAAGAAAAAGAAAAAGAATACAGGGAAATGATAAATCCTTCAAAATTTTGCCCTAGTAGCAACTAAGCGCGTCAAGATGGCACCAGTGATGGAAGAGAAGAAGAAGCGGAGGCACTTAAGTGGCCCTAGTGATGGAAGAAAGGAAGAAGCAGTTGAGCCTAACCCCCGTACCAGCTTTGACTGCAATCAAGCAGGTATCATATTAGTAGCGCTCAAGAGAGAGCGGATGGTACCGACGATGAGAAACCTCAGTGTTGTCGCACCAAAAATCTGATGCGACCTCCACCTGCTTCGGATTTTGGCTGAAGGAAGAAGAGACTCCTTTCTCGCCTTGTCAAGAGGAAGAAGTGTCTTGAGTCTTTGTCTCCCTTGTCCTGACCGGGCCATCTTGAGTCTCGGGGAAACCTAATGCTTCTGGAGAGGGTGTGGTCCCTTTGCCCTCATCCCAGACTTGACCATATCACTCCCTAGGGCTCAGTCACACTGGTAACAGGGGCTATGGGCACAACTGGAAAGTTAGGGATTTAGAAGGCTTAAAGGGTCTGCGAATAAAGAAGATGACCTCCCACCGCACTTCTTATATGGGGGGCAAGCCTGGTGGCATTTACTCTGTACAAATCTCTAAGAAAAGTTACAAACGAGATAAGTCCCACCCAACTCCCAATGCTGTCTTCAACCGTTGGATTTGCATCGCCTCGTAAAGGGAACTTATTAAAGATGCGCCTCGTGCACCGAAACAGCAAGAACGTGGCGTGAGTAAAGCTAAGGGAATGTCTTATAATCAGGAGCATGTCCTAAGCAAATGAAGAGGCATAGGCATTGATGAAGGACGAGGCTTGGCAAGTCGTGACATAGGCCCGACGTCACCAAAACCCAGGATTTTGAAAAGCTATTGTAGGGCCAGAGAACTTGTGACCCCGGCCCACTTTACGTTAGGGCCCAAGGCCCGAGCTGAGGAGGGATATTGCCGAGGACATACAACGAAAGTCCAAATGGCCTAGAGATATAGCTGAGGACGATTCTGTCATCGGCATCCCAAAGCGCTCCTGGAAGAAAGGGTGAGTATGGTATAGAAGCGGTGCATGGGAAAGCTGAACACCTCCGCATTGATGGGGAAAGGACCCTTGAACAGTGTGGCGACAAAGAATAAGGGAAAGGCTACCATTACTACAATTAAGTACTCTGCGCCTGACAAATCAATACTTTTCAGCTTTTACAACCACTCCCAACCACTTTGGGTATGGCTGATAGGACAAGTATCAGCCCTAGAAAGCTAAACCTACACGTGGACATTGGAAAAAGGAGAAAGGCTAGTATAAAAAGGAGAGGGAAGCAATCCAGAAGGGGGACTGGGAGGAGGGCCAAGAACTAGAGCCTCCCAGGCCGTGCCAAGGAGAAAACCTTCTTAGGCAAGCACAGTTCATCCTTATGTAATTACCATGAACACCATGACTAACCACTGTCTGGTGACCAAGGTCTAGTCTTTTAGCCCACTCTTTACAAATTTATTGTTTGGGCCTTAAACGTTCGAACCTAATAAAACCAGTTTGGGGTCATTACAAATTGAGTCCTTATAACAAGAAAATTTGATATTTTTGAAAAGTTTTGATAGCGATAGTTAGTACTATTAGCCAAAATCTTAGGGTGGTGATTGTATTTAACATAACGTTTTAAAAATCGGATCAAACCAACCGGTTGAACCCTAGAATTAAACACAAAATTCGTCCAAAAAATATCGAGAAAATTGGCAGTAAAACCATGAACCTGCCAATTCAACCACCACAACAAATCCTAAATTGTGGATTGTTAGTTATTGGTTGTTATAGGTGGGTAAAAAAGTAATTTAAGTTGTAAATTCAAATTAAAACTAATAAAAACTTACCACCTATGATTTTTGTGAACATAACACTCCTCTTTAGATATCTAGCATTTTTTTTTTTAAGAGAAATAATATATCCACAACATTTTTACAACAAATTATAAGTGGTAGCTTGTTACCGATTGTTATTATTGGAGCAAAAAAGTAATCTTTGTATTAAATTCAAATTTGAACAAGTAATAACTAATCACTTATGATTTGTTGTAAAAATATTATAAAAATGTTATGGACGTAACAACTTTATTTTTTTAATTGCCGACTATGCGTGCCTTACCACTATGAAGACATGTCCGGTTGTAAAAACTCTAGTTCCTACCAACTACACAGAATCTTTGCCTTGTCACCGTCACTCACTGTTCCTTGTTACCGATCATTATTATTGGGGCAAAAAAATAATCTTTGTGTTAAGTTCAAATTTTAACAAGTAATAACTAATCATATATGATTTGTTGTAAAAATATTGTAAAAATGTTATGGACGTAACACTTTTATTTTATTTAATTTTTTTTTTTTTTTGATGAAACACTTTTATTTTTTTAATTGCCGAACTATGCGTGCCTTATCACTATGAAGACGTGTCCGGTTGTAAAAACTCCAGTTCCTACCGACTACACAGAATCCTTGCCCTGTCCCCGTCACTCACTGTCCCTCGTTCAAAGCTTTGAATCACATTTGAGACAGAACACAATTTCATAGTCATAAGTCATGACAAAAAACCAAACCAGTCTTCTGCAACACAAACACACACTCACACATTGAATCCAACTGGACCCAGATCCGAATACCCATCTCTCCCCAAACTGGACCTGACCCAGATCCAGATGAGAGTCCCAATTCCACCACCTATATGATATGATATGAAGAGGTTCAAGAAAAACCAAGATGATGAGAATGGTAATGGCGTAGCCAGGCCACCGAATTCGGATTCCCACATTGTTGTGAGAGATCCAGATAGGAAATCCGGGTCCAACCCGATGAGGCTGGTGGGGATCGTTGTGGTTTGTCTGATGATTATTTCGGTTCTGTTTTCAGTTTCTGTAGTTCTCAAAGACCCACCTTCAGATAAAGTTTGGATAGCTGCTGCAGAGGCAAGGTTTGTTGATGTGGGTCCCAAAAAAGGTACTTTTGCTTTCTGGGGTTTTAAGGTTTCAAGTGTTGGACTCAAGTTTGAGTTTGTGTGTACTTAGATTTTTCTTTTTTTGGGTGCTTTTGGTGTTGGGTTTTTGTCATTGATGCTTACATGTGAAAAAATGCTGCTCAGTTTTTTTATTCACTATGATTAAAAGCCATGTTGCTCAAATGACACTTCAGATGCCCAGTTATCGAATTATCAAAATAAATAGTAAAAATAAAGATTGAGCATGTCTTTTTTAGGTGAAAGTGCGGAAAGAAGTTGACTTTGATTTACATATTTGGTATTGAGAACAAGTTCAACACTAAGTTAATCTGCATTAGATCAAAGAAGTTCTGTATGTCTTAATAGCTACTTGGGGCCGGCTATATTAGTACTTTCAGGTTTAATCAATCAAGAGCCATGACTTTTACCTAAATCTCATACCATTATAAAGTTTTCCTAATACCTCAGATAAAGTAGTTTGAGGCTATTTATATTTACTGAATTTGTTTCATTTATGAAACTTGTTTTTCTTTTGATATCATTTTTTGGTGTGCTCTTAGTTTTAAAGTTTCCACCTTTCTTAATCTGTCTACTTGTGTCAGAGATTAGATTAAAGGAGGCAAAAATCCACACTCTAAAGATTGACAATGTTGAAAGAATTTTAGGCAATTTGGAAAAGACATTTTTGGAAGAAATCTTTTGGGGGAAAATGGACTTGTTAAATTCAATTCAGTTTAAAATATCTAGGATTTTACTTGTGCCTTTCTTTTAAGATGCCAAAAAGTGATATTCAGATCTATGATAATTAAATGCGCGTGAAGTTGCCTTTGTTTAATATGTATGCCCCTCCTTTTTTTCTGCTTTGGGCTAGAAGCCCCAACATTCTATTGTTGGTACATACTAACAAACATGACTTCTTTCCTGTTTTAGCTTGTCATGGTTCTTATTTTTCATTGCTATTTCCAAAACCTGAGAGATAATGTAATTGGTGAAAATTTTGTCCTTTTGTTAGTTGATTTTGACAATGTTGTAATACTTGAAGGTATAAACTGCAAGTTTTCATAGTCAATGGGCTGATTTAGAAGCAACCTCAAACTTAGAGGTGTAAATACTGATAGTATTTTATCCTACTTTTTCCCCCTCTACTGCAAATTGATCTGTCAGATAATACTCTCGCTGCCCAATAATTGGTGTTGTATCCACATTGATCATGGTTGTTTGTATTTTACTTGTATCTCTGGGAGGCATGATTTGTTCATGATGATGTACTCTTCTAATTCATAGGTTCAGAAGATGATGCTGTTCAGTCCACTGGGGTGCCAAAGGATAAACTGCTTAGAGGGTTACTTTCTGCTGGATTTGATGAAGGATCTTGTATCAGCAGGTATCAGTCAGCTGAATATCGCAAGGAACTATCACACAAACCTTCCTCTTACCTCACTTCCAGGTTACGAAGATATGAAGCTCTACATAAAAAATGTGGACCCTATACTGAATTGTATAACAAAACCTTGGAGCAACTGAAGTCTGGTCATTCCACTGGGTCCTCAGAATGTAATTATGTAGTATGGATTTCCTATAGTGGATTAGGGAATAGGATACTTACCCTAGCTGCATCATTTCTATATGCCCTCCTCACAAACCGCGTCCTACTTGTTGACCCTGGAGTTGATGTGGCCGATCTCTTCTGTGAACCATTTCCAGAGGTTTCCTGGTTTCTACCCCCAGATTTTCCCCTTAAAAATCATTTCAACAGCTTCAATCAGGAATCCCCTCAATGTTACGGGAAAATGGTGAAGAATAATACAATTGCAAATTTGAATGGGTTGATACCATCTTCTGTCTACCTCCATCTAGCCCATGATTATGGTGATCATGATAAGCTTTTCTTTTGTGATGAGGATCAATCTTTTCTGCAGAAAGTACCTTGGTTGATTGTGAAAACAGATAACTACTTCATCCCATCTATTTTCTTAATCCCTTCTTTTGAGCAAGAATTGAGTAATCTCTTCCCAAATAGGGATACGGTTTTCCACTTCTTAGGCCGATATCTATTCCACCCCACAAATCAGGTTTGGGGACTTATTACCAGATACTATGAAGCCTATTTAGCTAGAGCACATGAAAGAATAGGCATTCAGATCAGGGTCTTTGATGTTGGGACTGGTCCATTTCAGCATGTACTTGACCAAATCCTAGCTTGTACCATAAAGGAGAATCTTTTGCCAGAAATCAACAGAGAGCAACACATTATCAGCACATCCAAAGGAACTCAGAAGTCTAAAGCTGTTCTGATGACATCATTAAGCTCCGGGTACTCTGAAAAGATTAGAGATATTTATTGGGAACATCCAACTGTAACCGGTGAGGTGGTTGGCATTTTCCAGCCGAGCCATGAAGAGTATCAACAAACAGAGAAGCTAGTGCACAACCGGAAGGCATGGGCAGAGATGTACTTACTGAGCATGACTGATATGTTGGTCACAAGCTCATGGTCAACTTTCGGGTATGTGGCTCAAGGTCTTGGAGGGTTAAAGCCATGGATACTATACAAGCCTGAGAATGGGACTGCCCCCGACCCACCTTGTCGTCGAGCCATGTCAATGGAACCTTGCTTCCATGCACCTCCCTTCTATGACTGCAAGGCAAAGGTCGGGGTTGACACAGGTAAAATTGTACCCCATGTGAGGCATTGTGAGGACATGAGCTGGGGCCTCAAGCTTGTTGATCATTATGATGAATTGTAATCATTCATGTATGTCTTCAAAGATTGGGATTGGACACGGGTGAACCTGTTCGCCTTTAGATTGTTGAGCATTACGATAAATTGTAGTCTTGTGTCTGTTGTATAAGTTATAACTTAGATAATGAATTTGCACTTTTTTTCGGTGTGCAAAAGTAGTAACTATTTTTTTAATTATACCTTCTTGCAAAAAAAGGTTTTGGTTATTACTTATTACTTGCCCAAAACAAACAATTGTTAATGTAATGGTGTCAGATCCGATGGATTGATATTTTGTAGTTGGGTGTCGGGTGTGCATGTGTCGGGATGAGGGGTTTTTCCCCCTATGATCGGATTGAAATAAAACCTAACTGATGTAGATTGGTTGAGGGAAAAGAAAAACAATTAAAATCTTAATTACACTAGAAAAAAGAATTTTAATTGAACATGAAAAGGCACAAATAAATCCTAATTCCACTAGAAAAGAGAAAACAACATAAAATATTAAAATAATTTCTTTTCCCTTAACTAATCTGCATCATTAACCCATTAGAACAACAGCAAATAAATCATAATTTCACTAGAAAAGAGAAAACAACATAAAATATTAAAATATTTTCCTTGATATTTGGTTACAATTTAAAATAGCACTACACTCAATTTATCAAACCAAGACAAATAATCAAACCAAATGGCATTTAAATGGTAAGATATCAAATGATTTCATCCCAACTAAGTTGAGAAACAAAATAAAATAGTAGCTATAGGCTCCAAAGACGGGCTCGCTGGGTCAAACCACTATTTGGGCTCACAATTTATTTATCTGGTGGGTCTGGGTATCCTACCTTGGGTTGTCCTAGGCTAAGGGACCCAATGAGATCACTTTTCTCTTTTTCTCAATGTTATCTCCTCTCTAGCTTACTCACTCTTTTCTTTCCTCAGAATTGCATCCCCCAACTATCCATTCGTTTCTCCTATTTATAGTCTTTGTTAATGGGGTGATTATCATTATCTTCTCCTTTAGTGCAAAGAAAGGTCCAATGTCGATGAACTTAAAGGGATTTTTAGGTATGAGTGGCTTTGGGTACAGTTCCCACTTCAGTAAATGTGTTCGGCAGCGAAGTTTCCTAAGGTTCTGCTGGGCGCTTAAATGGCGATGTGACCGGGCAATGTGATCGAGCATGTACATAGTGCCCGGAAACGATTTCCCGAGCATCCTGTGAGCGGGACGTACGCAGTCCGTCTTTTAAGTGTTCGGACAACACTCAGTTCAGATTGGTAGTTATTTGTGGGTTTGGGCCGAGGCTCTTGTTGATGTGAAGGTTGGACCCTTGGCCTATATCATTGATTCATGGTCCAAGGCCCAATATGAACTTGGACGTTAGGTGCCATACAATAGCCCCCCCTTGATTCGTCCTCGGCCTCGGGGGACGAATCAAGGAGTCAGAGAGGCAATGTTTTGCCCGAGAAGTCCAACGGATGTGCTTGGGTGGTTACAGCGGTCCATAAATGCGTTCTTCAAAAGACGCGTCGCTTCAGACCCTGTGGTTCTACGATCATTATTACCTGGCGGTTCACAAACCGAGGCGCGCGTGTGGATTGCTCTGGGCATCTCTAAGGTCACTCCCTTTTTACTTCATCATTGCTAATTAATGTTACTTTTTGTACACTAACTGATGCTTTCCTTGGCTCCTATAAGTAGTTCATCTTAATTCATTTTCTCACTTTTCACTCTTTACTACTCCGAAATTTCTCTCTGCCGAGCATTCTCCTGCGCTCTAGTCCACTAACCCAAAATCCTCCTCTCCCTTAGAGCCAGAAGTAAGTCTTCTTCCCCTTTCCTTTGTTTTTATTTCCCTCCCCAGAGCACTCTTTAATTTCTAGTGTTAAGATAGGTTTTGCTTACCTCTTGAATGCCGGAGCGCCCTTAGCCGCCTTTAGGCAAGCCTTTAGCGTCTCTGATGATGTGGAGTTGGCTTATTGCCACGAAAGTGAAATCGCCCTCCACAGAGGGGGAGGCACGACCTTTTTCCCGTTGATGTTTGTCCTAAAAGGCGGGGGCAGGTTTCCCATAGACCCGCTTCTACTTAACACCCTTAGATACTACGGATTGAGTGTCGACCAACTCCCCCCCAACTTTTACCGGGTATTGAGTTGTGTGGGTAGGCTGAACCAAACGTTCAGCTTGCAATTAGACCACCACGACATAAACCACATGTACAGCCTTTATGGAAAGAATAAATCAAATTACTACTTAAAGACTAAAGATAACAGGGTACGGCTGATTTCTTGTTTGCAGGACTTTAATAGGAATTCCGCCGGGGAATATATCCAAGTGCGCGACAATTGGTTTATTGATGACATCCTTCCCCCTTTGTCACGGCGCGAAGTTGGTTCGTCCTAACTTTTAATTCCTCATGTTTCCTAAATTTGTAAATACTTTATTTACTCTAACCCTGATTTGTTTTCTTTTTGCTGCAGCCGGTTCAGTGTTCACTCAGGATATCAGAACAGTTCACGTCTGGGACCTGAATTTTGTACTAAGGTCCGAGATCTTCGTGCATCGGGACAGTCAACTTTGCGCGTCTCACCTCATTCTCGGTGTGGACCTAGTGTACTCCACTTGGCAACCTTTCAGCCAAGCCCTCATTGTAGATAGCCCACTTCTTTCTTACATAGATGTTCGGCACGCAAACTTCCTCTCCCCCAGCATTACTGTAGGCGAAGCCCGAGACCTCGGCCCGCGGTATACTTGTTCGGAAGAACTCGCACCTATAAGGGACGAATCAGCCAAAGCAGCATCCAGACATCTCCAGGAACGTACTCACGAGGCTGTTCAGCATGAAGCCATACCAGCCGAACCTGCGAATCCAATTCAAGTAGCCGCGCAAGAAGCTGCGGAGTCTAGTGACTCTTCCAGGACACATTCTGCTTCCGAAGACATGGTGACCAGAAAGACCTTGACTGTCAGCCGTTTCATTCCTGGGGCAAGCTAGGCCGTTTAGCAGCAACCTCCACCTCAAGGGCGTGTCCCGGCTCCTCCCGCTCATCCTCCGCCTCCCCCTGCTCCCAAGCGACAACGCAAGAGGCAAAGGCTTGCCGATCAATCCTTCACCGGCCCGGGAGAGGGTCAAGTCCAAACTCCCTTTCAACCTTCTTGGGGTATCAGCATCCGGGAGCCGCCGGCCTAGGTTGGAACAAATGTGGCCTCATCCTCCAGACCGGCGCAGCTGTGGCAACCAACGTACGAGCTAGACGGCACGCCCCTCCCGGCTAATGCAAGCATCCGGGCATGGGAGAAGGGTGAAGGTGGCCATGTTACCCAAAGCTTGGTCCACGATCTCCTCCTACCCGAGGATGTGAGCGCATTTGCTGATGGGATCGATGAGTCCATGGGGAGAAGACTCCAATGGCACACCATCGCGGTAAGTCCTCTTCCTTTGCACTCTTATTAGTATCATTTTCCTTCTGTGCACGTCCTTATATTTTTTGTGTTCATTGTAACTTCAAGTTGTCGTGCATGAATAACATTGTCTTTAACAGGCCGCCCAGCTAGCCCATATACTGAATGAGAGGGTGAAGGATCTTACCGAGGTGGTTGATAAGGAGAAAGCTGGTAAGGAAGAGGCTGTGAAAACGGCTAAGGAGAAAAAAAAAACTGCTGAATCTACCGAGAAGAGGGCTGCTACTGCGGAGAAATCCCAGGCTTCGGCAGAGAAAAGATCGGCGTAGCTGGTGACACGGTAGAATGAAACGGAAGTGAAGTTGGCCGAAACAGCGAGCTTGAACTCCACTTTGTCCGAAGAAGTTGCTGATCTGCGGGTGGCCCTTAAAGCTTGTGAGAGTAAGTGGTATGATGAAGGGTTTGCCGACGCAGAGAAGGGTGTGGAGCTGGTGGTAATGCAAGCTTGGTAACTATCTTTCCAGGAAGGCTGGATGGTTGCTCTACAGGCCCTAGGAGTGCCCGAGGACTCCCCTCTTAGGGACCCTGGTCAGATCCCTGTTCCAGTCTCTGCCCCTACCGCTCAGAACCCAGCCTGTCCAAACGAAGAGGAGGAGACAGATAGCTTGAGGGAGCTGATGGAGTAGATTGATGCCCACGTGGAGATAATCGGGACAGAAGTAACCAGCAACCCTCCCACTGAAGGCCTTCATGGTGAAGATGTTCATTCCCAGCCTCCCGTACCCGAGCACCATTCGGCCGAGATGACCTCCGAGATGCAACCCGTGGATCTTTCCTCCTAATTGCCGAATCTGCTTTACTTTTCTTCTATTTGCTTTTATTTTTACAGTTTTTATTTAATTTCGAGTTGGTTTACCCATGTCACCGGGCTATGGCGACTAAACAATTATTTCTTGGTTTTAAACAGTTTGCTCGATTTCTGAATTTGAATCTCAATATCACCGGGTTTTGGTGATGACAAAATTGATTTATCATGCTTGATTTTGATTTGTGTTATTTGATGATCAATTGTGATAATGCATGTATATTTTATCCTTCTTGTGTATGTTTCAAAGTTTTCGTAAATGCATGTGCGGTTTTCCCTCGTTGGGTGATAGGGGTTGAACCGAGAAGTCGGATTATGCTCTTCGGAATTTCGAGTAAGTTTTCTACCTACTCGGTGATGGGGATCGAACCGAGAAGCAGGCTTAAACCTTTATAAATGTTTTAAGTGAGGTTTCCACCTGCTTGGTGATAGGCATCGAACCGAGAAGCAGGCTTCTATCCTTAGAAATGTTTTAGTAAGGTTTCCACCTGCTCGGTGATAGGCATCGAACCGAGAAGCAGGCTTCTGTCCTTAGAAAAGTTTGAGTAAGATTTCCACCTGCTCGGTGATAAGCATCGAACCGAGAAGTAGGCTTTTGTCCTTAAGATTTTTAGTAAGGTTTCCACCTGCTCGGTGATAGGCATCGAACCAAGAAGCAAGCTTCTGTCCTTAGAAAAGTTTGAGTAAGGTTTCCACCTGCTCGGTGATAGGCATCGAACCGGGAAGCAGGCTTCTATCCTTAAGAGTTTTAGTAAGGTTTCCACCTGCTCGGTGATAGAGTACGAACCGAGAAGCAAGCTTCTATCCTTAGAGAAGTTTTTTAGCTGCTTGAATTTCCTTAGCTTCCCCCTTGTCCATCAACCGGGCATAGTGAACAAAAAGAATTTGCTCGACAAGAACGAACTGGTTGCATCTTTATCATATGAGTCAGTACAATGTACTTTTTTTCATGCATGGATGGTCAATGATAAAACTTCTTAAGATTGTAAGCATTCCAAGGTCGAGGCAATGGTACTTCGTTCATGTCTTCAAGATAATACGCCCCCACACCTGCAATGGCTGTAACTCTGTACGAACCTTCCCAAGTTTGGGCTAGCTTCTCGGCATTTGTATCTCGCATGCTTCCTATTGCCCTTCTCAGTACCAGGTCTCTGGCACTGAATTCTCTCACCCTTACACCTCGGTTGTAGCGTCGGGCAAGCTTTTGTTGATACTCTGCTAGCCTTATGGTAGCTGCTTCTCAATATTCTTCAAGTAAATCTAGGCCCTCCGTCAGCTGACCTTCGTTCTATTTCATATTGAATTTTGAAACTCGTGCGCTACATAAGTTGACCTCGGCTGGTATCACGGCTTCAGCCCTGTAAGTGAGAGAGAATGGGGTTTCACCCGTGGATCTTCGAGGAGTTGTCCGGTATGCTCACAAAACATTGGGTAGTTCTTTAGCCTAGTTGCCCTTCGCTCCTTCCAGCCTTCGCTTCAAGCCCTTCACGATTACCTTGTTCACGGCCTCAGCCTGGCCATTGCCCTGGGGATATGCCGGAGTAGAGTACTTGTTCCTGATGCCAAGATTGCTGCAAAATTCGTGAAAACCTCGGCTGTCAAATTGCAGCCCGTTATCCGATATAAGGGAGTCCGAGACCCCGAACCTGGTGATTATATTCTTCCATACGAATTTCTTCACATCTACGTCCCAGATATTGGCCAAAGCCTCTGCCTCTGCCCATTTGGTGAAGTAATCAACGACTACCAACACGAATCTTCGATTGCCCACTGCTCGGGGAAATGACCCGAGTATGTCCAGCCCCCATTGTGTGAAGGGCGAAGGACTGCTAATCGGGTTCAAATGCTCGGCAGGTCGGTATATCAAAGGGGCGTGCTTCTAACACTGCTCATACTTCCGAATGTATTCCGCGGCGTCCTTCTACATCTGGGGCCACCAAAATCCCTGAGTCATTGCCCGGTGTGCCAGTGACCGTCCCCTACATAGTTGCCGCATACCCCTTCATGCAACTCGGCCAGGAGTTGGCCAACTTTCTCTGGGTGTAAGCATGACAGATATGGCCCTCCGAGTGACCTACGATAGAGTTTCCGGTCCCCGGACAACCAATACCAGGCAGCCACCCTGCGGACCTTGTTGGCCTCTTTCTCATCATCCGGAATTCGGTCATCGGCTAAGAAATTTATGATGGGGTCCATCCAGTTCGATCCAAGTGTTGCGACTGTTGTGACTTTGACTTTCGCGGTCCCCTCATTTCTTGCCACCTTAATCCTGGGCTCGGGGATGAGTTCCACTCTGATAAGCCGGGGAATATCCTTGGCAATTGACGATGCCAGAGTGGTGAGAGAGTCAGCATGTCTGTTCTGTGCTCGGGCCACTTGAATCACCTTCACCATACAAAAGTCGTCCATGACTTGCTTCACTAAGTTTAAGTATGCTTTCATCCAAGGATCTCGAGCCTCAAAGCTCCCCTGCACCTGGTTGACTATGAGCCTTGAATCCGAATAAACCTCTACATCCTGAGCTTCTAACCGTGAAATTGCCCTCAGTCCGACAAGCAAAGCTTCATACTCTACCTCGTTGTTAGAGGCATTAAACCCCAACCTGAATGAATGCTCCAAGAGAATTCCCTCTGAGGTGATTATGACTACCTTGACTCCGACGCCTTTTGCGCTGGAAGCCCCATCCACATGTACCTCCCACGAGCAGTGCTCCACCTGACAGACCATCTCCCTTTTAGGATAGAATTCTGCTACAAAATCTGCTAATACCTGCCCCTTTACTGCACTTCTCGGCTTATACCTCACATCGAATGCCCCGAGCCGTGTCCCCCATTTAGCTATTCACCTCGTGAGATCGAATCTCTTTAACAATGACTGTAGGAGATGTTCGGTCAACACATATACGGTATGAGCTTGGAAGTACTAAGGTAATTTCCTGGTAGCATGCACTAGGGCCAACACCAATTTCTCCAAGGGCAAATACCTGGTCTTGGCGTCAACTAGAGTCTTACTGATATAATACACGGGCTGTTGTACTCCCTGGTCCCTTAAAAGCACAGCACTTATATCATGTTCGGATACCTAGAGGTACATGAACAATTCCTCTCCGGGCTCTGGTGCACTCAACATCAGTGCTTGCACTAAGTACTCCTTAAGGTTCTAGAAAGCCTTTCCACATTCATCATCCCACCGAAACCCCTTCCACTTCTTCAAAAGCTGATAAAATGGATGGCAGCGATTTGAAAATTTTGAGATGAACCGGTTGAGAGCGGTAAGCATCTCGGTCAACACCTGTACTTCTTTCGGGTTGCTCGGCAACCGGAGATGCTTCATGGCCTTTATTTGGTCGGAATTGACCTCTATCCCCTTGGTGATCAAGTACCCCAAAAATTTGCCAGCCCCCACTCCAAAGGCACATTTTTCTTCATTAAGACGCAATCTGTGCTTTCACAACACCTCGAACACTCCTCGGAGATCCTCTACATGTCGGACCTCTTACTTACTTTTTACCACCATATCGTCGATATACACTTCGACCGTATGCCCAATTTTATCCTGAAACATCCTCGTCATCATCCGCTGGTAGGTCGCCCCGGCATTCTTTAGCCTAAAAAGCATCACGGTATAATGATAATTAGCATCGGGGGATATGAACGCCGTTTTTTCCTGGTCTTCACTAGCCAGGGCAATCTGATGGTACCCTTGGAAAGCATCCAGGAAGCTCATCCTCGGGTGTCCGTAAGTGGCGTTCACTAATTAATCAATCTTTGGCATGGGAAACGGGTCCTTTGGGCATGCTCGGTTCAAATCCATGAAATCCACACAAACCCTCCATTTGCCGTTCTTCTTCCGAGAAAAAGGTCTCCTTTATTGTCCGTCCTCCTTTAGCTTCTCTACCTCCTGTCTTACTGCCTCAACATGGTATTTAGCCAACCTTCTCGGCTTCTGCTTCTTCGGGGGATATGAGGGGTCTACATTAAGTTTGTGGATAATAAACCCGGGATCAACCCCGAGAACTTCATAAGGATCCCAAGCGAAAACATTTATGTTTTGAACCAGGAACAGTAATACTTGGACTCTTTCCTCGCAACTCATGCTTACTACGACCTGAAAATATTTATTAGTGTCCGGTAGTATTTTTACCTTTACTAACTCCTTAGCGCAGCCAGCCCCCATCCCTTCTCGGGGCTCCTTTAATTACTATAATGGGTCTTTCCGTGACGTATCTTCTTGTTCAACACGCCCCTGTTCGGGCCGCCCAATCTCCTCGTCTCCAACCTGTTGTCCGGTGATTTCTCCCTGACTGACCTGATTCCCCCGCTTTCAGTTCACTACGGCAGTAAGACACTTTTTGGCCGCTTGCTGGTCTCCTTTTATTACAATGGCACCTCGCTCGGCTGGGAATTTAATCTTTACATGTAGTGTTGATGGGACGGCCCTCATTGAATGGATCCATGGTCTTTCCAGGATGGCAGTATACGGGGAAAATGAACTTACTATTGTGAATGTCACAGATACCTCTTTCCCTCCCATAATCATGGGGAGGGAGATTTGCCCCTCAGGAATCACTACTTTGCCATCAAACCCAACCAAGGGTGAAGTGTACTTCATAAGGTCCTTCTTCTTTAGACTGAGTCCCTTGAACAGATCAGGGTACATCACGTCGGCCCCACTTCCCTGGTCTATCATCACCCTTTTTACTAAGAAGTCGTTTATCCGGGCTGTGACCACTAATGCATCATCATGTGGCTGAATCGTCCCCTCCAAATCTTCATCGTCAAATGAGACGGGCTCCCATGCAAACTTCATCTTCTTACCCGACGACTGTAGACTCGGGTTACCTTCTACCGGTACCACTGTCAACACTCCTTTCCTCCTTCCTACAATGAGCTTCTCAAGCGCAACATGGATTACTTCAATTACCCCCATAGGGGGTAGGAGAGGGTTTCCCTTTTGTCGGGTATCTTGCCCTATAACTCTGTCCCCCAAATCTAGCACGAAATCCTTTAAGTGCCCGGCCTTGGTTAGTTACCTGAGATGATCCTTTAATACCCGGCACCATTCGGTGGTGTGACCCTTGTCTCGGTAATAAATGCAGTACAGATTCTGATTCCTTCGGGATGGGTCCGCTCCCATCTTGTTTGGCCATCGAAAATACGGCTCGTGTTTGATCCGGTCAAGAATCCTGTGTACCAGTTCCTTAAATGTCACGTTCACTTCTCCCATCTGTGCGGCCGACTCTTGAATTGCCAGACCCCCACGAGGTCTGAAGGGGAAACCTATCTGCCGGGGACGATTTATCATCGGCGCCTTGCCTTTGCTCTGCAGCTGGTCATCTTCTAATCGTTTGTATTCCTCGATGCGTCTCATGAGCTGCCGCATGCCTTTGGGCGGCTTCTTGGTTAACGACTCTCGTAGCCCAGAATCCTCGGGCAACCCTATCCTAAATGTGCTTGCCGCGACCCTTTTGTTATCCCCTCCTATCTCGTTGTATAGCTCCCAATACCGGCTGGCGTAACTACAGAGGGTCTCTTTCGCCCTCATTTTCATTGAGAGAAGCATGTCTACTGGCTGAGGTACTCGACTGCACATCATAAACCGGACTCCGAACTCTTGAATCAGCTCGGAGAAACTACGTATGAATCATTTCTGTAACCTATTAAACCACCTCAATGCAGTCGGTCCCAAACTAACAGGAAATACCTTGCACATGAGCGCATCGTTATGAGTATACAAAGACATCATCTGAATATAATGGCTGACGTGTTCCACCAGATCAATCTTCCCGTCATAGCAGTTGAATGGTGGGCAGGCAAACCTGTCCGGCATTTCGACTTGCTCGATTTTGTTTGAAAACGAGGACCAAGCTGCTTTTCACAGAGCGCGACTCATGGCGTCCATGGCAGCATTCCGAGGTCGCCTTTCTTTCCGGGAGAGTGAGTCCCTTACTTGATTTTTTCGAGAATGTGGATGGTCTCGGCGTTGCCCCAATTCTCGGGAGGGAGACCGGTTCCTATTTCGTCGAGACCTTCTCGAGTGCGAATGGTCTCGGTACCGATGAGATTCCTGGGAATTTGAACAACTTCACCGTAGTTGAGGTCCAGAATGATTGGTTCCCTCTTCGTATCTATTTCCCCCAATCTTGTCCTCCTGTTGCCGGTCATTTCTGTCTCCTCCCCAACACCTACCTCTCACCTCTAGCTCCAAACCCCTAACTAGTCTACGGAGCCGTTCGAGCTCTTCATCCTGTTCCTCCCTCTGCCTAGGTCTCGTAGCACCGGAAACCGTCCGTTGGGTTTGGTACAATCCCTCTCCCGTGCCGGACATCTCTTGTAGTTGGTCATGCCCCCTATCTTCTCGTTCTTTCTGTCTGCGCTCTCGCCAACTTGACCCCCGAGAGGACCCTATGGATTCGGTTCCCGCATGGTCTCCCGAATGCCTTTCAGACATTGTCCCCGAGTTTGAGTCCCTCTAAAACTACAGCGTCGTAGGAGAGCCCCACGGTGGGCGCCAATTGTAGGCTCCAAAGACGGGCTTGCTGGGCCAAACCACTATTTGGGCTCACAATTTATTTATCTGGTGGGTTTGGGTATCCTACCTTGGGTTGTCCTAAGCTAAGGGACCCAATGGGATCACTTTTCTCTCTTTCTCAATGTTATCTCCTCTCTATCTCACTCACTCTTTTCTTTCCTCAGAATTGCATCCCTTAACTATCCATTCGTTTCTCCTATTTATAGCTTTTGTTAATGGGGTGATCATCATTATCTTCTCCCTTAGTGCAAAGAAAGGTCCAATGTCGATGAACTTAAGTGGATTTTTAAGTATGAGTGGCTTTGGGAACGGTTCCCACTTCAGTAAATGTGTTCGGCAGCGAAGTTTTCTAAGGTTCTGCCGGGCACTTAAATGACGATGTGACCGGGCAATGTGATCGAGCATGTACATAGTGCCTGGAAATGGTTTCCCAAGCATCCTATGAGCAGGACGTACGCAGTCCGCCTTTTAAGTGTCCGGACAACACTCAGTTCAGATTGGTAGTTATTTGTGGGTTTGGGCCGGGGCTCTTGTTGATGTGAAGGTTGGACCCTTGGCCCATATCATTGATTCATGGTCCAAGGCCCAATATGAACTTGGACGTTAGGTGTCGTACAATAGCAATATTGCAACTATTTGCTGTCCCTTGCCATCTTTTGAAATGAGAAAATAATTTAATAGATTAGAATTTTTGTTTTATACTAATCAAGGAGGGGCAAAAAAGTAAATAAAATATATAATATATATTCAAATATAGGTAGATTGGATTGAGTTAGATAGATTTGTGAATTTATCGACCAGAATCCAACCCAACTTGAAGCAAAAAAAAATTTGGCGATCAGTTTTGGCGGTTGGTAGATTGGCTACACTCCCCTTGTGTGTGAGGCAATTGGGTTAGTTCATGGATAGTTTTCCAAATGAATTGATATATTATGAAACTTTGATTTTATGTATATACATTTGGTTTATATTCCTAATTGCAACCAAATCCAAATTAGGTCATTAATTGAGATAAAATAATTTAACTTGATATTGAACCAAATTATTCCATTAAAAAATATTAAATTGAATTGGAAGGAGGTCACTAAACCATTTGTCTAAGACTACTAATAAGATGGGAGTATTTATTCATCAACGAAAAAGTGTTGCAACTCTTATTTGGATTAGCTCTAAATGCAGGCCAAAATGGCCCATTAGCATTAATTTTTGAAATATTTAGCAACAGAGCACTGTTTCGAAAATAATTAGGGAAGTACCACTTTTTCCGAAAACGCTGCTATAGGGCCCGAAAACGTCACTATAGGGTTTAAAAAACACCACTATAAGGCCCCTTGAACCTGTTATGGGGACTTATAAAAAATTTTTGCAGGAAAACGCCGCTATAGAGCCCAAAAACGTCACTATAGGGCTTAAAAACGCCACTATAGGGCCCGTTGAACCTGTTATGGGACTTATAAAAAAATTTTACAGGAAAATGCCGCTATAGGGCCCAAAAACGTCACTATAGGGCTTAAAAACGCCACTATAGGGCCCCTTGAACCTGTTATGGGACTTATAAAAAAAATTTGCAGAAAAACACCGCTATAGGGCCCAAAAACGTCACTATAGGGCCCAAAAACGTCACTATAGGGCTTAAAAACGCCACTATAGGGTCCCTTGAACCTGTTATGGGACTTATAAAAAATTTTTGCAGGAAAACGCCGCTATAAGGCCCGAAAAAGTGGTATTTCCCTAATTATTTCCGAAACAGTGCTCTGTTGCTAAGTATTTCAAAAATTAATGCTAATGGACCATTTTGGCCCTAAATGCATATACCAAACCTATACGGAAAGCCCAAAGTTGTCCAAACTCTCTTTTTTTCTCTCTCACTACTATTATTGGTAAGTTGCATACACCAAGATCATGAATGTACAATCTTACCTTTTATCTCAATATTATTTGATACGAGAGGACCAAAAAAGGGGGAAAAAAACATTTAAACTAGAACTTATTGGCTTTTTTCTTTTACTATTATTAGTAAGAATTCTTCATTAATTTTCTTATTTATGAATTGCTTTCCATCAATGCTACATCGACACCCTTGATCATTAAACAAGGGCCTCTAATAAGCATGAACGGACTAGGATTCTCTAGAAATCTTAAGAGTAACTCAATCGTGAGTAAGTTCGTAAAATCCTATGCATCCATTTTGAAATGAATGAATTGAATTTTGTTACATCATCAACATTAAACCCAACTTTGACTATCACCATTTTTATACTTATTTAAACCATTGATGACGTACCAAAATCCAATCTCCTAATTTAAAAATGGTTCATCAGGATTTTAGAAATCCCATGATAGAATTACCTTAAGAAATAGGATCTTAATCCAATAGGATACCAATCTTCAAAATGTACAAATAGGATTTTAAAAACTCCATGATAACTAGAGGATGTTCATCCAATAGGATTACTGATCAATATACACGCAGAAAATCCTTACCACTCCAAAATACAGACTTCAAGAACATTTTACTTTAAAGGAAAGCAACATCCAGGCATTAAGCCAGGTGAATCCCATATGTTATTTTCCACACTAAGTTCATCTCACACTCAGCTTAATTCTACTGCATAGAATCAGTTCTTTCTCCCTTCAGATAAGATTATGTGGTATCCATGTCTGCAACAACAAAAAATAACAATAAAAATTATCCTTAGCTACTCTGCATATGTGAACTCTGATGTAAATAACGGAAATCAAGGATATAAAAACCATACGTTGATTTGAATGGTGCACTTGTAACCCCAACAGGTGTATTGAAGGCAACCTCCTGAAATGGCCCGGCCATCTTACCTCGTGGAAACCATCCAAGATCTCCACCCTTCTTCCCTGATGGACATTCAGAATATTCTTGAGCTACCTGCATCAAGAAAGCATAATAAATTAAAAACAAAATCACAAGTCAAAGCTGGTCATGTTTACAATCATTTTACTCTAAAATCACACCATTCATAAAAGACAAAAGAGCTTCTGATGTTTTGTCCAACAAAACTGAAGCATACCATGACATCAACCAGAACAATTATTAATATTATGAGTTTGTGACCCCTCAACTCCACCCTGCTACAACAAAGAATATCTCTGGGAAGAAAATGTTGATTCTCTTTGTTCTGTTTTACTTTAACCAGTTTTGTACCTTTTAGCAATCACCTTGTCCTTGCCTGTGGTATCAACAATTCAACATGTCTGCAAAGGCTCATTTTATTTTTTTAATAACTCCTAAGGCACCCATGGTTTCAAAATAATGGGAGTTCATATCAAAATCAACTCACGTCAAGGAGAACAAATGAAGAGGGTTTTCAAGATGAGGTCCCCAAAGATAACACCCCCCCCCCCCACCCCCCCCCCAAAAAAAAAAACTTTGCTTCAATTACAAGACAGAAGAATCAATGTTGGAATGTAAAATTACGCTCAAAGGATAAATAAATAAAAAAACGATTTAAAAACAGTTGCAGCTTCTAACCCAAGTACATGTAAACTATCTCCATAAGATAGTAGTAAAAGCTCAGGATAAAGGCAGACAGCAAATAGAGGAGGGCAACAAACTATTACAAAGAATGCTTCAAGAAATAATAATATCCTTGATGATTACCTTTGCAAACTCAGCTGGTGGAACCTTATCTCCATTGCTAAGCCAGCCATCCTGCAGCTTCTTGTATGCTTCATTAATTTTCCCTTGCTTCTCACATAAGATATGCCTTGCTGAAAAAATAAACGGCCACAATAAATAGCATGACAACAAGAAAAAAAAAAAAAAAAAAAAAACAAACAAACAAACAACAAAATGAAGTCAAAACTAGAAAAAACTAGGGCAATGGGGTAAAAGTTAATAAATAAACCTTTGACATATGTACAGGTGCCAAGCCCATCTGCTGCCTTTCCACCTTTCCCTTTACCCTTCGATGCGTTCTCATCACTCCCACTTGCTGCCTGTTTTCCCTTACCCTTTGCACCTGAGTCCTTGGCCTTTGAGTCCTTTCCCATTGCCTGGCAAACCCAAATGATTTATTTTAGCCAAATGCAGATCCTATTAAAGTGTTAGGAATAACAAAAATTCAAAGCTCAAGCCAGACACCAACGAACATTAATTCCAAACAGAGAGCAACTTGAAGCCACAGAATCAGAATCATGGCAGAAGCAACCGAGAAACAATCATAAATTGAAGAACAAAGGGTTAAAACAAAATTGAAAGAGCAGGTTACTACCTTTCAGTATGAAATTTTCTCTGTAATCATAAGAACAGTTTGTATCATGTTACAATATGATATTCCCACAAAATAGTTATCCTAGAAGATGCAGGCACAAGGGTCTACCCCTTTTATATTATAAGCTAACAAGGTTCATCTTATGCTTTTCATGATAAATAAAGTATCTACTAAAAGCTAAGAAGCATGGAGACTCCAAAATCCCTGACATAACCATGCTAGACACGACATTCCCTGCATGCGTGTCCTTAGCGTGTTGGCCTGTTAGGAGAGGAAAATTTTTTTTTTATTTTTTATTTTATTTAATAATTCCTTTGATTTTAGATATGTTAGTTGCTATTTATTTTGAAAACTTAAAATTAATATAACCCTGTAAGCAAATTATATATACACACACACACATATACTAATTGTTGTATCTCCACCATGTTGTAAAGTTTCCATGCCCCATGCCAATGTCTGTTTCCATGCTTCTTAGACTAAAAGCCTGTTTGCATTTCTAATCAATGCATTTTTGCCAATGACAAATAACCCATGAGAAAGTAATGATAAGCTCTCAACTACTCCCAAAAACATCCAAGATTTCAATCACACAATTCAATGACCCCAATAATAGATGGTTTTCCACATGATAAGAAATCAATCCCTAATTACTCTACTTATGCCAAAATAATAACAAGAAACTTCTTTCATTTTTTTCATTTTCTAAACATGCTTTGCCCTTCTGTACACTTAATTAGTTCCACTTAAACCACACCCCAAAAAAAAAAAAATCAAAAGGAAAAAGAACATCATATTCAGAGCAAAACTGAAATGGCAAATGAAAACACAACATACCCAGATGGGAAAACTACACCTAGACAGAACCCATGTTGGATAAATATACATAATTATATAAAGCATAGATTTTTTTAGCAGAAATTAACTTTGTAGAAACAATACCCACAAACAGAAAATTAGCAGTGCACTGAGAACATGGTAAAATTAATTGAACAAAGAAATATGAAGAGGGAATTTTCTATTTACTATGAAAAGGAATAGAGAACAAGACCGATCTAAGATTGATTACCTTAAGATTGGATCAAAAGCTGCGACCAAAGATTTACGTTTGAGAATTTAGCAAAGCCGAAGGAATCAAAAACTCTCGGGTTTTGACTCTTTTTGAGTGTTGAGGTCCCTTTTTAACTTCAATTACCCTTTTTCTGTTTTTTCTTTTTTTCAATTGGAGAACTATTGGGCCTAGTAACTATATGGGCTGGAACCTTTTACCATTGGGCCTTCTTTTTTTTTTTTGGTAGTGAAAGGTAAATATTTCCTATTGGGCCTTCTACTACTATTCTACTAATATAACAAAGGCCAAAATGGCCCATTAGCATTAATTTTTGAAATATTTAGCAACTGAGCACTGTTTCGGAAATAATTAGGGAAATACCACTTTTTCCGAAAACGCCGCTATAGGGCCCGAAAATGTCACTATAGGGCTTAAAAAACGCCACTATAGGGCCCCTTGAACTTGTTATGGGGACTTATAAAAAATTTTTGCAGGAAAACGCCGCTATAGGGCCAAAAAACGTCACTATAGGGCTTAAAAACGCCACTATAGGGCCCCTTGAACCTGTTATGGGACTTATAAAAAAATTTTGCAGGAAAACGCCGCTATAGGGCCCAAAAACATCACTATAGGGCTTAAAAACGCCACTATAGGACCCCTTGAACCTGTTACGGGACTTATAAAAAAATTTTGCGAGAAAACGCCGCTTTAGGGCCCGAAAAAGTGGTATTTCCTTAATTATTTCCGAAACAGTGCTCTGTTGCTAAATATTTCAAAAATTAATGCTAATGGGCCATTTTGGCCTATAACAAATCTCTCTTCTTCTTCTTTTTTCTTTTTCTTTTTTTATAATTTGATAACGGGTAAAATATTATTTTGGTCTCTAAATTTTGCTAGAAATTTGATTTTCATTCCTTAACTTTAAAAATTTCTTTTTTTATTCTTAAACTTTGTAAAAAAAAAAATTCAATAGTTTAGAGACAAAAATAAGGATGAAAAAAAAAATATATTTTTCAATAGTTTAAGGATAAATTAAATAAAACATTTTTAATAGTTTAAGGATGAAAAACAAACTTTTTAATAGTTTAGGGACAAAAAATGAACTTTTTAAAGTTCAGGGATAAAAACCAAACTTTTGATAAAGTTTAAGGACCAAAATAGTATTTACCATTTAATAATTATAATTGGAGAAGGGAGACTTGAAAGTTGAAACCTAAAAGTCTCTGTTATAAATCCTTAAAAGTGCTAGTTGAACTACTACGCTCTTGATCATATAATTCTCTTGGCTATCTCTATATTCCTACCTCCTTTATTATTAAGCAACCAGCTTGTAACCCCATACATATGCATAGATACAATTAAAAATATACCATAAGATGTATAATATAATTCCTATATATATAATTTAAATACTATTGATAGTCATTTTTATATTTTGTTAACTCTTTTAAAAAAAAAATGTAAGGATATTATTAGGTATAAAATGTAAGTTGTCCATATAAAATGTAATTTTTTATTTATTTTTTTTACGATTCATTTATTCTAAACTCTTTGGTTTTTGTATTTAATAACTCATTTGGATGAATATTCATGATGTGGTCCCACATTTGATTCTAAAATTAAGAAATAAATCTCTTTAAGAACAAATAATTTAAGACACATGGCGCAAAACTGAAACTCTAATTTAGAATTCTAATTTGAGCTTCTTTCAATTTCACCTGTTATATATATATATATATATATATATATAGAGGAGCCTTAATTGATTATCTAAGTTATTTCCCTCTTGACGTTTGAAGTGAGTTTAATTGTTTTTCTTTGACTTATCAACTCATTGCATGATCAACGTTAAGGAGACTAGTATTGCAAATAAGACATTTTATGTCCACTTTCTTTGTGCCTTCATATTGTCGTCAGAAAGAGTGAGGAATAAACAAGAATTGAAGGAGTATTTGTTTCAAAGAATTACCAACTCCTAAGAATTATAAGCAATGAAGCATATGCTCAATTTGCAGCTATAATTTGGTAGCGTGAAATTTTCAACTTTATGCTACAATCAAGAGATAATTAGGATTTTACAAAAAAAAAAAAAAAAAAAAAAGGAGATAATTAGGTAGAAATCTAAGTTGAAGCTATAATAAAGTAATTTTTGTTAGGTTAAATGTAATTACTCTCACTTAAATACTTGTACAGGCTTTGAAACTAGATCAACAAGGATTGTTGGACAATATCAACAATGGAAAATCATCCCAATTGTTGTCAAATTGACCTAACGTCATATATATATATATATATATATATATATATTCAAATTCAAATGCTTAGCACACTATGCGTGAGAATAAATAATTATTTTGAGATATGGTATAATAGTAATACTAGAATGTATAATTTATTATTAATGGAACAAAGTGGGCTAAGTTGACCGAACTAGATAGAAATGGATTGAAATAACTAAAATGGATCGAAATAAAACTGAAATGAACCAAAATAGACCGAATGAACAGAAGTGAACTGAAATAGACCGAATTGGACCAAAATAAACCTAATGGATCAAAATAGACCAAACTGAACCGAAATAAATCGAATGAACCGAAATAGACTGAATTGGACTGAACCGGACCAAAGTAAACTGAATTGACCAAATTAAACCAATCTGGACCCGAAATAAACTGACTGGACCAAAATAGACTAAAATATTACACTAATGTGGCTCAATAGTAGTGTAACAACAATAAATATCATGTTTTAGCTTTTAGATACTAAGATTTTTTTTAGAGTCAAATATTATATAGATAGATTAGCATTTTTTAGTATTTCCAATGGAAGTGTCTAGGATTTCAATCTCAATCCCCCACTTAAGATGTATAGAAAAAAAAGCTAAGAGAAAATTTTGTAAACAACACCATTTTCACATTGCCAACATTAAAATACAAAATTGGTGGAAATTTCAAGAAAGAAATATGAGAATCCTCCCTTTTATACATGCATGTATAGAAAATAAATTTTACATTTGTCGTTGGCAATCACCAAGTTGCCACACAAGACTCGTTAATCCGCATACACATCCATTCACTCCGTCTTTCTATGCCCATAAACTTGCCTTTCTACCATCAAAGGTGAGTGGTCAGTGACAAAAGCTTATTCCCATGTGGTTTTTGGGTCAATATCCTAGAATGAATTCTCAAGAGCACAAAGTTGATTCTCACGACGTCCATCCACTGATACCATTGAGATCTTGGTAGAGTTAAGAGGCTAAATTATAACTGAACCCACGTGAGCATTAATAAATATTTGCGTGTATGTATGTGGTTAACATGTTAATTACTTAATCGTAATTCTATCAGTACTTAAATAACCGAGGAAAGCTTTTGAGGCCAAGAAACTCCTCATCCATTCCAATAATGACAACTCCTATTCCTCCATCACATCACCACCCACATTCTCAATATTTGTAATGTTTAGTCATGGAATTGACAAAAATTAAATTTGAGAGAACAAAATTATAATTATCCCAAACTTAAAGAGGATACAATTAATTGAACTTGGTGTTTTTCTTATATTTGAGGCACTGAGAAAAAGCAACACTAGAGCTATGAGCTATCAACAATATAAATAGAATCAAGATCAGATCGCCACCAAGCCACGCCTCGACATTATGTAGAATGATGTTGAATGTTCTCTTAAATACGCCACGTGACATTTCCAATAAAAGTTCAATTGCCCCTGGAAGTTAGATATATTTGTCTAAAACTTATAAACATGTGAGGTATGAGTTGTTCTCATAATCATATCATAAAACATCTATAATTTTCTACCGTTACTAATGCTTACAAAATTAACAATCATACTTAAAAAAAATTCCATTTCCTAAGCAGCATCTACTACTCAGAGTTTGAGTCAGAATCAGAAAACGGCATCTGGAATGCATCTTTTGGATCCACGTCAGTCATGGAAGGAGGTTTATCTTTGTTTGACGCTGCTCTAGCCCTGCCTCTCCTTTTTGGTCTACTTTCATCCTGTAAACATGCATATTGCAGTTTGTCACACTGGTGGTCTATACATCTAAATTGCAGAAAAATATATATAATGCCACTGACTGGATGACTTGGATTTGCAAAGAGCAACAGCTATAGTAAACTAAATGAAGAGCTACATCTGTGAAGGAGTAGAAGTAAAATAACCCAAAAGGATAAATATAAGAAAAATGGAAAAGATCATCTGTAAAAAGTAAATCATAGATTCATTTCTTGCTAGGATAACATTAATTAAGATGATAAAATAGCATTTATGAGCCACACACGCATAATTTGGACTAGGTAAGCAATCATGATCATTCAGCTTTCAAGAAGGTAAAATGTAGAAGTAATCTCTCAATATTTATTTGGCAAAACAACAATATTGGTCTCTCAAGTTTACCTTGTGTGTGCAATTGGTCCCTCAAGTTTAAAGCATGTGCAATTGGTCTCTCAAGTTTTCAAAATGAGCAATATAAGTCCTTTTACTAACTGCTATTAACGGTGTTACTTATGTGACTAACGGAACAATGACTTGGCATTTTATTTTAATGATGTGGCATATTTTTAATTAAAAAATTACACATGAGAAACATTATTTACCAAATTAAAAAACTATTTTCCACCAATTGTAAACACCCAGCCACGGCTTAAAAATAAATAAATAAAAACCTAGCCACGAGATAGAGAAGGGGAGAGAGGGAACAACAAGCCCCAGCCGCCACAACGCTACCGTACTGCAACGCTATTATGTCACCCTTTTCAAACCTGCAACGCTACCATACACCCAATGATTTAAATCAGCATCCAACTCTCTCAGCACTTCAAGCACAGTCCTTCTGCTTTTATAGGTCTCACCAACGATACCATTAAGCACACTTACAATTGGATCTTAGAGGAGCCTTTCCTTTCAAAACTCTAGTTATTGTACTACTTGAAGCAGAATCAGAAGAACCTTCTCTTTCATCAAAGCTCAACTGTCTATTCCGTAACAATGAAATCTCTCCCCTTCTCTGCCTCGTGGCTGGCTGGGTGTTTGCTTTTTTTTTAAGCCGTAGCTAGGTGTTTACAATAGGTAGAAAATAGTTTTCTAATTTGGTAAATAATGTTTCTCATGTGTAATTTTAGTTTGTAATTTTTTAATTAAAAATATGCCACATCATTAAAACAAAATGCCAAGTCATTGTTCCATAGGCCATATAAGTAACACC
Organism: Quercus lobata; assembly: GCF_001633185.2. Classification (NCBI taxonomy): domain Eukaryota; kingdom Viridiplantae; phylum Streptophyta; class Magnoliopsida; order Fagales; family Fagaceae; genus Quercus; species Quercus lobata. The sequence continues at coordinate 17,502,102 of NC_044913.1, read as the reverse complement.
GTTAACAGCAATTAGTAAAAGGACTTATCTTGCTCATTTTGAAAACTTGAGGGACTAATTGCGCACGCTTTAAACTTAAGAGACCAATTGCGCATACAAAGTAAACTTGAGGGACCAATATTGTAGTTTCGCCTATTTATTTATTCTCCCTCTTTGTCTAACTTCATAGGTTTTGGGTATAATCACGTAAAATTCACATAAGCAATAAACATAATAAGAGTAGCACATATTATTGAGTATTGACAAAGCTTAAATACCATCAAAGAGAGAGATCCCAAGCCATCACTTACATTTGCTGGCTGACTTGGTTGACTTGGTTGATTTGACTGGCTTGGAGGAGTTGGTCGACTCCTTCGCAGCCAGATGGCACCAAAAGACATTAATGCCCCAAGAAGCAAATATGGACCATTCCTTGGATCTCCCAAACGATCATAGATTCCCCTTATGATGCCATGAATCCTTTGCTTTAATGTGATTTTTGAAAGTACTTTTTGGGCTCCTCTAACCCAAATAGGATCTGCATCCTCCGGAATAAGCTCAGGAGTTTTAGTTCTCTGCATCAGGAAGAGAATGAAAGGCATCAAAATTGCACTTCTCGAACTGCAGGTTTTTTATGTTTTAATATTAATTATAATGTAATACCAGTGATGGTTCACAACGCACATATTCACCACCTCCTGCCCCCACGTGCTCCAAGCAGGACATACAGGGAAAGTGGTCCCATCATTCTATGGGAAATATGATGGTTCCACAAATGTATGTCAAAAATTTGTGCATATTATAATTTGTGACCATCTTTTATGAGGCGCTCAAAACCAAATACACCTCAAGGAAAGATTTTGCAGATGACTAGGTATGCCAAAGCCCCCAAATTACAAATATAAGCATCAGGTAAAAGAACTAAGTGTATACAAAAGAAAGCTTTCCAAGATTAGGCTTGTTTAAAGAATCTGCAAATTGGAACAAGAAAATAGCTTACAAATGAGGGCAGATCCCTGGAGTCACCATCTTTGATTATGTTTGAGATCCATTCGATAATCTGCAGTAAAATAAAACACATTGAAGGCAAGTGCACCTTGTCATAAAAAGGGGTTTTACATGCAATAATTCTTCAGGCTGAGATATGTCTCAAACAATAAAATAATCACCAAAAAAACAATAACAAGAACTCATGATCATAGACTGACAGTTGAATTTGAATCTAAAATAAGGCAATGTCATATAAATCACTATTCTAGCAGCTGAAGAAAATTTCCCAGTACCGCATTTATACCTGTAAACTATCATCCGAACCACTGTATCTTGCCACAAGCTGTGAAGCAGGAGCCACATCATCACCTTTCATAGTATCCCATATGCCTTTTGGCTTTGTCTCAACTTTCAAATTCTCTTCGGTAAAATTTCTTTTGTAACGCACAATAAATATCCGAGGTACATCAGCCATGTCTCTCCTTGGTCCACAAGTGTCATAGATAGATTCAGAGCTATTACCACTATGGAGGCAGAAGTAGCAGTATTTCTGGATAAAAAACAATTACGCAAGCAGTCAGAGCTTGATACAGTTGCACAGGATTGGGCATTGTAAAAGTTGCAGACAAATTCTCATTCAAGTAGATGATTAATTTATGCAAAATCATCTTACAATAGTATATTAGATGCTAGTTATATCTGCTTTTCTCATGCTAAGCCTCTTTCAGAAGCCTAAGGGAAAAGCTTGTCAATAATGTCATTTAACTCTTGCTATGACAGCAATTAAATGTTTGAATTATCAAAGCTATCTGCATATATGATTAACAACCACACGAGTACAGATGTTCTTTTCAAGGAAACAGTGGAAGATTTTGAAGTATCAGTAAGTGCAGGAGAAATAAAAGGAAGCAAAAGGTTTTAATTGTCCATATCAAAAGGACATAGAATCTCACTCCAGTAATATCCCAAGAGAACCAACTTTGCTACAAATAACAGGAGAAATGATTTTATATAAATCAATTTCATTTCATTTGTATGGAGCTGAGAACTCAAAAAGGATTTACAGGTAATGCTTGTACACAAAAAATGATAGGAATCCAAGCCCAGTGGCAAGCATTTAAACTGAAGTTGATTTTTATGCAGTATGTCTATGTACTAGAATAAACATTTGCATATTTAGTACTCAAATATATTATATCTACTTATCTAGGACAAACTAGGATAAGATGGTAAGTAGCATTTTGAAAGAAGGAACTAACAGGAAAGAATCTAATTTTCACATTAAGGCAATAGCAAATTACATTTTTTTAGGAAAAAATACCTTTTGGTTCCTCTTAGTTTGTATTTGTTGTCATTTTGGTCCCTTATGTTTAAAAGTATCAATTCACACCCTTATCTTTGAGAGCAGACGTAATCAGCTCCTTCCATCCACCTCTGTTACTTCAACCGTTAACATCAAAGTTTTAGAAAAGAAAAGAAAACAAAAAGAATATAGAGAACCAGATTGTTGCTTCCTCCCTGAAATCTCCACAGTTTTCTTCGGAACAGTTTGATCAAGTCACTGTTCCACAACAACACTCGTAGTTCAGTCTGGCCTTGACTCTACCTACAATTAATAGCCCGTATACTTCTATGTCTGGAGGCCTCTTGGTTCCTCATGGTCTGATGATCTTGCTTCTTTCAAAGTGAATATGCAAAATTTCAGATGAGGTTGTTTGTATTGCGTGGTGGCTTAGTGATTTTCTGTAAACATGGATCTATCGTTCCTTAACCTTTATATGTGACTTTCAAGGACGTCCTGTGGATTTCGATGTGTGTTTGTTTTGGGTGCCGTAGATTGCTGTGGGTTTCATAGATCTTTCACTCCTTCAGCGTTTGGGTTGCAATGGAGTTTGAGAAATTTTTATTTTAGTCAGATTGGTGTGGCAGCCGGTTGTAGGTTTGGCAGATTAGGTAGTATTTTTTTACACAGTTTTTTTGATAATAACAAATGCCACATGGCATCCCAGGTGGCATCCAATAAGCATCAAAATTATTATTTTAATCCCACCATTTGCCATGACAGATTTTTCCATCCATTACTTAACAGCAAGTGCTATTTTGACACAACATCAAAAGGTTAAGGACTAAAATGACACATTTAAAACATTTGGGACCATTTTGAAACATAGGATAGAGGTTAGGGAATAAAATGGTAATTAAACCTTTTTTTTTATTTATAATGATTTGATAGTTGGAGGAGGGAGGATTTGAACCTTAGATGCCTCTGTTAAAAACACCAGGAGATGCTAGTTGAGTTACAAGGCTCTTGGCACTTAGTTTTGATACCATGATAAATTACTATTTGTCCCAAAAACTTAAACCATTAAAAAATGATGAATTTAATCATTTATCCATTATTCTAATATCCTCGTTGCAACAAAACTAAATTATGATCCAATTTAAAACATTTTTATGTTTTCATAATACAACTAGTTTCTTCTTTTTTTTTTTTTTTTTTGATGAATAATACAACTAGGTTCTATAACTTGATCAAGTTGATAGTTACATTTGTCCACAGTTTGGCAAAGTCTTGGTCATCCGTCTATCTTTTGCACCCAACCAAACTGGACCATGAGATATAACTTTTTAACCTAGTGCTATCAACATATAGTATCACTTGCAAAATCCACATAATATTCATTGACAAATGCTATACATGTGCATTCAGCATGACTTAACTTTAAATCAACAGCATGCTTGATACAATAACTGGGATAAAAATTTACCTTTTGGGCTTCCCCATCAAGCCAAACAAAAGTTAATCGCCTACTATTTAGAGCTGCTGCAGCGGGTGAGAAGGATTCAACTTTATCTGCTTCCTTTAAATCACCATCATTGGACAACAATTCTTGAACCCTGCGCATGGTCTATGAACCTATGTAAGTTACATCATTTCCTAAACTAGAAGAACATTTGGGTCTTAAAAGCACATGTAAGTTTGTCAGTTGATTTTAGACAATTTGGATGGGTCTTAAAGCACATGTATATTACTTTTTCTTCCCCCCTACTCCTTCACTCTGTCCATACTTTTCAGCTTTTTGTAAGAGCGATGGATTCATTAAGTATATCCCAAGATGTATAATGCAGAGCACTATAAGTAATAAAATTATATAGATATATAATCAAGCTTTATAAATCTATAATCATATGTTGCCTACAAAATAATCCAAAACAGTGTGACCACAGCAATCCAATATGCATGTGCACAAATATCCACTAAAGTGGGAATCCTCAAATTAATCACCTATAATCAGATTAATTATTCTGTTTTCTTTCCAAATAAACCACAGCAATGCAAAAGAAGAAGAAAAAAGGAAGGGGATGGTTTTGTTACAAAAGAAATTTCAGAAAGGTTCATAAAAAATGATGTGGAAGCATTTTGTCATCAAGAAACTACTAACACAGAGCACCAACCCCATGCATTTGGTGTGAAGAGTATGCCACATCACTCTAAAATTTGTGTGTATAGCAGTGCTCATAAAGAAACTTCTGGATGAATGCACACTAGTGGCTTCAAATGGTAAGAAAAAAACACAGGATACAATTTCATTTATATGTAATATTGATGCAGTCCAAAGTAACCAATGGTTGCTGGAACTGATTTAAAGAAAAGAAAAACAGGAGAACAGAAAGAATAGATGAAGAAACAAACCCAAAAAGGGCTGTAGAGAATGATTCTCTAAAATAGATATATTAATTGGTAAAAGAAGCCTTACGTTAACCCATACTTGACATATAAATAGCACTACATTCTCTAGTGACAGCTTGCATAATAATTATTTTCCTCAGTTCCAAGATTATGCAGGCAAAAGGTCATAAAAGACTACTGACTCAAATTATGACTTATTTGACTGACTTAAATTCTACACAAACTACAAAATAAAGGACTAACTAATAAACTGACCAGACTTCAAGAAATATTAAAGTTATCTTTGAAAAATCATTACTAGCTGGCTGCATCAATCAAATATTAGAAGCACCAAGTATATTATGTGGTATTGAAAAAAGCCTTAGGAAAACAACACAAACATTAAGACTGAAGTTGCTCAAATAATCAAAAAACACAAACAGAGAGAAGCTTACTTCACGCATTTTGTCAAGTTCAGGGCCAAGCCTTCCTGCCAGAACAGCACAGTACCAAGTTGTGGTATCCACTCCAGCACGAGAATAGCCATGTGCATCACAACCCAGCTCCATTGATGTCACACTCCTTAGTTGAGGAAGCTCTGAAAACACAAGGCAAGAAAATCAATTAAGTTCCTTCTTAAGTGCATAAAAAGTCTGCTTCAAAAAAATTTGGTGTCATTTCAGCAAACAAAGCTATTCAAACTTCCAAATTCCATAATTAATCAAGATGGCAATAAACATAAATTTTTTTACAGCCATGAGATGGGAGGCCAGTCATATGATTCACACCCTAACTTTCATAACATCATGCCAATGACAGAATTTGCCTAATCCAACGATAAGTCATTTTCAAACATTTTTGTTTTTGTATTGATAAGAGCATTCACATTGGTGGGTGTATAATAAAAAAATGTGTAAAATTTACTTAGTTTTACCTAAAAATGGCCCACATTAGAGCATTCACATCAGCTCATGTGAAAACTTCTATTTGTTTTAGCATAAGAACCTACTTTTTCTATTTTACATACTCACTTTTTTAAATACCCCACATCGAATTATCTGTTTTACACTACATTTCCATAAAATATCAATTTTTCTTGATTTTTAAAAATTTTCTCTTTCTTCACACAAAACAACCACCATTCACTTTCTTCCTTCATTCTTGAAATATGTAAAGAAAGAATAAATACTAGATACAAAATGAATAGTGACAATGTAAATTTACCCGATTAGTGTAGCAAACTTGTAAATTGTCTAAATTCTACACTTTTTTCTATTATACACAGACTTATATGAATGTTCTTAGTCAATGTATAATTGTGTAATTTATAAGTTTGTTACAGTAACCATTTAAATTTACACTGACACTATTCATTTAGTTTTTATTCTTTCTTTATGTATCCCAAGGATGTAGGAAGAGAATGGATGGTTTTTGTTGTATGAAGAAAGCGAAACAACAAAAAAAATCCAGAAAAATTAATATTTTAATAAAATGTTGTGTAAAATAGGTAACCTAATGTAAGATGTTTTGAAAAATGAGTATGCAAAATAGAAAAAGTAGGTTCTTATGCTAAAATAGATAGAAATTTTTACATGAACTGATGCGAATGCTCTAATAAGTTAATTTAATAGTACGCACTTAATCAGCAGGTGGTGGATCAGACAAGGGGATTCAACAGCAAATTGATTCCTTAAAATTTATTAAATAGTATTACACAGCTTAATTTAACCTAATACAACTATGCAAGTGTACACTGCTGCTTCAACAGCTGAAATTAACTTGACAAAGACATTACAATGAAACCAAAATGTATGGGTCAACATCTCCAGCCTTAAAATTTGAAAATATGTCAAAGTAGTGAAGCTACCAAAGCTATTCGACCATACATCCAAAGTTTATATAAATCCAATATTTCCATCACAATATATCTTTCATTCATCTACAATTACAACCTATAATACTATGATAAGCATTACTATTGACACACATAGCTTCAGAAGTAGATAGGGATACAAGAATGTCATTATTTCCCTAAGTGCTGTTCATTAGTAATGGCATGAAGTGTTGGCCTTTCATGTGTAAAGGCAACAATGAAGGCAGGCACCAAGCAATGACGCATCAACCCGTATTTACACAACTAGGAAACCCAAGTTGGGGTTTAAAAGACTAAAACAAAAAGGGAAAAGAAGACCAGAGAAACTCCTCAATAAGTAAATGATGGGAGGCACGCCCTATGTGCAGGTTCCATAATTAAATATGGACATGTGGAAAAGTGAGAAATAGTTGTGGATCAGCTCTCAATTACAGGTTGTCATTTTAAAATAGTAGACTAGTTACCACCCCCCCCCCCCCCCCCCCCCCCCCCCCCCCCCCCCACCCCACCCCCCAAAAAGGTGGGGGTGACTTTTTTTTGGTTAGAATATGCAAGCATCCATCATTCAATTATTTTCTTTCATGTCACCACTGCCACAAAAAACTCGGTCTATATGTTCCTTGTCTTTTTAAGCCAACCCAGTCACATTGTGTGGCTGCTCACATAATCATCTTAAAAAAAGATCTTTAAATCAAATGAAAATTAACAAAAATACAAAACCTCCAAAGCACCTCTCTATTACATCCGTCCTAATCTTATATAGCAAGCACTTTTTGTTCACTTTTTTCCACTCATGCATAACATATCACAGACAATGAGAACCAGTAGTTTAGGTATTGGTCATTCACAAATCCCTCATTTCTGCTCCTACCTTTAATGCCACTATTCTGACTCTCTTCTGCTTATGCTAGAAACTTTATATTTTAAATCTCAAAGACTCTAGCAAGCTTATGTCGTCAACGAGCAAGCAAATACCAAGAAGCTTTTTCCTAGATAATCTCAATGAAAAGAGAAAACAATTGTAGAGAATAATCTTAAACCAATTACTTTACTCCAACCTAGGTATTGACAACTCCACAGAAACATAAGTCAGTCATGAACTACTTGACATAATTACTAGAACAATGTAGAAAGCCAATACTTAGGACTTCAATTTACTGTACCTAATTAATTATGATTATAGACAGAATGCTGACAAGACATAAAAGAGAAAGAGCACAAAGAAATACTCAGTGTGTGTGTGAGAGAGAGAGAGAGAGAGAGAGAGGACAAGGAAAATGAAGCAATAGACAACCAAAAGACCAAAAAAAATTTCTAAATCAACAAGTGCAATAGTAATAGCAGGTAGAATCTTAAGTTAATTGATTCTCCTAATATAACAAGAACTAGTGCTAGGTTCTCATACAACTGAACCAGCATATTAACAATAAAATGAAAAATCCTGTATATGATTTAAACTTTGTAAAATAACAAGGCAAAAATAACTTAGATACCAACAATATTAGAAGAATACACTCATTAGTAAGTAAAAACAGTAGTGATACCTTGCTGCTTATTCTGTTCCATAATAGTTGAAAACCGCGAACTGTTAACCGAACCTGCATAAAACGCACAACTTAGCTTGTATAAAAGCACAGAACTTATATCACATAGTTCTTGAGGCACAAAGTTAAATAGAACAACATGCCATGGTAAACAACAGGTTTGAGACCCGGATCTTTCAAAAAAACTATGGCAGGTGCAGACTCCACTCCTAACCTGTTGTCAGTCAAAGAAAGTGTCAAGATCCAGCATTACTGTAAAGAAGACTAAACCTTTAATGGTTCTGATTCTAGATCAAACAATAATTGGTGAATAAATTTATATTTCTGATTTAAATATTTTCATAACTTTTAGATACACTTGACACAAAATTAGACCTATGCAGAATCATCTTTCATGTAATCACAGGCTTATGCAGCACCCTAGAAGACATTAAAGTATATCCACCAACCCGTTCCACCAAAAGGAAGAATCTTCTTCTTGCCATAGTACAAATGCAAAAGAGGCATATGCCCAATAACTTTGAGCAGCTTGACGTACAAATGGAGCAGCACGCTCCCCTGTTTTTGAGAAGAAAATGACTCTTACCTATGAGCAAGGAGAAGTAAACCAACCAGTCATTGAAAACAAAGTTATTAAAGAAAAGTGAAGCAACTCAAAATATATTGTATCAGAATTGGTTCACAAATTAATCAATTCAAGAATTTACAAGAACAATATTCATCAATATTAAAAAGACTAAATTAATTTCCAGCATTTTTAAATAGCATTTGGATCTGTCTATGCGTATGTAATTAAATTTGTATCATTGGTGGCCCTAGAGGATATATAGAATGTAAGGACAATGTCTTTCCAATTAAGGAGGAGAATTGGGTGTGAAAAAGGACCCATTGAAAGAATACTAGGCTATTTGTATCACAATGGTTGTTGCCTTTAACTTTCAACTGATATTGCTGTTCTAATTTATAGCAGTGTCTTGGACCAGATCCATATTTCTAACATCATTTGATGACTGAATGGCTTTTCTCCTTAACACAAATGTTAGATAATAAGATCCACATGCAAAATTTGTCTTTTATTATATGTTCATAAAAATTGAAAGAAATCATTTCCATCATGGAGAAGTACAAACAAAATCCTGTAACCTTAAGAGTTCCTCTTACTAATTTCTGAAAAGATGTAGAGAAATTTTATATTATCTTCATTTTTATTAAACTCCACCTAAGTCACATTTGATGGGTTGGCCTAACACAAAATCTCATGCATGGAAGGAAGGAAGTTGCTTAATGGCATCAGCAAAAAGAGCAAGTCATATTTAACTAATATTCAAGATATATATTGAATAAATACATGATGTCAACTATACTTTGAATAACAAAAATTAGAGACATAATTAGAGAGGGGGGGGGGGGGGAGATATTGCTAAAAATAAACATCAATCTATCTTTCCAACACCATAGTTGACAGGTCACTAAATCTATATGTTTCTGATTTCATAAGCCCATGACTGGGGGTAAAGTTGGTTGCCACCTATTTGGATTTGATTTATTCTGGATCATTGATGTGGGGTGGAGCGGATAAGCAATCCTTCTTCTCGGGAGGCTTTGAAGTAGATCCTACTAGAAGGTGTTACATTCCACAACTCAACAATCTTTTCCATGGAAGAGTTCGTGGAAACCTAAATTACCAACAAAGGTTTTTTTTTTTTTCCTTTGGATAGCAGCATTGGGGAAAATCTTGACTATTGATAACTTGCAGAGGTGCCAGATAGTGATGGTTGACTGGTGTTGTATGTGTAAGAGGAGTGTGAAGACCATTGATCACTTACTTCTTCATTGCCCTGTCACTAGAGAGATGTGGAATATAGTGTTCTCCCTGTTTGGGATTAACTGGGTCATGCCAAGAGGTGTTGTAGAGCTCTTAGCCAGTTAGCCGAGCAAGTTTAACAGGCACAGAAATGAGGCAATTTGGGGCATGACCCTCATTGCCTCATGTGGGGTATTTGCTGGGACAGGAATGCTCGTGCTTTTGAAGGGCATGAGAGATTGATTCCTAACTTGAAGCTTTTATTCCTCAAGACTTTGTTCAAGTGGATAAATGCTTCGGGTGTTTTTACATTTGTTTCTTTGCCTCATTTGCTAGATAGTTATACTTTCCATGCATCATTTTGATTGACTTTTGTTGTATCCTTAGTACACTATTGTGTAACTAGGATCTATTGTACTCTCAATGAAGCATTATTACTTATCAAAAAAATGCTACCTTGTAAGAGCAAGGTGAAAATTGAGGTAGTGGGTTCAATCATAGTTGTTGGTATCATATGAAAAGTGATATGTATTATACATTACATATGGATAAAGCATCACATTGTAGGTATATATCAACCATGATCATGAATCGTACAAAACATAAATGTCTCATGAATCTTACGATAAATAAAGTCTATTGTATGAATTGTACATATCGTATGATACATGGACATGTGAGTATAAATTGGGCTACTTGAGTCCAAAAAGTTGTTAGACTAGCTTTTTTAACACAAAATTGCTGGACTACATGATTGAGCCCAAACATTAACTTGTCAGGAGTTTTTTTTGTTTTTTCTTCACTCCCCTACAAATTTTGGACTACACACATGACACTTCACTTTCACATTTGCAAATTCCTTTTATATACATGAATAAGGTATTAAATATTAAATGACAATATAATTATTTTTTTATTTTTGTTACTATTGTTATAAGTCCAAGAAACTAGAATGTCAAGGAGAAATATAAAATAAAATAAAATAATTTGAAATAGAAGAAAAAGAATAGATAGTAAATGTTGATGATGAAGAAGAAGATGCCAATAAATAAATAATTTTTCAAGATGATGAGAATAAAGATAACATTCATTAAGATGAAATATTAGGCAAGATGATGAATATGATGAGAAATAATTATTATTTTGGCTTATATATCATTTATTATCACTTTTGAGATTGATCAAATTGAATGTGGTTGTGATGAAAATATTTAAATTTGATTTATTTAATTATCTTTGTTAGGTATTATTACATAAGTAGTGATGAAATTAGTCATTAGTTGAATGTGTTTTGAATTTATAATTGGTATACCTGTTTCATATGTATATCTATAATTTTTTTTTTTTTTAAGTTTTTACCAAAAAAAATAAAAAATAAATACACAGGTTGACTATTGAATGCAGAATGATTGATTTAAATTTAAGTTACTTTAATAAATACAGATAATTGTTACCAAGCAAGGGACATTGACTGCCAAAGTAGGTGGAGGTGAGTTGCAAACATAAGAATCCTACAGAAGATAGATACACTGTGCTTTGTCCAAGCAGTGAATTGAAATAAAACAAGCCACAATTTTGAAGATCTTCCTATTTGAGAATCCATCACAACTACTTATCGAAAAAACAACATCACAACTGTAACAGGAAATGCAGTACAAATTTGAACAACATACTTGGTCTCAACTCAAAAGAGAGAGCATTTCTTATAATGTAAGCCTATAGCTAAAATTTACAGTGCAACTAATGAAGAGCTCATTAATAAACTGGACTGGATGGCGTAAGCATGACCAGTAGTCAAAGTACAAGTGATGAAGAAAAATTGCATGATGAGAACATGTAGATAAGACAGGAATAAAAAGGGGCCCCAAAAAGAAGGGGGGGGGGGGGCCCCAAAAAGGGGGGGGGGGGGGGGAGATTGTACCTTATGAGGACTACTTTTTGACAGAAATTTTGGTACCTGAAATTGATTCAGTTACATATCATTTCAATAGGGACAGACAGTGAAATAGGAAACAAAATTAATCAGAGAGGCAACAAAAAAAAAATGAAGAAAACAGAAGTCTAAAGATGAATCTACGAAAATATATAACAAATCTTACTTGACAGATTATTAAAACAAGTAGATCTTTCAAAGATGTTAGATGTATAAATCGGTAAATGTGCCATACCCTACAATTTTAAAATCTGGACCAGCTAAGAAAAAGCAATAAAAACCACAGCTTAGAAGCCACAAAGTTATCCAACTTCCCTCCCTCCAGATTGTCTTAAAACACTCACTCGTAAGCAGCACTTACCATGCAACACAAAATCAGGAGGAAGGATAAAACTAATAGTAAAACCAAGAAGAAAATGCTCTAATAGATGATCCATTGAAGTGGTCTTTCTTAAAGCATATTTAGCTTTCCTTCTTGTTACTTGTATTACCATAATTTATGCAAAATCTCTGGTTATTATCAAACATATATTAATGCACATCCATGAAAGGGTATAAGGGAGAAATAATGTTATGAGAAACAACACATTGCATCAGAGAAATCCTGAATATTACCAGTGTGTCCCTTGAGTAGTAAAGAATTCGAGGTAAACCAAGTATTGTTGTAGAAAACCAATCTGTAACTGCATCTACTGACAGCTCCCCATCAAAACTAAAAAAAAGGATAATTATAATATTATTGTTCCATAATATCCAGCAGAAACATGACCTTTTGAAGTGCAATAAGCACACAACATAATATTTCCATATATAAGAAATCTAAGTATCTGAAAGCTTCACCAGTGGACTGCAAAAACTCACTGTATAACACAATCTGCAGTTTTGCAATCTGGGGGAAATGCAACGAGTGAAGGAAGGCCTGTATACATTACTAGCAAGTTAAAAACAAGAATAATGCAGAGCACTTGGTTGCAATTAAACCACTGTAATTGATACATAATAGAATTTGTAACAAACTTACATCTGCTATTTGCAGGCAACACTATCCTATTTAGGATGTAGTATATAAGAAAAAGAATTATAAAGTTACAAAAATAGCCCTTCTAGATGTTATAGAATAGTATCAACACAGTAAGCACACAAAACAATGAGGGAAAATTTGGAAATCAGAAAGTATAGTGTAAAATGATGATGGCTTTAAAGTAGGAATCCCACAAGAGGACCAACATATTGGCACAGAAGTACATCAAGAAATCCTTTTTAATTTCTCATAATCTCATGTCAGCAATAATGAAAAAATTTCTGTTGGTAGTTTACTAAGATTTACGATGCACTGCAAGAACAAATAAAAAGTATCAGAACCTTCCAAAAAGGGGCCCCATGAACTAGTACAAACAATATGGTCATAAAGAATGAGTGAGCAATTCAGGCAGCTGATTTGATCCAGATATAAACAATGTATCAGTAAAATATCTACACCACTCTGCCCCTTATTTCAATTTGTCTTTAGAAAATCAATTTTTATTTCATATTATGAAGTCCAAGAGTTTATGAATTAAAAAGAACTCAAGCTCACCCAATAACGGCCTATCTATAAGACCCTTTGAAATTCAAGAGAGAGAGATGTTGAGTAAATGTACACTCACCATTCCTAAAGAAAGGTTGACCTGTTGGCTTTTTCTCAGCAAAGTATGCTGCAAGTTGAAGGTCACCAAGCTCCACACTACCGGTATTTGCTACTCCGTCCAACAAAAATACTGAACATAGGGAGAATGGGAACAAAATAACCATGAAGTGGCAACTATAACAAGTAGTTAAAGCATGAAGAACATATATCTTAACAAAACCCACTCATGCAGATAAGATAATTTACATCAGGTACTCCCGAATGAAGGACATACCAATTCTTTTCCAGACAGCCAAAAATTGAGCACAGCGTTTGCTCCCAAATGAAAACACCTGATCCAATGTCAATGAACATTCACTAAGAGTTAGTATCTATCTATTAAAAATATAATAAAATTTTTGTGCTGACAACATAAGTCATTAATAAAATGAAGAACAAATTTTTTCTCCAAACCCGAGTGAAAATTCTCCTCCAATCCATCACATGTCAGTTCACAAGACCATCCACATTTATTTTAATCAGATGACACATTAAATCATTTGAACAAATTCCATGTCTATTAAATTAGTCATGTGATAAAAAGTACACGTTAATGCATGCTCATTTGAAATGACACATAGTGGAACTTTTCTCCAAACCATTTAAATTTAATCATTTAACAGTCTGCATGTGGTATAGACATCCTGCTGAGATACTAAAGAGAGGGGGGAGGGGGATTAATCCAAAAATTAAAATAGGGAGGATTCTCATTGGGGCTTTTTAATCAATTATTAATTGTAAGAAGAAACTAATTGGAATTAGTGTGTGTCTGTCAAGTTGATTTTAATGAAACATGACATACTTTTATTTACTAAATGTAACCTTCCAGGGGAGTAAAAGATAAGAGGAAATAGGGATGCCCACCGCATACAAGTACTCATAATACGTCAGAAAATTATTGATAATGATTGTACCTGAATTAGAGAAGGGCGTGTGTCCTTTAAAATAGGCTCGAAATCCTTGTAGGTGATGACATTAAGACTAACATCTTCGGGAACTAATAGAAAGAAAGGGTACAAATTGCATTAGCCCATAAGAATCATGATTCGAACAAATTATATATCTTTCCTTGAAAAAAAAAAAAATCAGGTCAATTATAATATAATGGACAATTTAACTGACCGGAAACAGTAGCATCTAGCAGAGGAAGTTTTATTTTTGAAAAACTTTCACCAGCATATTTCCCTTTGACCTTGTCAATAACATGCTACAGCCAAGAAAAGCCATTTAATTAAACAATGTAAGGCCTCACACAGAGAAGTTAAAGGAGAAGGGCACAATGCAAATTATAACATAGAAAGCCTCATATAAATAAGCCAAGGGGCCTTAAAACTCACAATATACTCATCAATGCCAAATATGTCGTAGTTACTTTTCCATGAAGGATTTGTCAGAAACTCATAAGCATATTGAATCTGCAAATTATACCCACAATTAAAAGAATGCTATCACTGAAAGACATATTTAGAGGCCCCCAATGTTGATGTTAGGAAAACCATAAATTTCAGTAGAGATGACACAATAAAAAGACAAAATAGTCATCAAAATATCAAAGAAACCAAGGACGATTTGATAGTTCCAGCTCCACAAGTAGTTTTTGACTTCCATTTAAAACCTATAATTCTATAACAAATACAGATTTTGAAGTACATGGACCTCTTGTATTACCAAACAGTTGACAAACATCATTCACTTCATATTCAGATAAACTCAGTTTTCTACATAAAGATAACAAAATTTCCTCTAGCACCTAAGGAAGCTCTATTACCAAACAGTACTGAATTACTGCCCATCATATATTTTTTATAAAATTATTGTTTCTAAAGAAGCATAGTATATTTCAATGCTCAATGCAAGGAAGGATCATCTTAATTAATAATCTATCATAAAACTCATGTTTGTATTTGCAAAAGCTTTAGGAAATTTGTCAAAGAAAGGAACTTATGAACTGGCATCTCTAGCTCGGAGAATTGTTGCCTGGGATGCAGATCATTAGCAAACTTATTTAAAGAATCCCTTCATTTAAACTTGTGTACAGGGCTCTAACAAAATTAAAGATGACCAAACTCAATGCCAAATTTTAATGCAGAACAGTAGGAAGACTTATTGTTCGAAATAATTACATGAGAGACTCTAACATTGGCAGAAGATAAGCAAAAGCTTCTACATGAAGGTAATTTAACAATAAATTTTATATATAAAGTAAAAAATACATTCTTTTCTTTTCTTTTTCCGTTTGGCCCAATGCCCTGTTCAACAGTGTGATTGATGATGATGACAACGACGAGAATGATAATGATGCAACTACAGTGCTCATCTTCTCAGGGAAATATATATCCAAAGATACAATAGTTTTCAACCCACAGATTTGGGACTAAGGCTTTGCTACTGTTGTTGTATACAATAGTTTTAAAGAAATTAGAATAATATTTAGCAGATAACATTATAATCATCAATTTGGCCACAAACATAGGAAAAAAAAATCAGAATATCATAATTAAAGAAATCACCTTTGGAACACGAATGAAGAATTTACATACCTTTATAAAATCATCATTACTGGGAACTTCATTGCCTGAATTCCTGAAATGACCACATTATTTAGTATTATAACAAACATAATTGGCATGCTTGAAAAAAAATACAAAAAGAATATAAACATGGTACTAACAATCCTTCTCATTGACTTCTTTGTAGCACGTATCAGTATAAACTCTATAGGTTAAAAGATATGAACCTATGAGCACCCTAATAGCTTTATCCTTTTCCAAATTTCTCTCTCTCTCTCTTTTTCTTTTTCTTTTTTTTTGGGGGGGGGGGAATGGGTGGGGGAGTAGAGGGAGTTGAGTATCTCATAGAGACATGCTACAACTACATTGATATTAAGGTTATACACCTCTGGAAGATTTTATACATTGACCTCCAACCTTCAAAACGTAGTCATGTTGACATTTATGTAAAAAACCATAAAAGCTCGCAGGACAGAAGCAACTACAGAAGTACAAAGACTCAATATCAACAATGTTGAGAAATGTCGGTTCCTCGTGTAGATAGTTGCTCACATAATCAATTAAGCTAGAAGCAAAAAAATGCCTACAAGAACAGTTTGATTGAACATTGCAGCTTTCATGCACAAGATGGAACTAGCAAATGAGTTGTTGGGTAATGAAGCTTTAAAAAAACAACTCCCCCTTCACACATGCGCCTAAACTGTCTTTATTAAGTGAGGTCCAACACGTTAAATATTATTAATGGGAGATAAGATGGGGGGACAACATTTACCCGTCAAATTGGAGGCTTGGGATGAGCTATAGACCCAGACATCCTAGGTTCAAGGATTCCCTTAGATTACCTGATACACGGTTCTGGCAAGTGGGGTCATGTATATGTGTTTTACTCCTTGGAGGTGGGCCCAAAGGGTCCTACCTTGGTGAGGTTTCCATGTCATTTAAAAAAAAGGGTGGGGCCCTAGCATTTGAAGCCAAGGGTTTCATGTCATTTAAAAAAAAGAGTGGGCACTAGCATTTGAAGCTGGACTGATGCTCTCACAAGCTTAAACTATTAGGAAATTGAAATTGTATAAACAGTAAAATGTATGGTGCTCTCATTCTTCACACTATTCAAATTACACATTAGTTTAGAAAGTAACAAAAAAATTATATAATTGATACAAAAGATAGCCATTTTGTTATTCAAATAATTCCTAAATGATTGATTGAATAACAAAAAAATAAAAAAATAAATTACCACTTGCTTGAAATCTTCTCATAGGCTTCCTTCGCATCAGCAATAGAACTGTACCTCTTAATTCCCAAAACTACAATTCACAAAACCAAAACAATTCAACAACAACAACCAAAACTCAATTAAAAAAAAAAAAAAAAAAAAACGAAAAGCAAAAGAAAAGTGTGTCACCATCGTAATGAGAGATAGGAAAGGACTTAGGAATGACGAAGAGCTGGTAAAACATAGCGGCGACGAAGAGAATGAGAGGTACAGAGTAGGCTTTGATCGTAGACGCCATTGATGAAGAAGGGCTCGGCGCTGGTGTCTCGGAGCCAATCCTAGGCATGGTGAGTGAATCTCTCTCACTGGTTCGTTCTATGTATAGTGTGTGAGAGAAAAAAAGAAGTGAGAAATTTGGGAGAGAATGGGAAGTGACGATCACAGATTCACAAGAGAATATATAAAATGGTACGCTTTTTTGGCTTTATATTCTCTTTGCTCAGTGAGGCTTGTGGTTTCGCCACGTGGGATGTGAGCATCAGGATTATGGAAAGAAGGTTAAATTATACAGTTCGATGCTTTCTTTTTGTTTCTGCCTGCGGTTCAAACGGGAAGACCCGTCTAGTAAGCAATCAAAGGAAAATTGTTTTTTAGGGGAGGAATCAAATATACATTTTATTTTTATTTTTTTTGCAAACTCTAAAATGGCAAGGCTTATACTTGAATATATTGTTTGGCAAAATGGCAGCTAGCTAAAGTTGCCTAGGAGTATTCACATTGATAGAATCATAAATTTAGTAATATGATTTTACAAAAAGCTACTTTATTTATTTTACCTTCTTACTTTACAATACATCCAACATCAATAATTTATACTTTTAGTTAATTGATTAAAATAATATAAAAATTTTACTAAAGAGCTGTGTGAACATAACCAAAATAGATTTTTTTATTAAAAAGTAGTTTGAACATAAAAATTTAATAATTTTTTTTTTTAACATATGAGTTACAATGCACAACCAAAAAATATACACGATATTTAGCAATGTAATCACATTTTGGCTTTGGAGCCAAAAAATATGGATTTGGCTCCACCAATGTAATCATATTTTGGTATTTGGCGGTGTTAAAAATAGTAATATAGCTATTTAGCACCACCAATACTAGTGCTCTAAATACAACTTTAAAAAAAATTGTATTATATTTTGATTCAAGTCTCCGGAATAAGTTTTACATACATATACAAAATAGAAATTCTATTTTAGCTTAAATTAAGAAGTTTATATTTATATAAAAAAAAAAAAAAAAAAATCTCACGCTTCTTAAAGCTTATCATTATTTTTTTTTTTTTAAGTACATAAACTTTATTCCCTTATCATTATCCACAAAAAAGAAGAAGGTAATTTATAGAATCTACATGTTAGTTTTGTAAAAAAAATAAATAAATAAATAAATCTCAAAAACAGAAATGGTGTCTCAAACATTTTTTTTTTAAAGTATTTTGAAATTTTTTCTAAAAAGTGAAAGTCAAACACATATATAATATAAAAATTATTAATGAAAATTTAGTTTTAATTTCAATTTTTTTTAAAAAAAAATTGTACTGCTTTGAAAACAAAAATAAAGGCCTGAGTCCATTATTTATTTTATTTTATAATAAAGGACCGAAAAGACCGAATGGCAATTAACTTATTGCCCAGTGCCCACATAACGGCTAACAGCAAAATGAACTCCAAAAAATCTTCTTATATATTACCAAAAAGAAAACGACAATAGTCAATACACTACAACCTCAAAATTTTTTTTTTTGAGAAAACACCCCTGAATAAAGGGGGAAGGATATTTCATTACTGCAATTCAGAGATATACACAGGTACAATATCAGGGGGATGTCTTCCATCCAAGCATGAAAATGGGGAAACTTACAGGCTGATCTTGCTAGTCTATGGGCAACTTTATTCCCTAGCCTACGAGTGTGACTAAAGAATAAACTCCTGAAAGCTAAAGCGAAGAAATTTATATCCTTGATGATGTGACCGAAGCTTGAAGACTCCCAACCTCCTTTGGATAGCGCATTAATGCACGTTTCTGAATTACCTTCCAAAATAATCTGATCTAGACTAAGTTCTTGCGCAAAACCAATGGCGCTGTGCGCTGCCAACACTTCCACCGTCTCTACTGATGTAGGTAGCGGAATAAATTGTGTAAAGGCAGCCATTACAAGACCTTTGTCATTTCGGATGATGCAACCTATACCAGCTAGGCTTTTCTCCTTAAAAATAGCCCCATCGAAGTTCACCTTCAGCCAACCCTCAGGTGGAGGGTGCCATTTGGCATTGGTGAGAATTTTTTTGGTTACTGGGAGCTCAGATGATGCTCTCTGAAATTCCAGCAAGTTGTCCGAAGCTAAGGGCAGTAGTTTCCACAAAGGGGCTGAACTGTCACCAACTTTAAGTTGGTTTCTACGGGCCCAAATCTGCGACACAGTCATGGCAAACAAATCAACAAGATCCTTGTGGGATTGACAGAGCTGGATGACATCCAGAAATGAGCTACAATCTTTGGAAAGCTTCTTTAACCAATCAAAGGTGCCCTCCTAAACTGAATTTAATTTGGTGCAAGACCAAAGGGCATGAAAGGAGGTTTCACTCTCTATATTACAGCCAGGACAGATGTCATCAACAAGCACTTTATGCTTTAAGAGATTGGCCTTTGAGGGAAGAGAATCTGAACCCGCTCTCCAAAGCAAAGTCTTAACTCTGTTCGGAACATGAAGACTCCAAATGCCCTTCCAAATTCTCTTGACAGGGGTTAAATCAAATGGAGAAGGAGACTCTCTCAACTCTTCATCCATAAGGAGTCTGTATGCTGAACTAACATTATATTTGCCATCAGGAGAGTGAGGCCAAAACACCTTATCATCACAGTCACAAATGCTGAGGGGGATGGATTTGATAACAGCCGCCTCGTGAGGAATGAAAAAGTTGTCAATTGCTTCCTGTAGCCAACACCGCTTCTCTTTCTCAATTAGGACAGCTACCTGAGCATCATTGTCGAGGAAGTCTCTTGGCGACACCACTTTCTTGTTGAATGGATCGGGGAGGTAGCTATCATGATAGATCAGAATCAAGGCACCATTTCCCACCCTCCATTGCAACTCTTTGCTGATCACGTCTCTACCTTTTAAGATGCTTTTCCAGGCAAAAGAGCCGTTACCCTCTTTAGCATAAAAAATGGAGCCATTTGGGAAGAATTTTTCCTTAAAGAATCTATGAAACAAAGAGGATTGATTGTCCGCTAGCTGCCAAACTTGTTTTGCCAGCATGGCAACATTGAATTTCTGAAGCTCTTTGAAACCCAGCCCACCTAAACTTTTTGGCTGGCACAATGTTTTCCATTTTGACCAGTGGATCTTTCTTTGACTACCCCTTTGACCCCACCAAAAATTCCTAATTAAAGCCTCAATATCGGAACAGAGAGTGAGAGGGAGTTTGAAGCAGCTCATGGCATAGGTTGGAATCGCCTGAATCACCGATTTGAGGAGAACTTCCCTACCAGCTTGGGAAAGAAGTTGTTCTTTCCAGCCTTGGAGTTTTGCTGCTACTTTTTCCTTGATATAAAGCAAGCTAGCTTTCTTCTTTTTCCCTACTAGCGAGGGAAGGCCAAGATAACGCTCAAATTGCTTAATCTCTTGCACACCTAGCGAAGATTTGATCTGATCCAGAATGTTAGAAGGGGTGGATTTGCTGAAGAAAAGGCCGGACTTATTCCGGTTCAGCTTTTGACCGGATGCCCTTTCATAACAGTCCAAAAGGTCTTGGATTTTTTGACATTCAACTAGCGAGGCTTTGCAAAAAATCAAACTATCATCCGCGAAGAATAGGTGAGTCAACTGAGTGCCCTTTTTGCAAATGGACACTCCCCGGATTTGCCTAGCTTCCGCTGCCCTATGGAGCAGAAAATGGAGACCTTCAGAGCACAATAGAAATAAGTAGGGCGACAAAGGATCCCCTTGACGTAAGCCTCTAGAGGGATGGATCACTTGGGTAGGCTCACCATTAATGAGAACAGAGTAAGTGACAGTCGAAATACATTCCATGATTAGATTAACCCATTTGACATCAAAACCCATTCTCTTCATGATATTCTCTAGGAAAATCCATTCCACCCGGTCATAGGCTTTGCTCATGTCTAACTTCAGCGCCATAAACCCTGACTTACCCTTTTGATGGTGTTTCATGTAATGCAGGGTTTCAAAAGCCATGAGGATGTTGTCTGTTATAACCCTACCAACTTGGAAGGCACTTTGGTTCTCAGATATCACATGAAGGAGGATAGCTTTCAATCTGTTAGCTAATACTTTAGCAACAATTTTGTATACTACATTACACAGGCTGATCGGCCTAAATTCAGTAATAAGCTCAGGGGATTTAACTTTAGGAATCAGGGTAATATTGGTACAGTTAATTTCTCTAGGGATTTTACAATTATTAAGACAATCAAGCACAGCAGCATAGATATCTTCACCAATTAACGACCAAAAAGATTGATAAAATAAAGAAGGCATACCGTCGGGGCCTGGGGCTGTGATGGGCTTCATCTCTTTAATCGCTGCTTCTACTTCTTCTTTGATAAAGGGCCTAAGGAGGTGAGTATTCATATCCTCAGAGACAGAGGGTTGCATTGCCTCCATGATAACTGAAAAATCTGAAGGTTGGGATGAAGTGAATAAGGAGCGGTAGTACTCGTAGGCTATCTCTTTGATCTCGCTGTTCTCTGTGCACCATAAATTGGCAGAGTTCTTAAGGCCCGAGGTTCTATTCCTTCTGCATCTATGGGAGGCCTTACTATGGAAGAAGCTTGTGTTCTGGTCCCCACACTTAAGGAAAAGAGCCCTGGACCTCTTTTGCCACATTTTACTCTCTTTGTCTAGAAGATCATTAAGATTAGCTCTTAGGACTTTAACCACTTCATAATCAAAATTACCTTTGGCAGCATTGATCTCAACCTTGGAGAGTTGTTTGCCTTTTGATTCAAGTTGCTTCCTAATGTTGCCAAAAGACTGGCGGCTCCAATCCAAGAGCTTCTCACCACACACTTTGATCTTTGACGCAATCTGAACCATAGAAGCATTCATCGAAGTAGACCCCTAAGCATAGTTAACAGTTTTGCTACACCCTTCCTCACTAAGCCACATTTGTTCAAATTTAAAAGGATGATCAGGATGGGGAGTAATACCTTCCAATTTAATTAGTATGGCTTTGTGATCGGAGGAATGGGTGCGAAGGTGCTGAACCTTAGTGCCGGGGAAAAGAAAGAACCAAGCATTGTCAGCCACCGCCCTGTCCAACCTCAATTAGACTTTAAACAAATAATCTGTCCATTAATAATCTATATATATATATATATATATATAAAAGTAAAATTCAGAGAAAGTTCAATTATAATTTGAAATTAGAATTCAATTTTGCGTCATATGTCTAAATTTATGTGGGGATCATATTATGATTATCCACTTAAGTTTGTATCATGTGTCTACTTAAGTTTTTTAATCTTTGTACTAAGTGAGTTAATGAGTGCAAAATACTAATAATTTAATATTAATGAACTATAAAATTAAAAAAAAAAAAATCACATATACTTAATAAAAATCACCATACAACAAAAATTATCACACGTTCTATCTTATTAAAAATTAGAAGAAAAAAATGATCATAAATAATATTAAATTTATGTGAAAATTTTAATATATAACTAATTACGTTTACTTTTTAAAAAGAATAATTTGACTAATTATTTATATTTTTATGATAAAAATTATATTTAATTTTAAATATATCTATACATATGCATGTGTTATATACTATTTTTTTTAATAATTTGACTAATTATTTATATTTTATAATAAAAATTGTGTTTAATTTTAAATACATTCATGCGTTTGCATGTGTTACATACTAATAATAATAAAATGTGTGAACTCTTTATTTCAAAACTTCAATGCTTGGGTATTCATTTTTTGGGCTTAGATTGAATAATAAATTTCAAATTGGACTAAATGGAATTCTTTTTACATTGTTTTAAGAGTAATGGTAGAAATACAAATTTTTTAATAAAAAATTTTACAAATTGCTGATATGGTGAGTAAGGGTGTTCACAAAACCGCACAAATCACTCAAATCATAAAAATTACCCACAAAATGACATAACTATACCGCACCACAAATAATAGTGCACCACACTACATGGTACAGTGTAGTTTGTGGTTTTTATAATAAGAAAACTGCATAAACCACACCACACCTTACCCTCTCTATATATTAATAAATTTATTTTTTTAATATTGAATATATTATTAATAGTTTAATAACCTTAGCTTGCAAGTGTTGATTAGGAAAGCCAGCCCAAAATAAAGATTAGCTTAATAGTTTAAAACTTAGTCAAAAACAAAGGGAAAAATCAGTTTTGGATTGGGCAAGAAAATCTCAAAATTTGAAAAATATACTAGTTTCAAGCTATTCAAACCGCATCTTGAATACTGCACTGCATATATGACCGCAAAAATGAGGTGCGGTGTAGTTATAGTTTTAGCTAAACTCTAAACCGCATCGCACTGCACATGTGACAGCAAAAATGAGATGCGATGCAGTTATAGTTTTGGATAAACCGCATTACAAAATATGGTGCTAAAAATGACCCAAAACCATACTGCGAACACCCCTAGTGATGAGTGATTATTGGTAAAAGAAAAAATGATGCTAATGGTGGGTCTAGATGAAAACCAGTAAAAAGTTGGCCACATTAATAATTTGTAAAAATAGTGTAAAATAATTTGTAACTGTAGCATTACATTATTTTAAAGAAAAACCTTTATTGGTGTTGTCATTTTTATTATTATTTGTAATTAATGAATAAAAAATGGTTTGAGTTGACATGATAACAAATGTGAGTAAGAAGAATGTGTGTGCCTAAAGGCTTTTTGTTTGTTTGTTTGTTTGGTTTTTTTTTTTTTTTTTTTTTTTTTTTTTTTTTTTTTTGTCTCCTTAAAACATTTTTATTCGTTAATTACAAGTTTTTTCTTTTTTTTGTTTGAATTTATTAAGATGTTATTTTTTGTGGTAGGACATAGTGAGTTTTAAGTAAAAAACTGTTGTGACAATTTCTTATTGGATTATATAAAATATGAGTTTTACACCCCATCCTTACCAAATTCAGACTCTTCTAATAAAGGTATGTTTGGTATGTAAGAATAAATTCATGGATGAAATAGCTATTTGTTTATAATTATCTTAGTTGTTTTATTGTATTTTTGTTATTGACCCATAAATGAGGAATACTTATTCCATAATTTTTTCGAGTATGAATTAATAATCTATATGAGAATGTATTAATTGTTTTATTAAAAAAAAAGGATATAATTTTTTTGGGGAAGGAATTAAATATACTTTTTTTAAACCATAAAATGGTGGGCTCTACACTTGAATATATTGTTTGACAGCTAGCTAATGTTGTCTAAATATAGCTTTTAGAAAAATTTTCCTATTCATAATAGAATTTTGAAAAGGGTTTACATGTTTTCAAAATACCAAAAATGTTTTTAATAGCATAATTGTAAATAAATTGAAAATAGTGAATATATAGATTTGTCCAACTTCTTCTGTCTCTTAAATTAAGGTGTTTATCTTTATTAAAAAAATGTCAATTAATTTTTTTTTAAAAAAGTACATGAGCTCTATTCCCTAATCATTATTCACAAAAAGGTATTTTTTTGTATAAAAAAAAATTAATCTCAAAAATAGAAATAGTGTCCCAAACAACTTTTGTTTTATTTATTTATTTATTTTTTAAGTATTTTGAAAAAGGGAAAGTTAAACACTAATAATATAAAAATTATTGTTGAAAACTAGTTTCAATTTCAATTTTTTGAAAATTATTTTCATATTGTTTTGAAAATAAAAACAAAAATCATCCTATCTTTTCTACCAAAAAGGCCTGAGGCCATTATTTATTTTATTTTATAATAAAGGACCGAAAAGACCGAATGGCAATTACCTTATTACCTACAATCACAGAACGGCTAACAACAAAAGGAATTCCAAAAATTCTTCTTAGAGCATTAGCATTGTTGCATTTGTGGTGTTAAAAAGCTATATTGCTATTTTTAGCACTACCAAATGTAAAAGTGAGGCTCCATTGGTGGAGCTATAGCCAAAAATTTTGGCTTCTTTGCTATAGTGCACAACTTCTTTTAGCTATGCACTGTAGCTCAAAAGTAAAATGAAATAATGATATTTTATTTGCCTCTTCAATTAAATAATGGGGATAGTTACAGATTACCTACTTGTAGTTTAGGTCGAATTTAACTTATCCACTCGTGGTTTCATTTTTGACACTTTACCCACCTGTGCTTCCCTTTGTTACTACTCCGTAACTCACCTCCCTTTTAGACTTTACTTTAACACATTTTTTATAAAAAAACAAAACTCAAAATAGATCAAACACTCCTCTCTCTCCCAATTATTGTGTGGAGTTTGATTTGATTGATTCTTCACTCAATGAATATGCTTTTTCCTTTTCAATTGATGTCTTGCGTGTTTAAACACACAACCCCAGCAGATCCACCACAACATACCCAACACCGGCAACAACAAGATCTAAACCTAGCCAAAAACTCAAATCCAAACACACAAACCACCGTGAAAAATGGGATTTGAGGGAGCAATTCTAGATAGTTCCTACATTTACATGCACCACCAATTTTCAAATATAGCATCAACAAGAATTAACAAAATTGATACAAATTACGTAGAGCACAAATTTAAAAAAAAAAAAAAAAGACCTCATAGGGTGCTTTGAGGTTGTGCAGAGGCAAATCTGAGTGGGTCTAATTATGAAGTGGAGTACACATGGGGTCTAATTGTGCAAGGCCTCCACACCACTGTTTAGATCTCCACACGCCGCTTATGTCCCTTCTAGGTGGTACATCGAAGAGTGAGTTTGAGGGTTAGGTTCAGAAAGATCAGGTAGAGAAGTGGAGAGATGGTGGTGGCTGGGGTTTGCCGCAAAGGAGCTTGGAAGCTTCAATTCTTTTAGATTTTGATAGATCGAAGAGAGAGGGAGGTGTTTAGGCTAAGATCGGGTTAAGATAGAGATTCCGGTGAGAGGGAGGTTCGAGCTTGAACACCACCATCTGAGGTGGTGTTGGAGCGGCGGAGATGAGCTGTGAGTGGTCGGCCATGGCTGGGTTTGGGGTTTGGAGAGAGATTGTTGAAGAAGAACAGGTGTGCGTGGTCGACCATTAATTTTTTTTTTTTTTTTTTGAACAAATTAGTAACCATTGTGGTAAAAGAGAGACAACAAGGCAAATATATAATTGTGGAGGTTGATTTGAGTTTGATTTTTCTAGGTCTATGTTCTTCATGTTCAAGATTTGTGTGAATTGAGAGAGAGGTTAATACCACTTTTTGATCTTGTTTCTCTTGTGTTTTTAGTTGTATTTTGATAGATCTGTGGTCTGTACTTTAATGTTATTGCTTGATTTAATTTGTATTAGTTTTTTGGGTGTATGTTCTTCATGTTTGTAAATGGTGAGAAACTAATACCATATTTTAATCTTGTTTTTCTTTTGTTTTTGTTTTTGTTTTTTGTTTTTGTTTTTGTTTTTGTTTTTGTTTTTGTTTTTGTTTTTTTTTTTCTTGTTTTAGGAGGAGAGAGACATAAAATGGGTGTAAAAAGATTTATTTACCCTTTTTTTTTTAACAGAGGTGGGTAACAGAGACTAAACGGAAGTAACCTCAGGTGGGTAAAGTATCAAAAATGAAACCACGGGTGGGTAAGTTAAATTCGGGTTAAACCATAAATGGGTAATCTGTAATTATCCTTAAATAATGTTTCTTTGTTTCCTTTTTTTTTCTTTCATACATCCTTTGGTTTAGTCTTCAACCTCTCCCCTTTTGTTTTTCCTCTCTTCCTCCAGCCAATCCAAATCTTCCATAGAAGCTCACCCTTTCCTTTTTATTTTTTTCCATCTCTTCCTTCACTCGCCGCTGACCTATTAGATTTGTCCAGTGCATAACCATCAGATTTGCCCAGCCACTGACCCATCGAAGCTCTATGCTCGATCAAGGTGGCAGTAAAATGCGCCATGATCAACGATGGCAGGAGGGTTCATGGGTTTTGGATTGTTAGGTTTGTGGGTTTCCCATTTTTTTTTTCCGAGTGTTTTTGGTTCTTCTTCACATGGGTTTTTGGGTGTTTGATTTTTTTTTTTTTTTGTGGGTTTGGTTGTGATTGTGGATTGTGGTTGAAATGGTGGT
Source organism: Quercus lobata (assembly GCF_001633185.2). Taxonomy (NCBI): domain Eukaryota; kingdom Viridiplantae; phylum Streptophyta; class Magnoliopsida; order Fagales; family Fagaceae; genus Quercus; species Quercus lobata. Next base: position 17,474,601 of record NC_044913.1, on the reverse strand, counting down.
TTGGTGGTGGTTTGGTGGCTGTGGTTGTGATTGTCGTGGGCTGTGTTGGTGGTTGTGGCTGTGTTGGGTTATGGTTGTGGCTGTGTTGGTGACGGTTTGATTTTTTTTTTTTTTCTTGCCATGGGCTGTGGTTGTCACATTAAGGTTGTTGTTGGTGGAGGTGGATGTGGCTGGCTGAAAGGTTTTTGTGGTTGATATTTTTTTATATTTTATTTTAATGAGTTCTTTATATTATTTTAATCAAATAGCTAAAAATATGAATCCATTAATGTTCGGTAAATTGTAAAATGAAGAGATAAAATAAATAAAATGACTTTTGTAGGTGCTAAGTAACTAAATTTTTGCCCCCACCAATGTGGATGCTCTTATATATTACCTAAAAGAAAGCCACAATAGTCAATACAAAACAATCTCAATTAGGCTTTAAACAAACAATCTGCTCGTGAATATATAATAATAAAAGGTGTGAACTCTTTATTTCAAAACTTCAAATCTTCAATGCTTGGGTAATTATTTTTTGGGCTTTGATTGTATAATAAATTTCAAATTGGAATAAATGGAATTTGTTTACATTGTTTTAAGGGGACAAAGTTTTTTTCTCGCCCTAGTTTCTCTCTAGAGAGACTAGAACGTAGAACGCCGTTATCTTCCCTGGAATGATAAACCTCCCCCTCTGCTAATCCTTTCTAGCTGTAGGGTTTTCTTTGATCTTTGTCCCGGTACTTGTGGTCTATTCTTCTCCATTATATCCTTTCAACATAGCTTTGCATTCATGGAAGATATACTTTACGACTGGAAGAAACTTTCACTGACAGACGAGGAAGACGTGAAGCTTAGTCTGTCGAAATCCAAAAACTTACGAAGCAAGGAGTATGTTTTGGCTGCCAAGTTCCTTACCAAGAGAGCCCTTAATGTGGAAGCAATAGGCCGCACGTTTAAACCTCTGTGGAGAGCCAAAAAGGACTTTAAGGTGCGCGAAGCGGGCGACCATCTACTCTTGTTCGTATTTGAACTCAAATCTGATGCAGAACGGGTCCTTGCTAATGAACCATGGACGTTTGATAAACATGCTGTCTTGTTACAGAGATTTGATGGGTCTATACCGTCAAGGTACTTGAGGTTCACCAAACTGAAATTTTGGGTGCAAATACATGGTTTGCCGATGCGTTTACTGGACTCTGAGACGGCAATTGAGTTGGGAGAAACACTTGGACAGGTATCTCCGTGTGAGAATCTCAGCGAGTTGGTGGGAGGGGAGTTTCTACGTGTCCATGTAGAAATTGATATCTCAAAGCCTCTCTGCCGGGGTCGACGGATTACACTGGATGCAGAGGAAGAAATCTGGGTTTCTTTTAAATATGAGAAACTACCCAATTTCTGTTATTGGTGTGGTATGATTTCTCATGATGGAAAAGATTGCGAGACCTGGTTAGCAAGGAAGGATTCAGCAAACATAGAACCTTATGAATATGGACCATGGCTAAGAGCTGCACCATATAACCCAGGAAGAACTCCATTCATTGTGGTTGCTGGCTTGGGCGATGGTCTGGGAGGCGCTACGAAAAATTCTCAACCTGCAACCACAAAGAAGCCATCTGCGACGGTGGCTGAGACAAGCAGAGAAAATCTGGAACGAGCTAACTCTGGTGAGGTGGCTGGAGCGGACCTGGAGCGTGTGACAATTATGGAAATTTAAGATGCAGGGGAGCAAACCACGCAAATACACCAAGATATTAGCAACCCGACATTAAAGGTAATTGATTCCAATCCGGATTTAATTTCTTTCCATACTAATCACTCTGATTTTGAAGCGCAGATTCAGGAATTAGACTTGGCTATTGGAAAGTATGACAAAAAGGAGGAGCACGTGGATCCTAGGACAGCTGACACCTCTCAAGTCTTAGCTAAAAATGGGAAGCAAGCAACTCCCTCACCCCCAGCACAACATGCAGTAAGTCAGGAGCAAGCAGCCCACGTGATAGAGAACCCAACATCTCCTACTCCATCAAATAGAACTCTACGCACGTGGAAAAGGTTGGCACGAGAAACCAATATGGAGACTGACACACCACATGGACCCACGGATACAAAAAGAAGCAGAGAAGAAGTAATGGAGTATTTTCCTAAGTTACCTGCCAAAAAACTACAGGTTTCGAAGGAAGACAGTCAACAAAATCTAATGGTGGAGGCTGCTCAGCAGCCCCGCCAAGCACAATGAGTCTCTTAGTATGGAACTGTCGCGGGCTTGGGAACCTGCGTACAGGGAAGGAGCTTGAAGTATTGATTCGGGCTAAAGATCCCTCCGTCGTGTTTTTAGCCGAAACATGGGCGGATGAAGCTAGGCTAAAAGAAATTCAAAGGAATATTAAGTTCGATAATTTGTTTTATGTGGATAGAAATCCTAGAGGTGGTGGGGGACTGGCTCTGTATTGGAAAAATTCCTTTGATGTTCATGTGGATTCTTTTTCTAAATATCACATAGATTCAATAATCAATAAAGGAAGTGATGAAGCATGGAGATTCACAGGTTTCTATGGTGAGCCGGCAACACATAAAAGGATTGAAGCTTGGAACAAACTTCGCTTACTCAATAATAAACATGACCTTCCTTGGCTTTGTGCTGGAGACTTTAATGAAATCGTAAGACACTCAGAAAAAATGGGAGGCAATAACAGAAGTCAAGCTCAGATGCAACTTTTCAGGGATGTCATTGATGAGTGCGGATTTCTTGACCTTGGGTATGTGGGAGAGCAATTCACATGGAGAAAGCATTTTGCTGATGGACACTCACTATGGGAGAGACTGGACCGAGGGTTATCCAACCATGATTGGTTCATGAAATTTTCGGGCACAAAAATACACCACTTGCATTCAGACTCCTCTGATCATTCTCCTTTGTGGATCACCTTGGATGGTTTAGACATCCCGACTTTCTCAAAACCATTCAGGTTTGAAGAAATGTGGCTCTCGGATCGAGGGTGTTCAGATATTGTAGAAGCGGTGTGGCTGTCTAGGGAAGACGAAGGTGCTCATGATCATGTAATTCGTAAAATAGACAAATGTGGCAAAGAGTTAAGAATATGGAACAGGAACTGTTTTGGCAATGTTAGAATGGTGTTGAGCCGAAAAAGAAAGGAATTAAAAGAGGCTGAAAAAGTAGCTATGAGATCCGGAAATAACCATCAAGTCCGAGATTTGAAGAAAGAGATAGCTGAACTGGTGGATAAGGAAAACAGACTTTGGTTCCAGAGATCAAAAGTCATGTGGGCAAAATTTGGAGATAGAAACTCAAAATACTTTCATAGCCACGCTTCACAAAGAAAGAGGAAAAATTTAATCCGGAAGCTGAAGGATTCCAATGGCCGTGTGGTTGAGGACAATGAAAGTATAGCGGACTGTCTAGTGCAGTACTATCAGACCCTCTTTAGCTCAACAAACCAGCATTATTGTTCTTCGGCTACAGATTCTATTCAAACCATGATTACCGAGGAAATGAACTCCAAGCTCTCAGCCGAGTTCACCCATCTTGAGGTAAAGCAAGCCATTAACCAAATGGCCCCGCTAAAGGCCCCCGGGCCAGACGGTATGCCACCCCTCTTTTATCAACACTATTGGAATTTAATTGGTGATGACATTTCTAAAACTGTGTTGCATTATCTTAATTCTGCCACTTTACCTGAGCACCTAAATCACACTTTTATCACCCTCATTCCAAAAAAGAATAATCCTGAATCTGCTTCTGAATTTAGACCTATCAGTTTGTGCAATGTTTTGTATAAAATTTTCTCAAAAGTTCTTGCAAATAGACTTAAGAAAATTTTGCCTAATATTATCACTGAGAATCAAAGTGCTTTTACAAAAAGCCACCTTATTTCTGACAATATTCTGGTAGCTTTTGAGTCTTTACACAGCATGCAGAAATACACAGGGAAGGAAGGTTATATGGCCATCAAGCTGGACATGAGTAAAGCGTATGATAGAGTGGAATGGTCCTACCTACAATCAGTCATGGAAAAAATGGGGTTCACAGAGCACTGGATCAATCTCATGATGTTATGTGTTAAAACTGTGACATACTCGATATTGGTGAATGGAGAACCCAAGGGCATGATCACACCATCTAGGGGCATCAGACAGGGAGACCCTCTCTCTCCTTTCCTTTTCTTACTTTGTACTGAAGGTCTTAATGGATTAATCAATAAAGCTGCTCACCAAGGATATATTAAGGGTTACTCTCTTTGCAGAAATAGCCCACGCCTAACACACCTTTTGTTTGCAGATGATAGCTTGCTGTTTTGCAGGGCCACCATTGAGGAGTGCCAACAAGTTTTAGACATTCTAGATGTGTATGGAAGTTGCTCAGGACAACAGATTAACCGAAGCAAGACGACAATATTTTTCAGTAAATCTACCACTGATGATACCAGAAATCAAATCAAGTTGGCTTTGGGAGTTCCAGAAATTATGCAGTATGAAAGATACCTGGGGTTACCCTCATTGGTAGGTAGAAACAAAAAAGCAAGCTTCAATTACATAAAGGACCGAGTTTGGAAGAAATTGCAGGGTTGGAAGGAGAAACTCCTATCACAAGCTGGAAGGGAGATATTAATCAAAGCAGTTGTTCAGGCTATTCCAACCTACACCATGAGTTGCTTCAAACTTCCAATAGGGCTTTGTTCAGAAATTGAGAGCCTAATAAGAAGATTCTGGTGGGGTCAGAAAGGAGAACGAAGAAAAGTCCATTGGGTGAAATGGGATACACTGTGTCTTCCTAAAAAAGAAGGTGGAATGGGATTCAAGGATTTGGCCAATTTCAACGATGCTCTCTTAGCTAAGCAAGCTTGGAGATTACTTCAGAATAAGGATTCTCTATTCTATAGAATCTTTAAAACGAAGTTCTTTCCAAATTGTAGTTTATGGGAGGCTCAAGATTCTAGCTCTGGATCACACGCTTGGCATAGTATCCTAAAAGGAAGAGATGTCCTATTAAAGGGTGCTAGATGGAGGGTGGGGTGTGGAGAGGATATTAGTATTTGGAATGATGCCTGGTTACCATCACAGGAACATCCACGAGTCCTATCAGATATTGTACCAGGTTTTGAAGACTATAGAGTTGCTGATCTAATTAATCCAAGTACAAGAACATGGGATGCAAATTTAGTGCACGGGTTGTTGTCATCTGAAGAAGCCGCACTGGTTCTTAGTATTCCATTGAGTCGCACCCCTGTAGAGGACAAAATCATCTGGCCTTTCACTCCCTCAGGTAACTACACGGTAAACTCAGGTTCAAAGTTCTTAACTAAACCACCTTCTTTGGGAGCTCCTGCAGGTAACACACAGCAGCAAACTGAGGTATGGAAGTTGATTTGGGGGCTAAATGTCCCAAATAATGTGCGGAACTCCATGTGGCGGGCTTGCAAAGAAGCCATACCAGCTAAGCACAATCTGTTGAGGAGGAAGATCCTAACCGAAGATAAATGCGAAGAGTGTGGTGGGGAGTCCGAAACAACAACTCATGCTATATGGGAATGCCCCATGCTGGATGAGATTTGGCAAAACATCCCAGGCTTTGAAGATCGGGGACAGTTTAATGTTTCAAATATCAAAGAACTGATCAACCTGACTCACGAAAAAAGAAAGGACGTGGATCTCATGGCTATGGTAATGTGGACAATATGGCATCGGCGAAACCAAAAGCGCACACACTCTAGTGTTCTTCCCAAAGCACAAATCTTCCAACAAGCTTCACAAGCTCTTGCTATTTTCCAACAGTCCCAATGCGCCCTCACAAACCACACAGCAGCCACACGTTCTCAGCACAGTGTCCAGTGGCGTCCTCCTCCGGAAAACTGTCTTAAACTAAACTTTGACGGGGCCACTTTTTCGGAGTTGGGCAAGGCTGGTTTGGGTGTGGTAGTCCGCGACAGCCATGGAAATGCCATTGCCTCACTTTCTGAACAAGCACCGTTACCGTTCGCACCAGTTATTATGGAAGCCATGGCTGCTGCGAGAGCGATGACCTTTGCACAGGAACTTGGGATCACCGAGTTTATACTTGAGGGAGATTCGGAAGTTGTGATAAACACCCTCCGAAACACAGAAGCTTCCCTGTCAACATTTGGCCATATTCTCGAGTCTGCAAAATCCACTCTAGTTACCAGTAATTGTATTGCTTTTTCACATATTCGTAGAAGTGGTAATAGAGTTGCCCACAACCTAGCTAAACATGCTAGACATGTTAGAGGTTTGTCGGTGTGGGTGGAGGATATTCCACCACACCTTTATGATGTACTCTTTGCTGATCCTGGCTGATCTGTTTTCAATAAAATAATAGTCTTCTTTCTCAAAAAAAAAAAAAGGGGACAAAAAAACAAAAACAAAAACAAAAAGCCTCTAAGCACACGCATTCATGTTACTCACATTTATTATCACGTCAACTCAAACCATCTTTTATTCATTAATTACAAACAAAAATAAAAGCAACAGCACCATCATAGGTTTTTCTTTACATCAAGACTTGTTCATAGACTCCTAAAACAAAAAAAAAAACAAAAAACAAAAAAAAAAAAGGAAAAAAAAAAAGGGTAACCCCTAAATCCAAAAGAGTCATGCCCTTCTTCTTGAGCGCATAGAATGTTCATGGTCGTGAAGGTCTTCCTCCTCATGAGTTCCATGTAGTTAATGGGAATCACAATTGCATTTAACCTTGTTAGACCCAAAAAAAAAAAAAAAAAAAAAAAAAAAAAAAGTTCTAACAACTCTCAATGAATGTATGCACCGAATTGAAAATAAAGGTATGTTAGATATGTAAGAATAGATTCATGAATGAAATAGCTATTCCTTTATAATCAGTTTAGTTGTTTGATCGTATTTTTGCTATTAACCCATAAATGAGGAATAATTATTCTTTACTAAAAGTCAAGAGTTTTGTAACTCAATGGCATTACTTAATAAAAATAAAAATAAAACTAACTCTTGTCCAAAATATCCATATAATAGTTTCTCTCTCTCTCTCTCTCTCTCAACTGATCTTTTTTTCCCTAACAAAATGTAGCATTTTAATAATAAATAACTATTGACAATAAACCTGATCAACTTATATTATATATGGCATGAGATTAAAAAAAAAATTACAAAACTCGTTTTTATATATTAATTTAAATTTCAAGTATCAATTAATTTTTATGAAAATGTATTATTTTACAGAGATATATATTGTCAATTTTTCCCTTTTATATTAATTATGGAGATAGTAATTTTGAACAAATGACAATAATAATTGTAAGGATGCAGTTTGAATCCTAGGCCCAAAAGTTAAAAAGATCTAGGCACAAAGAACTTAATACAATGAATTTGTTGAGAGTGGGTTTGAAAACTAAGTTTTAATGAGTTGGGTAGCAATTATAGTGAATCCAAATGACAATAAAGTAAAAATAGACAGGTTTTATCTAAAGAAAATCATTATCTGCACAATCCGAGGAGATCAGTTCTTATATATAATTCTTGAAATTGGTTACAAATACAACTTTTATTGCTACAGTATTTCTCTCTTAATTCTCTGATCCCTTTCTTTTAGGATCTCTCTTCTATTTTATACTATCTTCCTCTTTTTATCTCTGCCATCCACGTGTTGATTAGATTGTAGGTGTTGATCCTTGTCATATCAGCACATTCTTGAAGTCTTTGGGAAGTCGCTCTAAGGTTGAAAACTACTGTTCAAGTATCACTTCCTTATTAATGCGGTTAGAGAGTTAGCTGTAGAGCATTCAATGCGGTGGTAGCAGTTTTCCCTTAGATATTTCATAGCCTCTCTCTGTCCTGTTCCTTCTAGATACTTATCTTTATCAATGGAGTTGTTCGAAACGTTGCTCTTGATGTCAGACTACACCTTCTAACCTTGGCTTTGCTCAGCTGAGGAAGCATTCCTCCTCGGATCACCTTTTTTGACTCTCATGACCATACCTCACCTTTTCTTTCAGTTACACAGACTCCTCTAACAGTATTTCCCCGTCTTCGGACTACTTAATGTCCTTGAATTGGGCCCTCAGCCCAATATATACATAGATACATAGTACTGGGCCTACCACCCCTACAATAGCCCCTCAAAATTCTCCTCTTTGGCTCAACGGGAAGAAAGGAGGATTTCGACATTACCACAATTGCCCCGTGCCTATCATACATCAACTCTGTCTACACATGTGCTTTTTTAACTACCCAATGCATGCTCTTGACGCTTCGACATCCAAGATGCGCCTTCATTAAATTTTTGTGACTCCATGTTCCCCATGTTCTACGGGTCGATGCGAATCCAACAGTTGAGGATTTTGTTGGAATTCAGCCGGGAATTTTCCTGCTTGTCACCCTCTCTTTGATATAAATATTGTCCAAACACTTCATTCACTTCACTTTAGCACTCATACACTGAACTTGCGCACTTATTCAACTTACTCGTGCCCTCACAAATACCAAGAGCCAGTCCGAGGAGAGTTTTCTTCTTCGCATAAGTCATTATAAACCTTTCCCTTTATTTTATCATCTACTTTTCTTTTCTTCGTGTCCTTTTCTCCTCAGCTCCCCTATCTTCTCTTTATCTTCTTAGTGCCTTCAATCCTCTCTTAGGAATGGGTAGATTCACTTACTTGGTAGACTCCACGGAAAGTATAGAAAGCTTTAAAGCTCAATATAAGATCCCGCCAGGAGTCTCCATTAGGTATTGTAAAGAAGGGGATTGGCACACCAATAGGCAGGAGGGAGAAATAGTAATCCCGATGATTTCCTTTATAGAGGGAGGGATGAGAATCCCAATGGATACAACCACTAGAGACTACCTTAAGGCTCACAGATTAGCTCCCACCTAATGTGCCCCAAATATGTTTGAGATCCTAGGTAGTGTAGACGCCCTTAATGAGAAAATGGGCTTAAACCTTACCCACCATGACATTAACTGGATTTACAACCTTCACCACCTCAAGGGGCAAGGGTATTACTTAAAATCTAGGTATCCTGAGGTTAGACTTATCTCATGCCTTCCTAATTCCAACAAAGGCATGAATAAGGATTTCCTGGTCATTTCAGGGGAGTGGCATGATAGCCTCCCCTGCCCGACGAGAGAGGGGCAACCAGGTAGGGTTTTAGGTTTAGGTTTATTTTTTCGAAGTTACCCTTTCTTCACTTTGACACATTATGTACTGATTTTTCTTCTTTTGTGTCAGTATTTGAACTTTCCTTTGATTTGTGCCATTCCCTTTTTTTTTTATTGTATTTCTTAATGGTTTTGCAGATCATCACGTTGTCGTTCCGAACTTTAGCCTCATCAACAAGCAAAGCTTAGACAAAATGCTCCAAGCCGAGGTGTTTGTACACAAAGATGGTTAGTTATGAGTGGCCCACCTGATCCTTGAATACACCCCAATCTCATCAAGTTTCTAGGCGTCGAAGTGTGTAATAAGAGCAAAGGATCCTCGCCTACACCTCATCAACGTAGGTGTGCTAGGCTTCCTCAAACTAGGCTTGGGACCTTAAGGTGTACTAAAGGTAGAACCAATCCTTCAGTACAAAGTCGAGGACAAAGCCACCCATTCATAGACAGCCGCCAAAGGGGAAGAAGAAGAAGAAGAAAAGGTGGTTGAATTACTTGACTCTAAAGACGATTTTGAAGTCTTCAACCAACCTGAGTCTCCAAAGGCTCCCACTGGTGACTTTAGTCACTTGCCCTCTGCATAAGTGAGCCAAATACAAGAAGACTTTTTTGTCCTAGAAGCTATGGGCATACAATGCAAACCCAGAGCTGGTCTCCTAGGCATTATAGAGTCTCAGTCTAGGAGCAAGGCGTCCGAGAAGACTACTCCAGCAAAGCTCCCCCCTCCTCTATCCTCTTTGCCTCCCCGACTCAATCTTGCGGACCACAAGAGAAAAAGGGATCAAAAAGGTCCCGAAGTAGTGGAAGGGGGGGAAAGGTCCCTTCTCTAAGGAGGCTGAGCTCCAGAGGGGAGCCAAACAGGCCAAGGTAGCCTAGACCTTGGCGGACAAAAGAATCGAATCTTAAATCGAGGTACCCTCCTAGACTCTAGCTCTGGTGCTAGATGGAACTCTCTTGCCTGTTGATGCTTTAGTCAGAAACTTCTAGTAAGGGAAGGCCGGCTATGTGGCAGACACCGTGGAGCAGGCGTTATTGTTGCTTGAGGATATGGCTGATCTTAGGTCAATGAGGAAGCATGAGGTCTTCCTCGGTTTAAAGAGAGACCTCGCTATGGTAAGTCCACCGACCACCTTCCTTTTCCCATTATCATAGCAAATAATTTTATTTTTATTTTTATTTTTTATTTTTATACTTATACTTATATTTTGTTGGTTTTATTATTATTATTATTATTATTTTTTATTTTATTTTTACTGGCTGTCCAAGCTGCCCACAGAGTTAAGGAAATAGTCATCAACTCTCACAAGGTAATGAAGGAAGAGGAGGAGGGTAGGCGCCTTGCCGCCGTGAAAGCTTTTGAGCTAGCAGAGAAGTCACAAGACCTCACTGCCAAGCTAGTTGAAGTTGATTGGGACAAGAAAAGCGCTGAGGCCGCTTTGGATGAGGTGGAGAGGCAACTGGAGGCTCAACGCAAGCAGCTCCACCAAGCAGAGGATGAGCTCTCTATTGCCAGAAGCCATATCAAAGTCCTGACGAAGAAGTTGGAGGAGGCTGAGAAGACCAAAGAGCAGGCCGAGCAGGCCGGCTATGACGTGGGCGTGGTAGAGACTGAGGAAGCCCTCAGAGCTAAGGTCTTGGAGGTGTGCAAATTCTATTGCCTCCAATTGTGGAACGAGGCCCTCGATTGAGTTGGGGTTGAGGCCTCTTTAGCCCTTAGGAAAGCAGAGAATATGTACTACCCTCTAGCCATTCGTGCCTCGGGCTCCAAGGCTAACTCGATCTCCGAGGAGGCAGATGAAGGCAAGGAAAGCCCAACCAAAACTCTTCCCACAGCCAACATCTCCCCCAATGCGGCAGAGCAATCCGAGGATTCTAAAAAGGCAACAGACACCACCAAGGAAGTGGCCCAGGATGCCCACTTGCCTCCAGACGCCCCTAAAGAGCCCTCCAAGGAGAAAAAGGCTTCCCACAACATGAAGATCATGCTGGCAACTCTCCCCATACCCTTCAAGGAAGACCTCAAAGGCAAAGGACCAACATCCATAACGACGGCCTCCACCCAGCCTCCTAAGACTCAAAAGGACAAGCTTGTAATAAAGATGAAGCCTTAAGTTGTCTTTTTTTTTTTTCCTCTCTCTCTCTCTCTCTTTGTAAACTGTTGTTTTTGTTTCCCCAAGTTGTAATCACCTTGTGCTTTTGTAACCCCTTTGCCTTTTTCTAAGGCTTAAATTAATGAAAATTATAAATGTTTCCTCTACTATTGTGATACTTGTGCAAATCTTGATTTAGTTTTTGTATTATTCAACACTTGACCAATGTGAAAATGAGGTGCAGTTTCATTTAGTTATCTGCATAAATAATAATGTGTTTGAAATCTCAACAAAGTATATTTTTTACTCCACTAACGTACAAAATGGTGGAGTATCCATACATGTCTAACTCCACTTTATCCCCTACTAATTAGTAAGTCTAAAGGACTAGAGCGACAATCAATTCTTAAACAGATAACAGGTATTCCTACAAATCCTAGGCCCAAAAGTCAAAAAGATCTAGGCCCAAAGAGCCTAATACAATGAATTTGTAGAGAGTGGGTTTGGAAACTAGGTTCTAATGAGTTAGGTAGCAATTATAGTGGATCCAAATGACAATAAAGTAAAAATAGACTGGTTTTATCTAAAGAAAATCGTCATCGGCACAGTCTGAGGAGATTAGTTTTTGTATATAATTCTTGAAGTTGGTTACAAATACAGCTCTTATTGCTACAGTATTTCTCACTCAACTCTCTGATCCCTTTCTCTCAGAATTTCCCTGCTATTTTATACTATTTTCCTTCTTTCATCTCTGCCCTCTACGTGTAGATTAGATTGTAGGTGTTGATCCTTGTCATATTAGCACCTTCTTGAAATTTTTGAGAAGTGGCTATAAGGTTGAAAACTACTATTCAGGTATCACTTCCTCATTAATGCGGCCAAAGAGTTAGTTGCAGAGCATTCAATGTGGTGGTAGCTACTTTCCCTTAAATAATTCATAGCCTCTCTTTGTCCTGTTCCTTCCAGATACTTATCCTTATCAATGGAGTTGTCTAGAACATTGCTCTTGATGTCAGACCGCACCTTCTGACCTTGGCTTTGCTCAATCGAGGAAGCATTCCTCCTCGGATCACCTTTTTTGACTCTCACGACCATACCTCATCTCTTCTTTCATTTACACGGACTCCTCTAACAGTGTTTCTCCATCCTCGGACTACTTAATGTCCTCGAATTAGGCCCCCAACCCAATATATACATAGATACATACTACTGGGCCTATTACCCCTACAATAATATTTATAGAATTGTTCAAATATATATATATATATATATAATTGTTTTTAAGTGAGACCACAAAAAAACACATGTAAATATAATTTTATAAGGATATATACTTTAGGAAATTTTTTTGGAATACGATTCCTTTCTAACATCTTATAACATTGTGCCATATTGTGAAATACAAATTCAATATTTTAGTGGGTTTCAATTAATTGAACTAGTAAAGTCTATTGTCGTTAAATAAGAAATTGAGTTTGAAGTTCGAACCTTGTTTACACCAAAAACCGATTTGCGTGTTTTTGCTTAATAATAAAGAGCGATCATCATAAATGATAAAACAGCCATCATAAATTGAAATTCTATTATATCAAATTATCAATAAATAAAAATTCAATATTCTATTTTCATGTAATGACTAAACAGATGAATATCAATCGAACTAGTATATCCTATTTTCTCCCATTACCAAGAAATAATCATTCCATCGACTGTTTCCATCTTCCCTAGTGATCTGACATCGCTCCACCATGGAAAAAAGAAAAAGAAATAAAGCACATTTGAATTCAACTATTAATCTTTACTATATATTCGCACTTTCTGCATAACCACATGCCTCTGGAGAGTCATATAACATGTCATGGCACCTCCACACTTAGCTTAATTCGAATGATTCAGTGGATGATGGTGCCATTGCATTCTTCTGGAAGCTGTGTGTAGATATTGGATACTGTATCATAGGCACCACCTATACCAACAATGTCATAAATACTGCCATCACCACATGAATAATCTTCAATAGACACTGATGAAGTACCTTGCCAATTTTCTTCAGAACAATGAAATACTCCAGGCTTAGTAACAATTTCATCAAGTACCCAAGAAGAAGTTGAAGCAACTCTTGGCATCTCCAATGTATTTCCTGAAGGCCACATAGTACATTCAGGATTACAAGTATTGCCAACTTTGATGTCACAAGTATTAGCACTAGGATCATGTGACAATATTTGACTGGACATGGAGGCCATCTTGCTGTGTGACTGAGTTGAAGCTGAATTAGACATATTCATGGTACCAGGAGACTCAATCCTACATCTCTCATCAATGCCAATTCCAGAGTTATCGTTGCCAGTGTTTGTACTACTTTCATCGCCTTCAGTTAACTTTTCCTGACCATATTGCCAGGACTTTAGTGTGTCAAGGAAACCAGATGGTACAAGCTTGGCAGCTACTTTGTTGAGTAGCTGAGCAGAAGCTGAAATTGATAGCGATGAACCAGCTTGATGTTGGTTTAGGTCTAACTCATTAGATTTAGACCTTGGTTTAGATGTGTTATTAGGCATGTGAGTGACTGGATTGATACCCATTTTAGCTAGGCGTTTCTTCAAGCGCGAGTTCCAAATATTCTTGATTTCATTGTCTGTTCTCCCAGGTAAATGCCTAGAGATGATCGACCACCTGAAGGAAAATATAATTTAAAACATTGCAAGAATTATACTATGGAAAATATTTGCACAGTTTTAATTACTTTGTTTGGAGACTATATAGAGAGAGAAAAAAAAGGGCCAATGTTATTACATATCGAAGGCACAAAGACTTCTCTAAAAAAAAAAATAATAAATAAAATAAATAAAAAAAGAAGAAGAGCAGCACAAAGACTTTGTTGCAGCATGACAAGTCAAAAAAAGTCTACGCCGGTTATAAAGATTAGCTAATCAAGGATTTGAATTTTACTAAAGAAAGTAAGTGCCACGTCTCAATCTAAATAGTGTTGAATAACTTAAAATATATATATATATATATATATTATATATATTATATATTCATAAGTGTTTTATTTAGTTCCTCTTTGTGTTATTTCTATTTTTAGTGTGTTTGCATCAACAGACTTCACTTCTTAGGCATGCAAAAGACAACCGGGAAGGCAGTGCTCTTTAAATAGAAAAAACAACAAAATGTCTCCTATTGAAATTGCTAGTTTTGACCAAAGGATATATAACATAGACGCTAATCTCTTTACACTTTAAAATTGAAGTGTTACTAAATTTTTTATTGGTATTAAAACTATGAATCTAAAAACTCTAGAGCTCAATCAAATTTCTTTGAAAAAGACACGGTCTTATAAACACAATCATTGTAAAAAGTATCTTAAGGTGATCAAAATCAAACATCTCTCTTGATCACCTGTTTCCTAGAACAGCATGAAGTTCAATGATCTTGTGCTCTTCCTCTGCACTGAATTTTCCTCTCTTAACGCCAGGTCTCAGATAATTAGCCCATCTCAGCCTACAGCTCTTCCCACATCTTTTAAGACCTTATAAAACAGTATCAATACTCCAAAAGGCAATTTTAGTTGCACATATAACAACACGAAATCTAAACACTTATTAATGGCTTTCTTCTTGGTTATAGTACACAAATGTACATTTATATGCAACTTTAGTAAATGTGGTATTGATAGTACAATGTAAATTAATAATTTTCATTTGCTACATTACACTTTTATCTCTTAATGTTTTAGAGTGTTTTATTTAGGTTTTTCATGTTTAAAATTTTTTCACATTTGCCTCTTAATTTGGATACTATTTCAATGTGGTTCTCTAGCTAGCTAATCTCCAATTCTGGCAAGTAATAATGACTTTTCTTTGGTACCCAAAAGATGGATAAATATGATTATTCTCTATAAAAAATATATACTTCTTATTAAAAAAAAATTTCTTATAAACTAATGTATCACCAATTATAGGAAAAAAAAAAAAAAAAAAAAAAAAACGTAATTCAGCATTTATATATTATGTTGTGACACCAATCATATTTATTACCACATGCATTAATTTGTAAGGTTTATAGAGTAAAATCTGTAGCATTCTCCACTCATAAATGTTAGAAGAAGCATACTTTTTATAATAATCGACTATGTCCAACATGATCCTGATAAATTTAGAGGGGTAGAACAAGCCCATCTTACAAAACTTTATCATATTTCTAACTATGTCAATTTTTTGCATCAAGCACAAAGATTATTCCAATATAATTTGTCATGGACTTGGCCTCGAAAGAATAAAAAGAAATAAAGTCATTTATTCATAAAAAAAGAAAGAAGAAAAAAAAAGAAACATTAATTACCAGCTTTGTCGGGTAAGGAACGCCAGCCTCCTTCACCATGTTCTTGTATATAAACTAAGAGCTTCTTGTCTTCTTCAGCTGTCCAAGCACCTTTCCTCAATCCTTCTACATCGTAGCATCCAATCGTTCCCATTCTAATGTTCAACACCAAATTAAAAGATCAGTTTTATAAAGATTTATATAACAAAGTGAAGTACTAGCTAGAACTATAAACTAGTACTGCCATATTAGTTTCAAGAATATATATATATATATATATATATATTTATATATATATAAAATAACTTGCCTTTTTCAGAAAGATTGATAGAGTTAGTGTGCATGGATTGGTGGATGAGAAAATTGAGTGGTTGATATACGTCCCTGTAGTTATAGAGAGAGCACTGACCCATTTTTGAAGGGGACCAACAAACTTGTTGTATGTGGCATAGAGAGATCCGGATCCTCTCCATTTCAAAGGGAAATGGAGAGGCTCCAGTTTACGGTAGGTATTTTTTTTAAAAAGATTAACGTTCAAAATTGAGCCACGTCATTTAAAAGGTTAACACACACTTAACAAATTCAACTCTGGTTAAACTAGCCGGACCCCTTTTCTCTCACCAGCCGTTCAAACTCTCTCTCTCTCTCAAATTTCAAAGTTCAAATTCTCTCTCTCACCAGCCCATCTGAAATTTCTCTCCCCAGCCGATACTTTCACTGCCAGCGGATACTATTGGGCAATCTATTTTTTACCCGGATGGCAAGAATGGGCGGTACAATGCTAGGTATATTTCGCTGTTTTTAGTTTCGGGGAGCGAAGGCGCTGATGTGAGAGCGCTTTTTGAACTGAAGCTTTTGGACCAGAGTGGGAAAGAGAGGCATAAGGTTCAAACCCACAGACCCATCCGGCCACCTCCACAAACCCACAACCAACCACCACAAGCCTACATAAATCCCAAACAACCACCACAAACATCCACCAACACCACCATTACCACTGTGACCCAAAATCAACCACAGCCTCCAACCATTGCACATCCACAACCACCAACCATTGCACAACCCAGAATCCGATCCCTTACTCCCTCACTTGTCTCGCATCTCCAATCCCTCACTCCTTCACTCGTCTCGAAGCAACCACCATCGGCTACCCACAAATCAGCCACAATACCCACAACAAAAAATCAAAGCAAAAAAGGAAACCCCAGCAACCCCACTCCACCACCGCTGCACTACACACCACCACCCCTAGTAAACCCATCGCCAAAAAAATAAAAAATCATAGACCCAGTAAACTAGCACCACCACAGACCACCATAGACCCACCACGTAAAATACCCATACCAAACCCACCACCATAGCATCGTCAATCTCCACGGAACAAAACCAAGCCACCGATCTGATAGACAGGGAGAAAGAGAGCAAACCACCGAATCCACAACACTGCTGATCTGAAAGAGAGGGAGAAGGTTTGCAGATGTGATACCCATTTGCTTCACAAAAAATGAAAAAAATCAAAACGTATGGGAAGCAAACATTTTCTGTTGATCTGAGAAAGAGAGTTTGAAATATTCAGATGGGTTTGGTGAGAGAGACTGTGGTTTGTCTTTGTCCGGTTGAGTTAAAGAAGTTGAACCCCAGTTAAGTATGTTTTAACATTATAAATGACATGGCACGTTTTTGGGCGTTGATAATTTTCAAAGAAATCTTGTCCGTGTACTGGACCCTCTCCATTTCAAAGGGAAATGGAGAGGATCCGGATCCGGCATAGAGAAGCAGTACTGGACCACTAATTATTGACGGGTGTGTTAAAGGAAATAAAGAGCATTCACATGGCATAAGAGCCAAATTTTGCACAATCAACCCAAAAATCACACACATCAATTTATGTATTATTGTGCAAATGTATTTGTGGTTACAATAACCATACAAATATACATGATTATTGTTCATATGCAAATTTTTTTAATACTTTCTTTAATGAGAGAGAGAGAAAGAGAAATAATACTTTAATGAAATATAGTGTAAAATAAAGAGCATTCACATGGCATAAGAGCCAAATTTTGCACAATCAACCCCAAAAATTACACACATCAATTTATGTATTATTGTGCA
This sequence comes from Quercus lobata, assembly GCF_001633185.2. Classification (NCBI taxonomy): domain Eukaryota; kingdom Viridiplantae; phylum Streptophyta; class Magnoliopsida; order Fagales; family Fagaceae; genus Quercus; species Quercus lobata. The sequence continues at coordinate 17,456,934 of NC_044913.1, read as the reverse complement.
AATGTATTTGTGGTTACAATAACCGTGCAAATATACATGGTTATTGTTCATATGCAAATTTTTTTAATACTTTCTTTAATGAGAGAGAGAGAGAGAGAGAGAGAGAGAGAGAGAGAGAGAGAGAGAGAGAAATAATACTTTAATGAAATGTACGTAGTGTAAATAGATAATCTGATGAGCATATCAAAAAAAAAAAAAAGATAATTTGATGAGAATATTTTTGAAAAGTATATAAAATAGAAAAAGTAAGTTTTTATACTAAAAAAAAATTATACAGAGCTAATTCGAAATGTTGTGTTGTGTCCTTATTATATTAAGGGTCTGTTTGGATAAAACTTATTTTGCTGAAACTGAAAACACTGTAGTAAAATAATTTTTAAATATGTGAATAGTGTAGTGGGATCCATTTTTAATGAAAAAGTTACTGAAAAGTGAAATTTGTGGGTCCCGTGTACTGTTCATGGAATCCACAGAACTGATAAAAGAGGGTTGAAAAGTCAATAAACGATGGCTACTGTTCATGAACAATAGCCGTTGTCTCCCAAAAAGCGTGCGCAGCAGTAGGGGAAAAAAAAAAAGCGTCAAAACGTAAACGCAAGACGCGGATGGGAGATAAGTCCAATCCAAACCGCACCTAAATATTTCAATTTTAGCTGAATGTCGTTCACCAATTACCATGTAATAATGCCAAAATTTGTGGTTTTTATCATGATATGCTGGATATATAGAAACATCCAAAAATAGAAGTGTACAATGTACATCTATATGTCTAATCTGACCTTTATTAAAAAAAAAAATAATAATAAATAAATTATAAAAAAAAAAAAAAAAAAACAGAAAACAAATTGTTTGTCTCATGAGGACTAGAGGCTTTCCATGCATGTAACCATAATGTGAGGCCCCAAATGAATCAATCATAAATTCATAATATAAACTTGTACATCTTAATATTCGGCACTTATCAAGTTTCTATTTTCTCCTATCCAAATGATGAAAACTACCTGGCACAGCTAAGCAAAAAGCATAATGTTCATTTCCTCAACTGCTTGAGAATATTCATTTCCTTTAACTTCTTTTCATGGAATATAGCAATGGCTTGATCTCTAGCAGGAAAAAAGATGGGGAAAGGGAAATAAAATGAAGGTTAATCTTGACAAGGAATGATAGCTAGCCATATTTTGGGTACTGTTTGGACTTTGGAGAGTAAACAATTATTTTTGTCTTTTGTTTGTATTTTCAACAAACTCCCTATTCTTTTTCTATATCCCGTTTAAATTTTATTTTGCCTGCCTACTTTTAGTTCATCTTTATGAATTTTTTAAGCTAAAAATTGTTTTGCTCATCTACAGTACTTTAGAGTCAAAGAGAGTGAATGTGGATGAGCAAAGAATTTGCCTATTTTGCAAATATTGTTGGAATTGATTTTCAAGGCTTCCCTCCCCATTTTGCCTATGAGTTTGGTTTTAGCTCTTCTATTGGATATGCTCAAACTCAGGTTGTTGAATTACAAGTGAATCAGCCCATGTGATTAAATTAATCCAATTATACAATTTACCAGTTCACAAGTAAATATGTTAAGCATGTAACAACAAGATAAATAATTTGTCACTAGTACAAAATCAAATACAATAGAGACAATGATATGGTGAGGCAAAGAAAACTGATGGAAAAACTATTCCAAAGGAAAAACAATTGCGAGGGAAACCTTCTCCAAAGAAGCAAATATGCTATAATAATAAAAACTTTACTTCCAAGGCTTGACCAATCTAAAGAAATCAAGATTAGGGTCAAGTTTGCTATTGAGATTTGAGAAGGCAAAATCTTCTCTTTTCTTGAGTAGTTCTTAAGTAGTTTTTTTGTATTTTCAACTTGATCTTTAATTACAACTTTAAGATGTAATAAAACTCTCAATTTGACACGGCTTGCCAACCCTAAAACATATAAGTAAACAAAAAATAAAATTACAAGTATGTATGTAGTTATATCCAATATAGGCAATTACACTTAAAATTCAATTTGAGTAGTATGGGAAAGCTGGGATCGAGTTAGGATTTTAGTTTGACTTAGATGAGTAATTAATGAGATAGGTTAATGATTAAAATTTCAACGTCCACACAGGCCCCCACACACATGCATGCATTGGCAATATCACTTTCTTTGTCTTAATGAATGACAAAGAAACTTTCTAATTTAATTCGTCCAATTCTCATTTCCTCATCTTTTGCAATTGTATTCGTGTGCAGTGCATGTTATTCTGCAAATAAACCACTCCACGCCATTCAATGCGTTAGGTTGGTCCTGCCTGGACTTGATCGTTATAGCGATCAAATAAAGGTGCATGTGAGTGAGACAATGTGATCACAATCAACCCCTTGGCCGATACCCAGGGATCAGGTGCATGGACATTTCCACGTCTATGGCCAAAAATGACTTAAAGTCATGAATTATTTTTCGTCTACTATATGCTATATCAAGTGGAACAGGTTTTATATGCTATCAGATTCAAGTGGAATCCAGTGTTGACGTTGCTCAATTAATCTCACCAACTACTTGTGCATGCAGTGTTCAGTCTAGTTTATGCAATTGTGGAAGTTAATAAGATCATTCTCCCTCTTCTCCTTTATTTGGGTCAAAACTCACTTATCAATAATAATAATAAGAGTCATTCTATGGCACCCACAATTTTTAGCAGGTCTGGTACCCACTTAAATCTCAACCATAGATTTTACATGTTTTAATCCTGGCCGTTTATCTAATTTCAATGGAATACCAGTTTCCAGCTAAACAAGTGTAAGCGACTAAATTTCTCGTTTCGAAATAAATCAAACAAGTAAAATAGTTTCACAAATGCGAATTTATATTGATGATTGTGTGATACAATTCTCTGGAATTACAAAAGAGTGATCCTCTGATTCGATCTCCTTGCAAAACTTATTGATTAGATTTATGGTAATGTGGATTTGACTTGAACACAAAATATCCTTCAATTTGGTTGAGGGATGGATCAAAGATTACTGAAACGGAATTACAATGAATCTCTGGCTATGAGCTTGTTTAGAAATCCTTTGTTCTTCGCGTTCTTCGTGTTCTTCGTGCGTTCTTCGTCTTCGAAGGTTTGTGGTGGAAGTTCTTCGGAGCTTTAGAGGCTTGAATCCGTTGAGCTTCAATGATTTGTGAGTTGTTGATGTTTTCGGACACTTTTGGCTTGATTCCCGTGAACTTTAGGATCTAGGCAGATGATCTGGATGATTCTGCTTCGAATGTTCTTCGATTTTTGGGGTTGAAGTTCTTGAAGTTCTTGAAGGCTTTGAGGCTTGATCTTCACAGAGCTTTTTCACTTCTGAATTCTGGTCCTCTAAATGTCTCAGGAAGGCTTCTATTTATAGGAGTTTTGGGGTGGGTGAGCGACACGTGGCGGAGCTTGATTGGTGACACATGTCACAGCTTGATTGGTCCGCTTAAGTCATCGCTTACACGTGCGAGGTTGCTTGAGTCATCGCTTACACGTGCGAGGTTGCTTGAGTCATCGCTTACACGTGCGAGGCATCGCTTACACGTGCGAGGCTGCTTGAGTCATCGCTTACATGTGCACTGATGCGTGATTGGCTCTTGCATGACACTTGGCAAATTTCTGTTGGCTTCTGAATAGTGATAGCAAAACCTAGCAGCAATACATGGTGTTCTGTAATTGGCTGTATTTTGTGGACTTGGTAATGTGACGTGTCAGCTTGTGATAGGTCGGGAATTTTCCCTCTCTACAAATGCCCCCTCGAGACTCGTTTACACACACGGTCTCGGAGTGTGGTGTGGGAATGAGTTTCGAAAAAATGGATTTTTGGTACTTGACTCTTTAAGTGAAGTAGTTGAAGGTAGTGGAGCTGTTGAAGGTGGTGGAGCTGTTGAAGGTGGTGGAGCTTTCAGAAGCATGAGATTAAGTTGAAGTACTTTCAGGAGTAGCGAGCAGGATGAGACATAGTGATCACTTTGTTTTTTCTGTAAATCAAGTACGTGATCATCTTGATGCTTAGGGAGGCGTTCAAGATAATATAATGAATGTCGCCTTAGCTAGGCTAAGATGAGACTTATGGGAGTCGTACTTGAAGTGTATCCACAACTTCATGAAGCATGAATAAAACCAAATGTGAGATCTTGGACAGGAACTTGATGTGTAACTGTGCTGAGAAACTCAGGTTGGTTGCTTTTGTGGCAATTGGACTAAGATTTGTACGGTGTTTAAGTGTGACAAGCCCAGTTGAGTGGGAGCTCCACCTTAGCATACAAATTATACTGTATGTGTTATAGCCGACCAATTAAGGGAGTGATTGTAAAGATCCCTACTCCGTTACTATGTGAGCCCTAGTCGACCATTATATGGTCCATTCTGTGCCCTTTTTCAACCTAGAACTATGTCATGAAGTGAATGTTTGATGTCGCTATTTTAGCATGTCATCTCAGGGCCATGATATATACGGTCTTGCGGAGCATGTCTAGGAAAGCGGTCAGGTGTAAATGAATTGACATGAGTGTCTGGGAAAGATTATTTAGAACACACCATTTATTTTATGGCTCATAGCCCGGGTGATTATGAGGAATTTGTAATCATGAGCATATTATATGGTATAGGATCAAGTGTTGCTTTGAGTTTTGAACTCATGAGGGATTAAAGAAACTTGATCGGGTGTGATCAAATAATCTGGGGCATAGACGAGATACAATGAGTGATGTACTATGTTAGTTTAGATGGTGACTTAATATAGTACTCCTACCCTACACCTTCTCGTCAGGTCGCACACTCCATTTTTCTGTATAAAGAGAGGATTGGACAAAAGATTGAGGGGAGCTAGTTCTGTCTATAGTACCCAGTGTGGACAAGTGGGAGATGTTAGAAATTGGGCTGGTTTTGGTCCAACCCATAAACCATGGCCCATGGATCGTCCACATGGGTTATCTGATAAGTAAGTTTAAATTTGAACTTAACAGATATTGATATGAGTTATCAATATCAGTAGTGGAGTCATTTAAATTTAAAAGATGAGATCTTTTAGGGATCACATATATCTGGTAGTAAGTGAATCTCTACTAGTATTTAAATACTCCTACATCAGTCAGATAGGGGTCAGACACAGTGAGTGAACATACGTATAGTTTTGAGTGCTCTCTCAAAATAAGCCGTCTCTCTGGGACATCATCTACTGTTCCTTAGAATTTGGAGCATGGAAACTAGGAGAGACTCTAGTAGCCTTTCCTACGACTTGGAGGTGTTCCACAAAGGAGATCGTGAGGAGTTCGTAAAGCAAGCAAAGTGAAAGATCCGGCAATTTGGTGATTTGCTCCACCAAAGGTATGTGTCTACATGACCTCTAGTAAGGTATATATTTATTCAACAAATTTAAAGTTATTAAGTCTATTTTATGATTGCTCTTATCATCAAACTAAAATACTAATTAGTTTTTTGTATAATAGAATTTAGAACTCATATTTTTTATTTGATGAAAATTTTTTTTTATTAGTCTAGTTATCTGAAACCCATACATAAGATGGATGCTTAAGCACAAAAATTACTATACCTATAATTGTGGGCACAGATATTTTAAAGGGACAGCATGCGCACTAGCATACTGCAATACTTTATTTTGATAAAATATACTGCAATACTTGCACAATACTAGCATTTAACCAAACCTGAAACCAACACATTTATCCATGTTAAATATTAGCATTGATACACCATGTTGAATATGCTAATATGGATGCGGAAGCGAAAGCATAAAATATAGAATACAGTAACACACGAGAGTTACGTGGTTCAACCTAACGGCTTACATCCACGGAGGAAACCCTAAATGGCTACATCAATAATATATTAGAGTGTAGTACAAATCCTGTATTATAATGAATCATAACATGTGTATATATAGTAGACTAAACCCTAGACTAATAGACTTCTAGTACAAGTAGGAGACTTGACTTGCACACAAAGTAGAATTAGGTTTGGGCTTATGCTAATGGGCTAATATATCTTTAACACCCCCTCTCAAACTCAAGATGGAAGTTTGATGAAATCTTGAGATTTGATAAGGTTGAGAAGGTCCCTTGAATGAAGTTTGGCTCTGTGACGGTAATTTGAGGAAGGCAATAATCTTGCAGTGTTGATGTGACTTCTAACGGTGGCTTGACTATACCGGAGAGTTTTGACGGCAGTAGTAGGAAGCCAAAGAAGATGAACGCAGCGAAAAAAAAAAACACCGAGGAAGACAAAGATTGCTCTTAAAAATACCGCAAGGACAGAAAACCATGACCACAAGAAGGTGGCTCTAATACCATGTTAAATATTAGCATTGATACACCATGTTGAATATGCTAGTATGGATGTGGAAGCGAAAGCATAAAATATAGAACACAGTAACACACGAGAGTTACGTGGTTCAACCTAACGGCCTACATCCACGGAGGAAACCCTAAAGGGCTACATCAATAATATATTAGAGTGTAGTACAAATCCTGTATTATAATGAATCATAACATATGTATATATAGTAGACTAAACCCTAGACTAATAGACTTCTAGTACAAGTAGGAGACTTGACTTGCACACAAAGTAGAATTAGGTTTGAGCTTATGCTAATGGGCTAATATATCTTTAACAATCTGCTTATCCATAGTGCGACATAAGAAAACACCAACCATAGCTTTCTCATGTTGATCCAGAGCCTTGTCAACTTCTCTATTTATCTCACCGACATGGAACAACCCCTTTGCAATCATTGCAATGGGCTGATCTGCTACATCCTCTTGCAAACTCGCCAACTGGGTTGTCAATTTTTCCTCAGCTCTGATCGTTTTGCTGTGCAAACTGTCGAGTTGGTGAAGTTGTTTGGAACAAAGGTCGCCGAGTTTCCCAGTGCTTGTGCCCTGAAGGAACTCGTTGAGCTGAGCCTCAATTTCCAACCCACTCAGCGCATAAATGAGTCTGATATATTGGGAAGGTCTGCAACCAGCGATCCAAAGCAGCGAGTTTTCCCAGTTGGTGCACCAGGTTGGAGCAAAGAAAGCAGAAACGTCGTTCTGGGCTAGTCGGCTTCGCTTGTCAGCGTAGTCTTGGAAGTGTTTGATGCGCTTTTCTACGAGTTGGATTAGGTCGTTTCCATTGTTGATGTTGTTGTTGTGGTGGTGGGCGTGTAGGGCTAGCGCTTGGTGGAGCTCTAAGAGCTCTTCTTGTTGGAGATTCATCCATTTGAGGAAACAGCATTGGGAGCGCTCTTGGTCATCACTTGCCATTGATGAAGTGGGTAAAGCAGTTTGGGCTATTTGAGTGATATCAACGTGCCACTATATATGCTTTACACGTGAGGCCAAGTGTCTAAAACGGGACAAAAGAAGTAGATCATCAATTTCAGCAGTCGGTTGCAGAAAATTTTTGGACTTTTGTCCTGATAGATTAGATGTAGAAACAGATAAAATCTTCGATCAATCTGCTAGCATTAATTCATGTGCGATATTTTTCTTTTCCTTTTTTTTCCTTTGCCTTGGACCAACAAAAGCATTTTTTTTTTATTTTTTTTGAGAGAGGGACCAACAAAAGCTTTACATATAGAAAAAAATTGTTAATTTTTAAAAATAATGTATGTGTTATTTATTTATTTATTTTTTTAATTTATAACTGAAACCGTGATTTAATTTCAAGTTATAAAAACACAATGTGTTCTGTTGAAAACACATACCGCCCTTGCATATATGCAGTTATTTTTCTAATAAACTTTGTACACACCTTTATTTAGGCATAAATTATAACTCTAATTGACATGAAGTGATAATGCGTATGAAAGTTGTACAATAAAGAATGCATGAGAATTAATATCATTAAATAATGCCAACTTTTTTGTTTTTTCAATAGGAAATATATGCCAACTTTTTTTTGGATAGGAAGACTGAAAGCTTTATCGATCAATCACAAAGAGAATGATACATTGTGGTGAAGAGCTAGCTTAATAAAGCAAGAATTCTCTTTCATCTAGGCAATAAAATTAACAATACTTATAGCATGTTTTGCTAACAGATGCGCTGACCTATTACCTTGTCTACGAATATGTGAAAATTCAACACGGTACACAAACCAAGGGAGTTAATACCGTATCGGAGGCTGTACCGATTTGGCCAGCGGTACGATATATTTCGGATATCAGTCAATACCGGTGTACCGTTTCGGGTTTACCGCTATTTTTTATATTTATAAATAAATATATATATATATATATATATATGTATGTATGTATGTATGTGTGTGTGTGTATATATATATAATAATAAATATAAAAGTTTACAATAAAACATTTCCTCAATTCAAAACTAATTATTCATGGTTTTAGACTTTAGTATCAATTTAAAAAAAAAAAAAAACACAATATAAAAAAATAGGAAAAGCTTAAAAAGTTAACCATTGCCTATTAGAAAAACAAATAATATAATAAAATCAAAAATTACAAACTTTTAAAAAAAAAAAAAAAAAAACTTTTTCAAATAATACCGGCCGGTTATGCGGGTATGGTACGGCCGGGTATTTCTCGAAATTGGCCGGTACAGGTCTGTATTTTTTTCGGTACGAAACAAGGGTGAACGTCCGGATTGCTGGCCGGTACATACGAATTGACTCCCTTGACACAAACCCACACAAGACATTGATACTCGATACAACTGCTACCACTGAAGAAGGAGGAGATATGTGACCACAGAGAGCATTGTACACTACCAAGGAATCCCCTTCAATGATAAAGTCTTGAATTCCAACATCTCTTGCAAAGCGTTTGGCTTGGTTTAAGAAATCCAATATGACTATGTATTAGATATAATACTTGTGCAATATATTAGATTTCTTAATAGAGAAAATGCGCGAATAAATACTTGAAAATAGGCTTGTTCGTATCAAAGGCATCATCCAACATGATTTTAAATTTATTCACCAAAGAAAAGAAAAATTCTACAATTATAATCCAATGGGTCCATGAATTTCCATAAAATAAAACATATAGTTGTATTAATTCAATTTTCATTTTCATGCCAAAAACAATTTGAAAATAATAAATTGTCAATATAACCAAGTATTTTAATTAAATTGAAAATTTTAATATATTGCACTTGAAGTATTGTACCAATAAGGATGGAGAAGATAACAATCAGCGAATGGAATGAATTAGTGAATCAATGAATAGAATTGGAATTATTCCAAAAAGAGAAGTGTCACGTCCACAATATTTTCATAACGCTTTCACAACAAATTCTAAGTGACAAGTTTTTATTGACTTCAATTTGAATTTACTACTGAATATATTTTTTCCCTTACCAATACTAGCTAATAACAACCTGACACTTATTATTTGTTCTGAACTTTTTATGAACATAGCGTTTCTCTACCAAAAAACTATTGGTGCTATAATGAAAAGGATACGTATGATAGAACCAAGAATATATATAAGTATCAGCTTTCATAGTATCAAAAATATTTATAGATGTGATGAACATAAAGAATTTACTTTTCATCTTTCATGTATTTGAAAAAAAAGTGTATGTTTACGTACATGTTTATTTACTTAAGAAAAATATTTTCAAATCTCATTTTTTTTTTTTTTATATACAATATTATATCCTACACATGCATTAGAGATTTTTATATCTAGTGCTCAATGTATATTTCTCTCTATTATAAAAGCTATTCCATAAATTTAAAAATAATTGGCTATCATTTTTAGAAATTTTGTCAAATATTATAACAGATGATGTTCAATTTATACTTTATAGAATTTAAAATATTACAAAAAAATATCAAACAACAAAAATATCAACTTCTCTACTTAGGTGTTTTTTAATTTAAGTGAATTTAACAAACTTTTTCTTTTAACATAAACATGTACTTAAACATAAACTTGTATTTTAAACATGTAAAATAAATTACATGGTTTTTTTAATGGTCATCTCATATATGCAAATTATTTTTCTATATACATAAAAGAGAAAATATTAACACCTTTTACGATAAAACCCGCAATTGAGATACAAAATATTTTTTAATTTTAATTAACTTGCAAATAAAAAAAGCAAGATGAAATTAAACATAAATGTTTATTAAAATGTATGAAATAACTTGATTTTTTTTAATTACATTTATTTCATATTAGCATTATTTTGTCCTATGCTATTACACACAAAAAGGAAAATATTTGAGATCTTTTATGACGAGGTTAGCTCTGATACCATATTAAGAATATAAAGTGAAAGAGTGAAAAACTAAATTGTCTGTATATTAATGTATATTTTGTGTGTGTAACACTATACAATAAAGCCTTATATAAGCTAAGTATGTGTGAAGTACAAGTAATATGAATATACTACAAGAAAAGAATGAGAGAGACTGCACAAATTGCTAATAAAGAACAATTCAAAAAATTCTTAAAACAAGAAATTACAGAATTACATAAAACTAGAGCAAGATAACCCAATTGAAAGGGTAATTCTACCGTACCCCCTTGTTTTTTTGGGGGTATGGTACCCATTAGTATGCAACCTGCTATGTCAGGTTACCAAATTCTCATATTTGACGGTTTCATCCTCATATTTTGCAGTTCCAACATTACATGTAACAGTTCTTTTGTCACATTTGGTGATTTATTTATTTTTTCTCACATTTGAATATTCCACCCTCACATTGTTCAGTTCCAACATCATATTTGACAGTACTTTTGTCACATTTGGTGGTTCCCTTGTTTTTTTTCCTCACATTTGACGGATCTATTTTCACATTGTGCAGTTTCAATATCACATATGATAGTTCTTTTGTCACATTTGGTGGTTTCCTTTTTTTTTTTTCTCACATTTGATGGTTCCAACCTCACATTGTGCAGTACTAACATCATATATAACAGTTTTTTTGTCACATTTGGTGGTTCCTTTATTTTTTTTTTCTCACATTTGACGGTTCTATCCTCACATTGTGCAATTCTAATATCACATTTGCCAATACTTTTGTCACATTTAGTGGTTTCCTTATCTTTTTTTCTCACATTTGACAGTTCCATCCTCATATTATATAGTTCCAACATTACATGTGATAGTTCTTTTGTCATTTTTGGTGGTTCCTTTTTTTTTTTTTTTTTTTTTTTTTTTTTTTTTTTTTTTTACATTTGACAATTTCATCCTCACATTGTGCAGTTCCAATATCACATTTAATAGTACTTTTGTCACATTTGATAGTTTCCTTATTTTTTTTTCTCACATTTGAAGGTTCTATCCTCACATTATGTAGTTTCAACATCACATTTGACAGTACTTTAGTCACATTTGGCAATTCCCTTATTTTTTTTTCTCACATTTAACGGTTTCATCCTCACATTTTGCAGTATCAACATCAAATGTGTTTGTACTTTTGTCACATTCAGCGGTTCCTTTATTTTTTCTCACATTTGACGGTTCTATTCTCACATTGTGCAGTTCTAATATCACATGTAACTATTCTTTTGTCGTATTTGGTGGTTCTCCTTTTTTTTTTCTTCATATTTGATGGTTCCATTGTCACATTTGGCAGTACCAACATTACATTTAATAGTACTTTTGTCACATTTAGTAGTTCATTTTTTTTTTTTTTCACATTTGACAATTTCATCATCACATTGAGTAGTACCAATATCACATCTGATCGTACTTTTACATTTGGGCCCATCATTGAAGTCACTTTTTTACTTACTTATTATATATATGTTTGTAGCAAAAAATTATTGATAAAGATGGCAATCCCACATTAGAATGGTTTAAAAATACATATAGGGACAATGACAAGTATATGTCAAAATTAATGTCTTGTGAATAGGTAGTTTTACTCAATAAACTTGTGTATTTTACACTAACACATGCAAATACATTGTTTATTTGTACTTGTCACATTAAGCAGTAGCAACATTATTCTTGACTATACTTTTGCCATATTTGGTTGTACCCTTGTTTTTTTCTTACGTCCAACAGTTTCATTGTCACAATGGGCAGTACCAACTTCAAATGTGAGCGTACTTTTGTCACATTTGATGAATTTTTTTTTCACCAATTACCATAATACCTCTTAAACGATTAAACCTAAAAAATGACCATAATACCTTTAGAACCTAAAAAATGACTGAATCACCCTAAAACTTAAATAAATGATGAAAATTACCATAAAACCTAAAAAATGACCAAAATAACTACAAAACCTAAAAAATAACCAAAATACCACTAGAACAAATAAAAAATTGATTGAATGACCTTGCACCTTTAAAAATGACCAAAATAACGATGAAACCTAAAAAATGACCAAAATACCCTTAGGACAAAAAAAAAGACCACATGACCTTGAAACTTAAAAAATGACCGAAATTACTATAAAACCTAAAAAATGACTAAAATAACCATGAAATCTAAAATATGACCAAAATACCCTTAGAAAAGAAAATGACCATAATGCCCCCTATACTTAGAGAATATCTTAAAATATCCTTAGAAACTAAAAAATAACCGAAATAACCCCGGAAACCTTAGAAAAGGACCGAAATTCCCTCATAACCAAAAAAATGACTAGAATTCCCCCAATTTCCTCTAAAATTATCGAAATCCCCTTAGAACCTAAAAACTGACCGTAATACCCCCAAAACCTAAGAATGACCAAAAGACCCCTGAACTAATGAGTATATTTTTATATTGTTTCTATTTAGATATTTTGTATGTAAAGATATTGAACGTAACAAACTGTAATTAAGCTAAACGATCTCATGTACCTATCCTCATTCAATTTAGGAGATACTATTGAACCAATTTATTATTTCATTTTGTATTGTATTTAGTATAATTTCATGGATAGTGATAGTGAATTGATATTGTATATGTAATGTCCAGTAGCACCACTACAATTCATCATTCATGTGTATAAGCACGAGTTACATAATAGTAATTATTAACAATAACATTATGGAAAAATTATTTAGGAGAAATGGAGAATAGCTTCTCCTTGAACCATGTTTTCAATATAGGATTTTACAAAAAATCTAATGTACAATTATAGGTTTCCAGGCTCTCGACCTTGGACAAAGCTCAAGGTGAGTTATAGCTATGGAGGATTGTGAGAGACAAAGTTTTAGAGATAGAAAGGAGATGGTTGCATCTTACTCTCTCTACATTACCATTTCACTTGCATCTTTTTATGAAGTGAGCTTAAAAATCAAATCTTGTTTTACGCTAAAATATCAAAACATGATTTCAAAATAAAATACAAATTTTCAAATTTTGTACTAAACTTATTTTTCCAAAATACGACTTTAAAGTGAATGTGTTTACACTAAAATTATGTTTTCAAAATACAATTTTAGCACAAAATGTGATATTATTGAAATCGTTTCCAAGTGTACATTATGTCTGTTATCTCCCGCCACATTGGCAGAATCTTAAGTTAAATTGTGGTTTTAGACTAGGCAATTCTCATAAATAATTTTTTCACAACATTATTTTTAATAAATATTACTTCTTAAGTGATAATTGAAAAAAAATATTTCTTCTTATATGCTATTTAAAAAATTAATTTTATGTAAAAGAGGCAAAACAATAAATTCACACATTATTACATTTACTACCCTCTTATTTTTCTTCTCAACTAAACAAAAGTTACATGTCATTGTAAGCGACTAAATTTCTAGTTCGAAATAAATCAAACAAGTAAAATAGTTTCACAAATGCGAATTTGTATTTATGATTGTGTGGTACAATTCTCTGGAATTACAAAAGAGTGATCCTCTGATTCGATCTCCTTGCAAAACTTATTGATTAGATTTATGGTAATGTGGATTTGACTTGAACACAAAATATCCTTCAATTTGGTTGATGGATGGATCGAAGATTACTGAAACGGAATTACAATGAATCTCTGGCTATGAGCTTGTTTAGAAATCCTTTGTTCTTCTCGTTCTTCGTGTTCTTCGTGCGTTCTTCGTCTTCGAAGGTTTGTGGTGGAAGTTCTTCGGAGCTTTAGAGGCTTGAATCCGTTGAGCTTCAATGATTTGTGAGTTGTTGATGTTTTCGGACACTTTTGGCTTGATTCCCGTGAACTTTAGGATCTAGGCAGATGATCTTGATGATTCTGCTTCGAATGTTCTTCGATTTTGGGGTTGAAGTTCTTGAAGGCTTTGAGGCTTGATCTTCACAGAGCTTTTTCACTTCTGAATTTTTTTGGTCCTCTAAATGTCTCAGGAAGGCTTCTATTTATAGGAGTTTTGGGGTGGGTGAGCGACACGTGGCGGAGCTTGATTGGTGACACATGTCACAGCTTGATTGGTCCGCTTAAGTCATCGCTTACACGTGCGAGGTTGCTTGAGTCATCGCTTACACGTGCGAGGCTGCTTGAGTCATCGCTTACACGTGCGAGGCTGCTTGAGTCATCGCTTACATGTGCACTGATGCGTGATTGGCTCTTGCATGACACTTGGCAAATTTCTGTTGGCTTCTGAATAGTGATAGCAAAACCTAGCAGCAATACATGGTGTTCTGTAATTGGCTGTATTTTGTGGACTTGGTAATGTGACGTGTCAGCTTGTGATAGGTCGGGAATTTTCCCTCTCTACAAATGCCCCCTCGAGACTCGTTCATGCACACAGTTTCAGAGTGTGGTGTGGGAATGAGTTTCGAAAAAATGGATTTTTGGTGCTTGACTATTTAAGTGAAGTAGTTGAAGGTAGTGGAGCTGTTGAAGGTGGTGGAGCTTTCAGAAGGATGAGATAATTTCCGAAGAGTAGACCCACCCATATGAAAGGCTTTGATGAGACCGGAAAAAGGTCTGCAAGTATTTGAACGTACTTGCGTGACGGAGCCTTCTTAGCAGAGATTAAGTTGAAGTACTTTCAGAAGAGCATTTTGGATCGTTGGCGGCGATCACAAGATGTTGAAGATGGGGAAGATGAGAGAATGGTGGCTGGATACAGCATGCAGGGTCATGGAACTAACCTCGTGTTCTTAAGAACTTCTGGCGAAGTTATTTCAGAAGATCACGCTTTAGATTACAACGAGGACAGGTGGGAAAGTGGTTGAATGCGCCTGCATAATTGTATCACTCAAGTTAAGTTGAAGTAATTTCAGAAGCTTATGTATTCTGGGTATGCTGGTAGTGGCAACGAAGAAGATGGAGATGAAGCAAAGCAAATGAGCAAAAGCATACACCACCATGGTGCTAGCCCTGTATGCTGGGACCCTTCTGGTGTAGATGTTTATGGGAAGTACAACTTTGAATATGGGACTGACTGTGTGTTGCATGGGGTCCGGCAGCAAGTAATTGAATGCGCCTGTGTAATGGGACCATGCCAACGGATGTTATGTTGAAGTAATTTCAGAAGAGTACCTTCTGAAATTCTTTAAGCTGATTTTAAGTTGGAGTAATTTCAAAAAATGAATTTTGAGGTACCAGCAATGATGACCTTTAGGTCCCACAGTAGTGGGGACATGGAATAAAGCTTTGATGACCATTTACCGGTACCAAAGGCAGAATTCTGATGAGCTGGCGCCTTGGAGGTTGTTTTAAGTGTTGGATGGAAAACAATTTGTAGGATACCCCAACACTTTTTACCATCTTCATCTACTGCCACTTGTTGGAAAAGCACAGAAAAAATGAAAGATGGAGCTAACTTGTGAACCTGGTTTGGAAACCAGACAAGTTGCTGTTTGTTCCGAACCACTGCTTCTGCTGGAAGACCAAGCAATTGGAAAGAGACTACAGGAGCCTTGAGGTTAGGAACAGGTGTGTCTGTCGGACTTGGATTTCCTGGCCAACCAAGTCCAAGGAAACATGGAACCGCAATGCAGACCTTGTTATGAGTAATTTTATGGACAAAGGTGGTTGTTAAGTGGAGAAACAAAGTTTGTTTGGATCTCAAAACTGCAATGATGTTGTAAATAGGGTTTCGATCGAACCATGGGAGGGTTGATCTCAAACCGATTATGAAGCAAAATCGGTTGCTAGGTGTTGAGAATGATGAGGTCATAGTGAAAAATGGTTGTGAAAAGGAGGACTTGAAAATCTGAAAGAAGCAATTCTTCATTTCATGATTCAGCGTATTATTTTTTTTTCTCTCTTTTTTTTTCGGATGAGTTTTTGATGAACCCGGCCTTCCTATTTATAGTAGAGAGATGAAGAATGGTAGGTAGGTGGTTAAGAATGGTAGTTGAGAATTTTTGGTGAGAATGGTAGGTGGGAACGGTAGGTGGAAATAGTAGGTGGGAACGGTAGGTGGGAATGGTAGGCACCGAACGGGAATGGTAAGTTGGAGACTGATAGGCACCGAACGGGAATAGTAGATTGAACTAATGACCTAGTGTAATTTTAAGACACACTTGTGAGAGTTTATTTGTATTTGAAAGGCAAGCCTCTGGAGATGAAATCTGGAGAATAACCCTGCGGGGATCCCAATTAAATGAATGAATCTCAAATTCTGTTCTTGAGGACCTAAGTTTTGAACACTTGGAATTGAGTCATTTTTGCAATTTTCAAGTCACAAATGACGGAACGGACTCCAAAATCGGAATGTACTCGAAAAATTGAGCAAGATAGGTCCATCTCAAAAATTTTGACATTTGGTCAACATTTGCACAAAAATCAACTTTTTTGGAAATTGGACGTTTGCATAATTTCTGAATTTTGAATGAAGAAACGGGTCCCAAAATCAGAATGTACTCGAAAAATTGAGTGGGAAAGGTCCGTTTTGAAAATTTTGACTTTCTGGTCAACATTTGCACAAAAGTCAACTTTTTTGGAAATCAGACGTTTGCACAATTTCTGAGCTTCGAATGAAGAAACGGGTCCCAAAATCAGAATGTACTCGAAAAATTGAGTGGGAAAGGTCCGTTTTGAAAATTTTGACTTTCTGGTCAACATTTGCACAAAAGTCAATTTTTTTGGAAATTGGACGTTTGCACAATTTCTGAACTTCGAATGAAGAAACGGGTCCCAAAATCGGAATGTACTCGAAAAATCGAGTGGGGCAAGTCTGTTTTGAAAATTTTGATTTTCTGGTCAAGGTCAAAAGTCTGCTTGGTCCAAGCATTTTCTCTCTCTCTTTTTTTTTTTTTTTTTAAGGCGGTTCGGACCGGGTCAGATTTCCGGGTCGGTCCGGGTTGAACCTGGACAAACAAGTCAACAATGGATGACGTCATCCATGACGTCACAGTGCTGAAACGTGTGGCACGTGTGGAGGATGACGTCATCCATGACGTCATAGGTCACGTGCGGCACGTGCGAGCTCTGGCGGTCCTAATCGGCGCGTGGGACTGAAGGCCGCGCCGCCGAATCTTTTGGCGGCGCGTGGAGGCGCGTGCTTGGGCTTTTGGGCCTGAAATTTTTGGGTTTTGTTGATCTAAGGCCGTAGAAGACCATGGTGCAATCAGTTTTCTAAAATCACGGGCAGATTTTCACAGATTTGAAAGATTAGGCCGCGGGTCGTCACGAATCTGTGGCGGCGCATGGAGGCAGATGCGGCCGTTTCTGGGCTTGAAATTTTTTGGTTTTGTAGATCGTGAGCCGATGGATCTAGTGGTGGTTTCTGTTTTCTGAATTGGTGTCCCGATTTGCACAGATTTGAAGGATTAAACCGTGGGTCATCGCGAGTTTGTGGCCGTGCGTGGCCGTGCGTGGCGGCTCCGTTGCTGAAGATTTTTCTGGGTTTTGTACACCAAAGTCCTTAGAAGATTTCTGTGGGTTGATTTCTTTGTGAAATCTTGTCAGAAACTTTAGAAATCCAGAAAGGAGTCCACAGACATTGTTGAATTGGTTGTCACCTTGGTCTACATTGGCGGTGGCCGTTCTGACAGGGCTTGACAATCCAGGCAGGGAGTGGTTCCAGAGTAACCACTGAGTGTCTCTGCTATTCTCAAGGAGTTGGTGACACAGTAAAAACAAGAAGCTTCCCTTCACTGATCCGGAATGGGAGACTGGTAGGCATTGCTGGACTTGTTGCCACATTAGTCTACATTGGCGGTGGCCGTTCTGACAACGCTTGACAATTCAGGCAGGGAGTGGTTGCAGAGTAACCACTGAGTGTCTCTGCTGTTCTCAAGGAGTTGGTGACACCGTAAAGCAAGAAGCTTCTGTGGATCCGTATATAAAGCCATTCAGGCATGCACTAACTTGTGCAAACATAATCTCTAAAAACAGAATACATAATACTCTGTATGGAGAAACCATGCACAATTTCCTTTTTATTTATTTATTTATTTATTTATTCATTTTCTATTATTTGATAATAATAATAATAATAATAATAATAATATATATATATATATTTTTTCTTTTTTTTTTGTACACAGCTATCATGACGCTCTTTTTTAAAGATTCAAAAATTGGCGAAGAATCAGCTTTGTTTATTTATAAGAAAAAAGATGGCAAGGATGCGAAGGCTATGACTTTGATTGTTCGTCCACCTATAATTGGAAGATTTTCAGAAAAATGGGGTCGTAACTCTTATCCTCTCAATTTGCCGAAATGGTCACAGATCGTTCCTTCTGATGGCGGCTCTAACTTGGAAACAACTATCCTTCTTGCTTCACATCACAAAAATGTTGCTAGATCAAAGCCGTATAACACTTTAGGGCGAGAGATAATTGTAAAACGTGCGGATTGGGATTTTTCCTTTAGCGTGAATGGAGGGTTTTCCTACTTCTCCCTTTATTGGGATTGGCTAGAAGATGTGCTCAGTCGGTGTAAACACCTCCTTGATGTAACCCACCTCTACAGTGCTGTCTTTGCTTCTTTGTTCACATATGATTATGATGAGAATCTTATGAAAGCATTTTGTTAGTGTTGGAGTTCGTCAACCAATACCCTCCATACCTCAGTTGGGGAAATTTCCATCACCCCATGGGATCTCTTCGTTCTCGGTGGACTTCCTTGCACCGGTGCATTTTATGACGAAGTAGTACCCAATGCGCAAGAGCTAGATGGAATCAATGACCAAGGACGACCTTATCTGCCGTACAGCTATCGCTACCTATTCCTAGCATATCATCATCTTCAAAACCGGTTGAAGAGACAAGGGAAAGTAAGTGTTCACGACTGGATTACTTTTTGGTATAGAGGAAATAACAAGTACCCAGCTCCTAGAAAACCAGCGAGACAGACAACCATTCCCAAGTGTAGTCAGAATCCTTTAGGTGAGATAAAGGAGCATGGACCATGGCTTGATAAAGAACACGGGGTCTTTGCGGATCTTCAAGTTGAAGGTGATTTAAAGGAGGAGACCTACTTATCGGCGCTTCTTTCCTGTTGGCTGTGCATATTTGTCTTTCCTATCAAGGATCAGAACAGTATTCGTCCAGGCACTTTCAAGATTGCTAGTTCCATAGCTAATGGTCGTTCATTCGGCCTTGCTTCCCCAGTATTGGCTAGCATTTATCGTGGACTTAACACTATTTCTTCCTCTCCTACCCCGAGCAAGTCTGGAGCTAGTTTTGCCATCCACTACGTTTATGCCTGGGTAGGTCATTTCTTCCGAAGCAATCGCCTTACCCATGATAAACCATCTGATGCTTTGATGACTAAATATTCTAGTGTGGGCTATGCCTCTCCGTTCAATGAATTCTCTGCACGCAAGCACATACGAAACGCCACCAACTTTCTTTGGCACCGAACTGCTTTCAAGAAAAACTACAACCAGACTTTTATTGATAATGATCGTTTATCCATTCAGAAGTTTGACTACTTTATGAGCCTTCGCTCGGGGTACTTGTCACTTCGATGTGAAGATCAACACATTGTAGAGCCATATAGTCCTCACAGATTCAGTCGGCGTTTTGGATTTCATCAAGACATTCCAGGTGATTTGAAGGAAGAAATTCATACAGGTTCTTTAAAAGACCTATGCCAATTCTACCAATCCTTCACTCGATGCAACACAGATTCTAAGGTACTCATTTCAGCTTTTGCCACCGACTTTGGAAGTCGAGTCAGACATAGCTACAAACAATGGTGGGAAAGGGTTTGCGGAAATGATTTTACCAAAGGAACAGATCTTCTTGCTGACATTGCCTCCTTTCCTGTTAAGTTAGTAACATCTAACAAACCTCAGAGGGGAAAGAGGGAACTACAAGACCCATACATTCCACAGCCTTTGTCAAAGTTTGCACGACGTCGTCTTGAAGATGGTAATCATTCAAAGGACTCATCTCAACATAACGAAGTCACTTGCAGTCAAGGCACCAAAAGTCCATTTGTTGTACCAGTTAGAGATGCCATTAAAATTTCTGAAGAGGAGGTGTGTAATGACCTAGGCTCCAATTGGAGACATTCGAAGAGTCCAATGGAGGGTGTTGATCCAGAGAATTCTATTAATCATGCGCATCTTTTTGCAAACAGTGAGTCTTCTATTTCAAAACCATCTGCGAAGAGTTCAGATCTCAGGAGGTGTAAGTTTGCTGATGTTGGTACGTCGTCCAAATTTCCGATTGAGACAGAAAGGGCACCTCTCCCATCCCTGCAACCGACTAAACCTCCGGAAGTCTCTGTGTTTCAAGCCAAGGCGCATATTTCTTCCGTGCGTAGGAAAGGGGCTTCTATGCTAGGAGATGTTCTTCTAAATAGGCTTTCGAATCTTTCTGTAGACACCATCCTCCCACAAGCTGAAGTACATGAAATTTATAGTGGGGTTGAAAGTTTTGGAGTGGACCCTCAACACTTGCGTGAGAATGTTGACAAATATTGTGAGGGTATCGCAGACTATTTGAAGATGAAGGAATCTCTGAACAAACGACCAAGTCCTGTTATCTTATCTCAACGCCAGACTGAAGTTGAATTCCTCCTTTCTGAAGCATCGCAGAAGAAAGCATCTTTGAAGACCGAACTTGATGCTGTTAAATTGAGGATGGTTGACCTGAAAACCGAGCTCGTCCAACTAGAGCAATCGCTTTCTCAAATTGAGACTCATCAAGTTGAACAAGACAATATTGTGCAAGACTTAGAAGAACAACTTGAAGAAGTCAAATTTGCCCCCGTTCTTGAAGACCAGGATATAGAGGCTTTAGAGAAGATACGAGTCCTTCTGGAAGATAATCGTTCTAGCTTGAAAGATTTGAAATGGATGTCATAATTTCTTTCGTTTTAATTCCCTTCATATATGTCAACATGCTTTCTTCTTGTACTATTTTCCTTTCATCAATCAATAAAGAAGACTTTATTTTCTGTTCCTTCATTCATTTTTTTTTAGTGCGTGACTGAACTCAGCAAAGGATACTAAGTTGCCTACGTACCCTTGAGAGGGATCAAGTCATCACGTAGTTCAATGTGTTTTTTTTTTTTAAAATTATAATTTTTTTTTTCTTATGTGTTTTTTTTGCAAAAAGGGGGGCGCAGTGTGTAATAGTGGGTATCACCACTGATCGAACCCGAGATGGCCTCAAGGGTGACACGGGCGTCCAACCGCTACGCCACACTCGCAATTGTTGTCATGAAGTGAGATTAATTTCTCTTTATTGGTACGCTTTGAAGGGTAATGGGAAGACATCATGTACTCTTGCAGCGCTACAGTGGGTAGTTTAAGCTCTTACCGAGGAGCAATCCTTGATTTTCAAGCATAGAAGCGTTTGAGGAACTTCCCATTGATGGGGCCGATCCTAACACCATCATTATCAATCAACTTGTAAGCTCCATTGGTGTAGACTTCTTGCACAACATAAGGTCCATCCCATTTTGAAGTGAACTTATTGCCTGTACGATGAGTTGTGATGATAGGTCTTCGAACGGCGAGGACTAAGTCACCAACTTGGAATGATCGTGGTTTGACTCTTTTATTGAATGCGCTTGAAAGACGAGCTTGATAGCATTCAAGGCGTTGTTGGGCCTCGAGTCTTTTTTCATCAAGTGCCTCTAATTCTTGCAACCTGAGCTTGGCATTTTCTTCTCCAGTCAATCCTTCTTGAATGGCAATCCGTAATGATGGGATTTGGCGTTCTAAAGGAAGGACGGCTTCAACTCCGTAGACAAGAGAATATGGCGTTGCTTGAGTAGGCGTTCGAAATGTTGTTCGATATGCCCATAATGCTTCTCCGATTCTTTCATGCCAGTCTCGCTTTGTCTTGGATACCACTTTTTTCAACAAACTGCCAAGTGTTTTGTTAAACGCTTCAGCTAGTCCATTTGCCGGGGCATTGTACATGGAGGAGTTGTATTGTTTAAATTCAAACTTCTCGCATAGCTCTGTCATCAGCCTATTGTAGAATGGTTTGCCATTATCAGTTATGATATATCGAGGGACACCATACCGATAAATCAAATGAGTTCGAATGAAATTGACCACCGTTTCTTTCTTCACCTCCCTAAGGGGTACAGCCTCCGCCCATTTTGAGAAGTAGTCAGTTGCGGCCAAGATGTACAAGTGGCCACCGGATGACTTTGGTAATGGCCCTATTGCATCAAGACCCCATGCATCAAAAGGCCAAGAAGCTACAGTTGGGTGTAGAGGTTCTGGCGGCTGATGGATGAAGTTCGCGTGATATTGACAAGCTTCACACTTCTTAGCGCACTCCATAGAATCTTGTACCATCGTAGGCCAATAGTAACCCATTCGTTTGATCCTATAGTGTAACTTAGGACCTGACTGATGTGCGCCGCATATGCCAGAATGAGCCTCCTCTAAGGCTTGTTTAGCCTCCTCCTCTCCTAAGCAACGGAGAAACAATCCATCAAATGAACGGCGGAAGAGAGTGTCTTTATAGTAAATGAATCGAGCAGCCCTCCGCCGAATTTCAGTCCTGTGGCGTTTATCATCCGGGAGTCTTCCATGTTGAAGGTATTCAATGATCACTTGTCGCCAATCTTCTTTTTCGACAAGGCATACAGAAATGATGTTGGCTTGCTCTTCCTCTTCTTCTTCAACTACGAGAGGTACCACCCACCTTTGGGAAATAGCAACTTTGGTTGTCTCTTCTTGGGATAATGCTAAGGCAGTAGCCAAATTAGCTAAAGCATCGGCCTGTCTATTCTCCTTCCTTGGTATATGCTCCAATGTGGTGGCCTCAAAATTTGCTAGCAATTTCTTCGCATATTTGCAAAAGGGGATGAGGTCTTCTTTCTTAACGTCATATTGCTCCAAGATTTGGTTGATAATTAATTTGGAATCCCCAAAGATCTCAAGCTGCGCTATGCCCATCTCAATGGCCATTTGTAGACCAATAATCAATGCTTGATATTCAGCTACATTGTTAGAGCAAAGTTCGCTTAATGAGAACGAGTACAGAAGTATTTGCCTTTGTGGAGAAACAAACACTACACCTGCCCCCGCTCCTTCTCGACGTGCAGCCCCATCGAAAAACATAATCCATGGTGGCATTTCTTCAATGTAAAACACATCTTCATCCGGGAAATCATCGGAGAACTCCCAATCAGATGGAACTGGGTGATCAGCTAAGAAATCTGCCAATGCTTGTCCTTTGACAGCTTTTTGTGGAATGTATGCAAGGTCATATTGTTGTAGCAAGACTGCCCATCGAGCTATACGACCCGAAACTACTGGCCTAGAGAGGACATATTTGATCGGATCCGCCTTTGCTATCAAACGGACTGTATATGCTTGCATGTAGTGCTCCAGTTTGTCTATGGCAAAGAAAAGAGCGAGGCACATCTTTTCGATAGGAGAGTAATTTAATTCAGCCCCATTGAGAGTTCGACTTAGATAATAAAGGGCTCTTTCTTTCCCCTCTTTATTTTCCTGCGCCATAAGAGCACCTAGAGACCTTTCTTGGGCCGCAATATACAGCACCAAAGGCTTTCCTGGGATAGGAGCACCTAAAACTGGAGGATTAAGCAAGTACCTTTTGATGAGCGCAAAAGCATTGCTACAAGCCTCATCCCATTCAAAGTGCACATCCTTTTTCATCAATCTATTGAAAGGTTGACATCTACCGGCCAAATTCGAGATAAATCGTCGTATGTAGGCCAGTTTTCCCTGCAAGCCTCTAAGTTCTCGTAGATTCTTGGGCTCTGGCATTTTCTGGATAGCTTCAATTTTGGACTGGTCAATTTCAATACCGCGGTGCCTCACAATGAAACCAAGAAATTTTCCAGATGTTACGCCAAAAGCGCATTTGCGGGGGTTCATTTTAAGCTGATACTTTCTCAGTCGGGTGAACACGGATCGTAGATCTGCCAGATGGTCTTCCCTCCTTTTTGTTTTAACCACCAAATCATCGACATAACACTCCACGTATTTATGAAGTACATTATCAAAGATCTTCTGCATGGCCCGTTGATAAGTAGCACCAGCATTCTTTAGTCCAAAGGGCATCACTTTGTAACAGTAAATTCCCTTAGGGGTACGGAAAGCTGTAAGCTGCTCATCCTTAGGATTCATTCGAATTTGGTTGTAACCCGAAGATCCATCCATGAAAGATAAAGCTTCATGACCAGTAGTGGCATCAACCATGACCTCAGTGATGGGTAATGAAAAATCATCCTTGGGACATGCATTGTTTAAATCTCGAAAGTCAACGCACACTCGGATTTGTCCATTCTTCTTTTTGACAGGGACGATGTTAGCGATCCATTTCGGGTACTGTACTTCACGAATGAAGCCTGCTTCAATGAGCTTATTGACCTTGGTTTCTATTTGAGGGATAAGCTCTGGCCGAAAGCGTCTTTGAGTTTGTTTGACTGGGCGCACGCCCTTCTTTACTGCCAAATGGTGTAGAGCAATACTCGGATTGAGCCCAGGCATTTCCTTGTAAGTCCAAGCGAACACATCTTTGTACTCTACTAGGAGCTTGAGGTATCCTTCTTCTTCTTCAGGGGTAAGAAGCGCACTGATGAAAGTTGGCCGGGGTTCTTCAACAGTTCCTAAATTGATCTCTTTAAGTTCATCAACTGTAGCTTGTCCTCCATC
This sequence comes from Quercus lobata, assembly GCF_001633185.2. Classification (NCBI taxonomy): domain Eukaryota; kingdom Viridiplantae; phylum Streptophyta; class Magnoliopsida; order Fagales; family Fagaceae; genus Quercus; species Quercus lobata. The sequence goes on along the minus strand of NC_044913.1, from coordinate 17,432,023 downwards.
TTCCAAGGCTGGAGGAGCTTCATCGACCTCTTCATTGGTTGCTTCAACATCTAACAGTGTACCCTCTTCTATTGTAATATGAAACGAGGATGATACCTCTTCAATTTCCTCATCATGGACGGGTGACTGACTTGTATGTACAATCGTTCGTCTTTTGACTTTGAGCGATCCTTCAGTGTTGATCTCCAAGGTAAAGTTACGTTTCATGCGTAAAGGAATGCTACTGCGAATCTCATCATTGGCTTTCTTCTCCCCTTGAACGTCAAAGTTTATTGAACTTTGAGAATGACTATCAAGAGGCCTTTTCGTTGCCCCCAGTCGATCAAAGACTGATTTACAAGCAAGAGTGTCCCGATTTGGTGTTAAACAAGTTGTATTTAACCTGTCGAACACTGTGATTCGTGATGACGAGGCCTCGATGCGATCAAACACTGAGACATGGGGTGAAGAATGGTCTTTTCTTTGATTTGAACTTTCGCCGACCTCCACCGTTATGTATTAGGAACTCGAAGGATCGCTTCTTTTCTTAATCCATATCTGAGCTGGTTGTTCGGGAGTATAACCTAATCCGGTCTTTGGGATATGAATTTCATGCCCTTCAAGCCGCATTTTCCTTTGTGTTTTGCTAAGGCCATGCATCTTTTCTCCGGTGGCTTCTGGAATTAGCTTCCCTAAATCTTCTCGCTTTGAGAAATCGTAGCCTGCTTTGGCTAATAGCCTATATGCTTTTGGGTCGAACCATTCTTTCGTCCGCTCACTTGGTAGAATACCATGCTCTATCGGACTTTGTGAAGACCTCACGAATCCATTTAACGGCTTCGAGGGCAAAGGGTTTGTGGATGAAGTTAAAGGCATGACATGATTTTCTTTCAATATGGCTACATCCTCCATCGTGAGCTTTGTAGGTCTCCCCATGTCTTTTGTAGATTGAAGGCATTCCGCGAATGGTGATTGTCCATTCTTGCGATGTGATAATGGTATATACCGGAGGAAGGGTTCTGGGCCTTTCTTTGGGGAAGAAATGTCCTTTTTGGCGATGAATTTAACATGCTCCTTTTCATCCTGTTTACTTTTCATAGACAGGATCTCAACTGGAAGAACCTCGCTAGCAATGTCTTCTTTTGCATAAAATTTTGCATCGGCAAAATGAGCTTCGGTTTCTGCAAAAGGCTTTAAATCGGCATCGACCTTTTTTATTCCATTTTGAAAGAACTTGAAGCATTGATGCAAGGTTGATGGCACTATTCCATTTTCATGGATCCAAGGACGTCCTAACAACATGTTGTAGGTCGTCTTAGCGTCAATGACGTGGAACAAGACGTTGCTTTTCAATTCTCCAATGGATAATTCTAGGTGGATTAGGTCGATTGCACGTTGTCCTCCTTGATTAAAACCTTGGATGACCAAACGACTGTGTGATAATTCTTCTATAGTAAAACCTAGTCGTTTCAGGGTCATTTTTGGAAGTATGTTAACGGCTGAACCTCCATCAACAAGGATACGCTCGATCCTTTGTTCACGAGCATAACTAGAGACATAGAGTGGGCGATTGTGGGGTTTAGAGCCTAACAATAGATCCTCATCAGTGAAGGTTAAGTCTGGAGAGCATGCGTAACATTCTTGTGTTTGTTGAAGCGTATTGGTATGAGGGGCATATATCTCTGGCTCCTCAAGAGCTTGGGTGAGCACTTCTTTTGGTGATGTGGAGGATTGCAAGGGTTCAACTTCATCGACCTGAGATTGGGGTTCCTCCAAAGATGACAAGGTTTCTTTTGGATCACCATGGTTGACATCCTCTTTTTCGTCCTGAATTTCGCAACGAGAGACTGTGTGGACGGCCTCAGCTGAGTCACTTTGAAAGAATTTTCTGGGGAAGAATTCTTCCAATGTGATGCGCTTTCGAGATTTTTGGATTTGTGCTGAATCTTCATACACTTTTGTTCCCAGTCTCCCTTGCCTTTTATCACTCATTCTTTTTGACCAAGGCTGAATCTGGTTTTGTGCTCTTCTGGACTCTCGGGTGATCAAATGAAGAGGGAATGTTCGTTTCTTCTTCCATCTCTTGCGAGTAACTATCGTCCAGCCTTCTTCCTCATCCATCGTTGACCTTTTATCATCATTTGAATTATAATCAGGTGCTTTTTGTGAGAGCTGAACTTGAACCGGTTCCAGAGAACCAAAATGGATGAGCGTGGTATTTGCCCCTTGCTTAGTAGTTGGAGACATGGAACTAGATAACCCACAAGAAAATGTGACAAGGTTTGACTGAGTAACATCATTAAAATCCAAGTCAATTTTCCTTTCCTTGGCTAGCTTCATGATGAGTTCTTTAAGAACAAAGCATTTTTGGATTGGATGACTTATGATGCGATGATACCTACAATAGTTCGGGTCATCAACTTTTCTCATCTCTTCCGGTCGTTTGCATTCTGGCAATTCAATTAATTTCAACTTGAGCAGTTGTTCTAGCATTTCAGGCATATCGACGTCTAGGAAAGGATAGACCTTTTGTTCCCATTCCTTAAGTGATGAGCGACGCGTCTCACGCTGTTGACCTCCTTCAGGCCTCTTTTCATTGGCCTTCACATTTTTTGTTGAAATTTTGACTGGGGCAGGATTGACATTCATTGAATCTTTGATATTACTTTTCGCATTCCTGTCATTTTTCCTTATTTCCCGCCTTTCTTTCCTTTCCTCAGGTACGGGAGGTTTCATATTTCCATGGCTGGAAATACTTAATTCCATGTCATGCGCACGAGTTGCCAACTCTTCAAATGTTCGGGGCTTTACTCCTTGAAGGATGTAAAGAAGTCCCCAATGCATGCCTTGGATGCACATCTCTATAGTAGATATTTCAGTAAGTCTATCCTTGCAATCTAAACTCAAAGAACGCCACCGATTGATATAATCAACGACGGGCTCATCCTTCCACTGTTTAGTATTGGTAAGCTCCATCATGCTTACCGTGCGTCGTGTGCTGTAGAATCGGTTGAGAAACTCCCTTTCAAGTTGTTCCCAGCTATCGATTGACTCGGGCTCCAATTCTGTATACCAATCAAAGGCATTCCCCTTTAGGGAACGGACAAATTGCTTTACAAAGAGGCCTCCTTGAGTCCCTGCGTTCTCGCAAGTTTCTACAAAGTGAGCAATGTGTTGCTTAGGGTTTCCTTTGCCATCAAATTGCAAGAACTTGGGAGGTTGATACCCATTTGGCATTCTCATGTTATCAATGCGCTTTGTATAAGGTTTGGAATATATGAGAGAACTTGTGGAAGAACCTCCATATTGTGCCCGAATGGTATTCGTAATCATGTCCTGCAGTTGTTGGACAGATATTGAGGCCATTGAGGTGGAATGTCCGTGTTGAGAAGTGCCTTCACCTCCTTTTCCTTTATCACCCTTGGCGTTTTCTCCTTTGAAGGTAAAGCCAGGTGGCTGCTCAGGGCCAAGACTTGATTCACCCAAATCTTGTACCTCCAACTTGTTCATTAGGGTTGCAATTTTGACGTCCTTTTCTTCAAGTGCCTTTGTGAGAAGGATGACCCTTTGTTCCATTTCAGCCATCTTTTCTTCCATGGTAGAGGTGTTAGTCATCATTACTGGCATGACCTCTATAGATGATGGAGAAAATGATGAAACATGATGAGTTAGAGGTGCTTCACTCCTTAAGTTTCTCATCACGGGTGAAGAGTTGATAGAAAAGGTCTTTGTTGGGGATGATTCATTACTGGTCTCCAAATCTTTCGAGGCAGATGAATCTTTAGTGGTAGCTTTCCTATTTGCAAGAAAGTCCAAAGAGATGACAGCAGGAGATTGGTTTTCTTGGGTTGGTTGAGGTTGGAGTCGATCAAAAGCTTTGGATCGACTGCGAGTGATTGGGCCGACATACTCATCAGCACTGGAATCATCAACCACTGATATTCGGACATTCTTGCTAGAGGCCATTGAAGCTAGTAGCAAAATGATGTCGAATTTCTTTTCTTTTGAAGGAGAAAGAGATGAGAGGCAGAGATGTCCCACCGGGCGTGCCAAAATTTGTAAGCGACTAAATTTCTCGTTTCGAAATAAATCAAACAAGTAAAATAGTTTCACAAATGCGAATTTATATTGATGATTGTGTGATACAATTCTCTGGAATTACAAAAGAGTGATCCTCTGATTCGATCTCCTTGCAAAACTTATTGATTAGATTTATGGTAATGTGGATTTGACTTGAACATAAAATATCCTTAAATTTGGTTGAGGGATGGATCGAAGATTACTGAAACGGAATTACAATGAATCTCTGGCTATGAGTTTGTTTAGAAATCCTTTGTTCTTCGCGTTCTTCGTGTTCTTCGTGCGTTCTTCGTCTTCGAAGGTTTGTGGTGGAAGTTCTTCGGAGCTTTAGAGGCTTGAATCCGTTGAGCTTCAATGATTTGTGATTTGTTGATGTTTTCGGACACTTTTGGCTTGATTCCCGTGAACTTTAGGATCTAGGCAGATGATCTGGATGATTCTGCTTCGAATGTTCTTCGATTTTGGGGTTGAAGTTCTTGAAGGCTTTTGAGGCTTGATCTTCGCAGAGCTTTTTCACTTCTGAATTCTGGTCCTCTAAATGTCTCAGGAAGGCTTCTATTTATAGGAGTTTTGGGGTGGGTGAGCGACACGTGGCTGAGCTTGATTGGTGACACATGTCACAGCTTGATTGGTCTGCTTAAGTCATCGCTTACACGTGCGAGGTTGCTTGAGTCATCGCTTACACGTGCGAGGCTGCTTGAGTCATCGCTTACACGTGCGAGGCTGCCTGAGTCATCGCTTACACGTGCGAGGCTGCTTGAGTCATCGCTTACACGTGCGCTGATGCGTGATTGGCTCTTGCATGACACTTGGCAAATTTCTGTTGGCTTCTAAATAGTGATAGCAAAACCTAGCAGCAATACATGGTGTTCTGTAATTGGCTGTATTTTGTGGACTTGGTAATGTGACGTGTCAGCTTGTGATAGGTCGGGAATTTTCCCTCTCTACAACAAGTTATGTAAAAAAAAATAAAATAAAATAAACACAAAGTAAAAAAAAAAAAAAAAAAAAAAAAAAAAAAAAAAAACTAATTGTTCTCTCTTGTTTACTCTCTCGTTTACTCTCTCTCCCGATCAAACATGCTTTTCATACTTCGGTGAATCTCTATTTTGTATCTGGTCACTTTACTCACTAGTAAAGGTCAAAAAGATCAAAATTGCTTCGATATGGTGGAAGGTAAGGAAAAAAAAAACAAAACCCTAATTTCATCGTAAACTACCAAATCTCTTAATTAATGATTAGCATGTTTGTTTTGTTTCCTCAAATTTTTTGTTAGTTTTTCAAATACAACTCTTTATTTCAACTTATCTCTCTCTCTCTCTCTCTCTCTCTCATATGGTTGCAAACTCATTAGTCATTATGGGGTGGGGTGGCATGTGGTGGTGGTTGTGGGTTGCAACATATATGGTGGAGAGAAGAAGACAGGGTTATGGCTGATGGTTCGGCATATATTGACACTTTATCTAAAAATTTCTCATCTCATGATCTGTATGTAAAAATAAATGAAAAAAATTGATGAATATATTATTAGTTTTTAAAATTTGAGATACCAATAGGTCAAAATTTTTAAATCTGAAAAATCAAAATGAAATTCATTATGTACATTTTAGAAAGGATAAAGTTTAGCTAAAAATTGGTTGTACCTTAAGGCTACAACATTACTCAATATCTTTTTATTGTAAGTGAATTTTAACAAATATACCATTGGTTTACATCTTCTTTTTATATCCTCCATATATATTTGCAAACTTTATAGAAAATTAAAGATTAATAGTTATATCATCAATAAATTTTTTAAATTACAAGTTTTTGTAGTTTAAAATTATGCATAAAATACAAACTTATAGACCATTTAGTATATAATATCTGATTAACACAAAATTTGATGTGTATTAAGAATATAAAGAACATGAAATTCAATGGTTAGATTTTCAAAATATATAGTAATAATTATTTTATTGAGTAAGGTTGTAGTTTTAGGTTAGTACTAATTTTGTAACTAAATTTTGTCATTTTAGAAATCTAAGATCTTATTTTTTCTTATTAATTCATATCAAAGTCAAATTGACAGTAGAGATGCAGCCATCAATCATCATCATCATCCAAATTTCCTTGTGATCCCAATACTGACCCACACATCATGTGACATTCTATCGTATATGTAAATGCATCTTCGAACATTATGAGTTATGGTCCAGAAAGAGACATCCCCATTAGAGGACTCCATGTAGTTATTAAACAATATTTTCTTGGAAGTAGTTTTTTTTAGTGTTTTCCTTACCCTCTCTGGTTTTAATCTTCATCAAACATTTCCTCATAGTTCAAAGATTAAAAGACTTAAAGATTGAACATTCCAATCCCTCAATGGCTCAACCTCTCACCACCTTAATTAGCTCAGTGTTGTCTTAATCTGCCATTCATGCCTGACGTGTCCAATAAAGACCCAACTTTTAAAGGCATAACCTTCAATACCATCTGCTATCTGTGGAGGAAAAACAAAACTTGAAAGTGGAAATTAAAGTCCCAAGTGTGGTCCTATTTTCCAACCCACATCGATGTTGCCTTCACAGCATGTATTGACATAATCACTTGCTTATTTTGCATTATTTTCCACTTTTGGCAATGGCATATATGTTCGATCCGGACTTTTCTGAAACTTAAAAGCTGGTCGATCCAGTGGTCCTTTACTCCGACATACATTAGTGAGTTCGGTTGGCCTAATTAATGTGCTTGAACGTTTAGACATAGACAGTACTGAGTTAAGATGAATAACAAGAACACCTTGTTGGAAATTATATTATATATTCAAGCTTTGTTCATACTATATTATTGGAACAAGTTGGAGGTTGTTTAATGATTGTTTGTTTAACTTATTCTTTTAAGTTTTTATCATATTAAAGTAAATATTTGAAATTTCGTATCCCTTCTTAACATAATTAAGATTATAATGTTAGCCTAAGTTAAACATATTAATTTTTATTTATAAGCTTATAATAATAAATTGCATGATCTAAAATTTTAGATAATTTATTTATTTTTTATAAACAGGATAGTATTTCAAACCTATAATATCTGTTCCATTATTATTTTTTTTTATCATCAAACTAAGACATCAACTAGTTTTTAGTATAAGCGAGATTGAACATCATATCGCTTATTCAATAATAAGAGATTTTGTCAATTAAGCTAATTGGAATCCATAAATAATTTACTTTTAAATATTATGTGTGAATGTATATATATACACCAACATATTTATATCAAAGTCATAAACTTGTTCATTAGTATACTACTAAATTTAAGTTTGACTTATTTGCGAGCCTCAAGATGGATATGAAGTTTGAGTTGTTAAAAGAATGAATATAAACGATTTTTTTCATAAATAGGTTTGAAGACTCTAAATTGTTTATAATCACCTTTTTTTTACAGCCTAACGTATAATTAGCTCTCTTTTTAACAATCACCTAGATGTATAAGAATAAAAATCTTCTACTCTACTTTATACACTATCAATTGCAATGTGACATATGTTTGATTTTTTTTTTTCTCATTTTAAACTTTGGTTATTTTATAAAGAAAAAAAAATATTCTGTAACAAATTGTAATTTGTAAAGTATAAAGTGGGACAAAATATTTTTATTCCATGTATACTATACTCCCACAATTATGAGTTTGCCTTTATTCCCTCATAGATATATGTAACAAAGGAAAACTAACAAAAAAAATAAAGTGGACACATTTAAAAAAAAAAAAAAAAAACTAGTAAAAGTACAAATTAAGTGATAGGAAACACATAAAAAAACATCAATAATTGTGTGTATTATTTGATATTAAAAAAAATACCAAGGAAAATCTATAAATCGCCTAGAGTTGTATAGCTTAATTGGTACTTGTTGATATTTCTAGATTTGAAAGGAGAATTCTAGCTTTAGAGATCAAATTCTACCTGTCTCAATTTTTCAAATCATCAGAAAAGAAAAGAAAGAGAAATATATAAATCAAAAGGCAAAACTTAGATGTAGTACTTTAGGTTCCTCTCTTGAAATTAAACCACCTGTTAAGTTAAAAAGAAAAAAAAAAGGGCTTTAAAAATACTCTTTCTTTTTTCTCCTCTGACCCATGACAAACCCAATGGCTTACGCTTTAGATCTCTCAAACTGCTCACCCTCAATCTTAGAAGCATCGATGGCTTTAGATCTCTCATTCAAATTTCTCAAACTTCTCACCCTCAATCCCAAAAGCATCGATGGCTTTAGATCTCTCAGAAAAATCTCATAAGAACCTAATGGCTTCAAATGGGATTTGGAGCTTTATACCAGGAAATGACCTTTTTGGATTGCTCCTTGCCTTTAAGTGGCTCTATTGATCGTCATTGTTTCTTCAAAAGACATATCAATGCTTTATGCCTCTGCCTATAAATGAATAACCTCTCTTAGAAAACTTCAAATCTTAATAGAGTGTTGGTTTAGGATTAATTTTTATATTTTAATAGATATGGATTGAAGAGGATTAAAGCTAGACATAACCACATGAACAACAAAATCTTCTATGCAAATAGCTTCCTTAAATCCTAGCGTATGAGGGCTTGAATCATATTACAGTTTCTTGAAAGCAATAGCAGTTGATGGCTGACAATAGCCAGAGCTAGCCTTGTTTCTGATTGTCCCTAGCAACGATTTCTAGCCCCTTTGTCCTTCTTTTGCTTGATTTTGACGAGAAGTCTTGAACCATTGGGTGTTTATGAGATTGGGGTGAGAAGTTTGAAAGATCTAGACTATGAAGCCATTGGGTTTTCTCACAGGTCAAGCAAGAAGGAAGAAGAAGAAAGAAAGACATGCACAATTTTAACGCCATTTGCTTTTTTTTTTTCTTTTCTTTTAATTTGACAGATGGCTTAATTTCAAGAGGGGAATTTAAGGTACTATATCTAAGTTTTGAATCTTGAATATATAAGTGATTGCAAAAAACCTCAATTATAATTTGACTAATATTTTTGGGGTATAAGTGCAGATGTAGCTAGTGAGTTGTGACAAATAATATCACACCAAACCTAGTACACTACGTGGCTCATCAGGTCGTGAGAAGTGGTATACCCGTTGTTGTGCAATATATACAAGAAAATGATTCTTCATTTTCAAGAACCTCTTTCAATTCATTATTTGATGATGATGATCAAATGATTATATTTCAATCACAAAACTAATTATGTGACTTAATTAAACAAGTTATATATATGATTATTAAGCAGGTTATATGATTAAAACTACATATATATATATATATATATATATAAGATCATTTAAATTGCCAAAGATTGAATTGTAATAATTGATTTGAAAGAAAATTTTGTATTTCTCCATTTGGTTTTGAAATTGAGAGGATCCATTTTAATTTCAGATGGTAAGCCACATGGAAATTGTAAATTGTTATACATGGTTTCAAATCATTTTAACCCTTAATTGGAGATCTTTCTAGACTCTACTTTAAATAGTCATTTTTTTCCTGATAGGCTTCTAAATTTTTTGAACAATATTCTATTAAAATAAAGTTAAGATATGTAAAAAAATTCTATTTATTTAGCAGATGGCATAGGGTGAAAGAACTGAAACAAAGCTTTTTAGAAAATACAAGAACCAATTTGACATTAGAAATATTCAAAAGATGAACTTCAAAATAATTGTTTTTTAGGGGTAAAATCTGTATTTTTTGCCTAATTAGTCTTCTTGAAATTTTGAATGAGTGCCACCTATTAAAATATAATTAAGATATGTTAAAAAAATTCTATTTATTTAACAGATGGCATAGGGTGAAAGAACCAAACCAAGTTTTTTAGAAAATACAAGAAACAATTTGACATTGAAAATATTCGAAAGATGATCTTCAATTTAATTTCTTTTAGGGGTAAAATTTGTAAAATTATCCTAAAAGAGAATTTATTGTCTTCTGCTTAATAAGTTGGAATAGTAGGTGGCCAACTTTTCCAACCAGATTAGTATAACTAGAATTATCATTAATATAAACTAAAGTTAGTATTTCTTTCTCGCTTTGAAAATTTTCTTCTATTCCTAATGTCTTGCATAATTGGCTTGCAAGAGAGTGTTCCATCCCCCAATTATTCTACTTAATTACAAGAGATTATTATGCTGTCACTTTCTTATACATTCATGTGAGAGGGACATGTAGTACTCTCTTTGAAAAGTACTTGATAAAGATATGTTCAACGAGCAATTTTTTCCCCTAGGCAAATGTTATTCCATGCATGTAAATAAAATGGATCCTCAGTCTGATTTCATTCAATTCGAAGACGGTTGATCATTTAAATATGACTAGGTATCGACAAGATATTGTTTCACACATAAATGTGTGAGGGATTTCACAATTTGCTCCAATACCAATGGGCTTGGTCTGCGATCGAATGCTATAAAAGATATGTGCCCCCTCATCCTTCACCAATTGGTGGGTGGATGGATTGGTAAGGCACACGGTCCGACAAGTGGTATCAGAGCCAAGGTCATAGGTTCGAGTCGTTGGAGCCGCATTGTGAGGGAGGGATTGTGAGGGATTTCACAATTTGCTCCAATACCAATGGGCTTGATCTGCGATCGAATGCTATAAAAGATATGTGCCCCCTCATCCTTCACCAATTGGTGGTTGGATGGATTGGTAAGACACACGGTCCGACAAAATGTATTATGGGAAGGGACCTCTTCCATTTAACTTCTCCAATTCTATACAATTTTAATCAATCTAATGATCTTAAAACTTCACGTAAATAACACAAAATCAAATAATTACACGTGTCTTCATCCCTTCACAGTAGCCAAAATATAAGCACATATATTTGCTTCACAGTAAATGTGTCTCGGTATGACCCTTCATCCACGCCCTTACTTAATATTAGTCGTTAACTCATGTGATGCACGAGAAAGCTATTGAGTATGAGTTATTATTTAATCTTTGTTTATTTGCTACAATAAATAAATGGAAAACAAATTACTAAATCACTATCATTAGAAATCTTATAGTAGCCTCAATTGGTGGCTATTAAATAAATCTCCATCATTAGAAATACTTCCTTTTCAGGGTCTTTTTTTTGGTGGGGGGCGGGGGGGGTGTGTGGGGGAAGGGAGGGTGGTAGGGGGTTCATTTTGAAAACATGGTCCAACAACTAAACTTCTTAAGCAGAGTGATTCATCAAAATTCAAAGGCAGCCAAAACAAAAAGAAAGGAAAAAAAAAAGAAAAAAAAAAAAAAAAGAAGCAAAACTCCAGAGGTAAAGAAGCAAATAGCCATTCCACATCCACAAGAAGCATAAGAAGAATAGTGATTATAGTTTTAAAACTACTAATCATAAACAAATATCCACACCAAAACTTTAGCTCTGATAATTGATTTTGTTTTGGAATCATTAACATAAATCTCCTCAAAATCAAGCAAGAACATTTGCATTGCACGTGTATGGTTTTAAAATAAATCATGTGAGACTTGTTAAAATAATACAAGTGAATACTTATTTCATTTGTCATTCACTTGTATTATTATTAACAAGTCTCACATGACTCATTTTAAAACCATACACATGGCTAGTTATATCAAAATCTATGTAGCGGGTGGAAATAATTTTCCTGGAAAGTCACTCTACACTATTTTCTGCCAATGTTTTTGAATAATGTTTGGAAAAATGTGAAATGAAGTCCTTTGTAGGGAAGGAGGGATAGCAAGTGAGGTCTAATGGGCCAATACAAGTTTAATTGTGACCCAGCAGTTGTGGGTATATAGAGTCCTAATGGCTTGGGCTAAGCAGATCCCATTATCTATACCTATATAGCAGCCAAGACTCATCCCATTCGATTGCTTGGAGCTGGCCAGGGTTGAGATTCGAACGAAAGTCTGCGCTGATGCTCTGCAAGAGGGGATCATAAACCAGCTTTGGAATATCACGACACTGCATGTTGGGCGATTTATAAGTCTAGTCCATATATATACTTTTTTTTTTTTTTTGTGCTGAATATCATAACTGTGTATTTAGCTGGCTTAGAAGATGTGGAAATACACTCTCCTTTGAACAAAAAGTAAAAGAAATTAAGATACATTCAGTCATTCATGACAAGGGAGAGGATACATTACCCCTTTGAAGAAAAAGTAAAAGAAGCGATATTCATAACTATTTAGGGTGAATTATTTAATCAAATTTTTTTAATCACTTATTTTGTTACTATGATAAATTATCATCGTATCTAAATGTTTATTAATAAATGAGCTAGTAATGCTAATCACAAACATTTTCACAACAGTTTTATAAATTGTTGAAATGAAAATTTTCAATTAGTTTTCATCGAGATTCATTACTTATATTACTCTTTTACTTACTAATAATTATTCACCGCATCATCAATTGGTAAAAAAGTTTATTATTCTTACTCTAAAAAAAGACATATATGATAGGTGAACAACATTTCTAATTTAAACGGAGAAACTGAAATTCAGGGGTGGGGTTTAAAGCCTATAGCCTTGCATGGCTAAGGCAATTACTGACTACAATACACTAGTCTAGTCCTAAACACTAGGTTCTCTTGCACATACAAATTAAAACACCGGTACTTGACAGTCCATATATATAATTAACCTACAAAATTAAGAATATTATTCCAATAATTCTAGGTCATTTCATGTACCTCACCATTGCCAGTGCTAGTAGTACTTGTAATTGTGCTGAAGGTAGATAAACTATGCATATCAAGATTATTGAAAAGTAGATTATTTGCAATCCCTTCAATGAAATTCCCATCTCCATTATCAGAAGCCTGAATGGTAATAGGCACATCTCCAACATCAAGAGCGATATTGTGTTGCTGCGTGGTGTATACTTCATTCATATGATCAGCACCTAAAACTCCATTAAAATCTGATGATGATACCACAGTTGACACTGCTGCTTGTGCACTGTTTGAGAAGCTCAATGTGGATGTCGGAGACTCAAGATCACCACCATTGTCACCCAAACCAAGACCAAAAGAACCATTGTGAAGACCACCTTGTATGGAATTTAACATTAGGCTCTGCCATGTTTTTACTACGTCAAGGCAAAGTGGTGGTGCAAGTGCGTTAGTCGTATCACCTGGCTCATGTTGGCGTAGCTGTGACTCTTTAGCTAGTCTAGCTTCGGCCTGAAGACGAGCACTCTCCCACTGAGCCATGTGGCTAAGATTTAATGCGTTCTTAGTGTCACCATTGGCCGAGCCAAGGATGGTGCTTGTTGGCTTGTGAGTCACTGGGTCAATACCAATCATGGCTAACCCTTTCTTTAGATGTGTGTTCCAGTAATTCTTGACCTCGTTGTCTGTTCTCTTTGGCAAGTGCGCAGTTATGGCAGACCACCTGGAGAAAAATAGTAGTAGTATACGTGAAACGCATGCATGTACTATGTATTTATCTTCTTAGGGACTTTTCTTTTTCTTTTTAGAGAGAACAAAAAAAAAAAAGAAAAAAGAAAAAAAAAGGAGGGGATGGGTAGCAAGATAGGTATCAACGTGCTTATTAGTGGGAATCAAGAGGACTCGAATCGAAGACCAAAGTCTCTTGTTGGCCAAGGTCTAGGCATTAGACCACCCTGCTGTGTTGGTATCTTATTAGAGACATACTATTTCGATATGGGTTGTCAGTGCTTATTTGTTGAAAATATTGAAAAAAAAGAGAAGTTTTATTATGTGGTGTCCAAAACAAAAAAAAAAAACGAAAATTTTCCATTACAAACAACACTTTTCAATTTATTTTGGAGTAAAATATTTTTAACTTGAAAATGTTGTCCATCGAAAGCGTTTTCAAACATTTTTAAGAAAAAATTGTCTTCAAAATGTTTTGAAAACAATTTTTTTTAGTATTTAATTTGTATGAAAATTCACACAATTTCTCTTATATATATATATATATATATATTATGAGATAAAAAAAATTATTTACCGTTTTAAAATATTAATACAGAACAACAAAATCAACCTAAAAATTAATCTCCTATAAAAAAAAAAATAAAAAAAAACCCTAAAATCAAGCACAAGCAAAACAAAACAATTGAAAATTACACTAATAAGAACAATAAAATAAAATAAAAAGTGTATAGAAACCACAAAAAAAATAAAAATAAAAACTATTAATTTCTAAACTTACACATTCACATGCGCATAATTACAAACATTTGAAACCTCCAAAATAAAACTTGAAATTAACTTTTGTGTGACTTTCGAGTCATACCGTGATCATCTAGAAGGTTTCAGGGAGCATTTGCAACCTTTTGATGGTTTCTAGGGGTAGTTTAGATATTTTAGTAGTTTTATAGGAAATTTTAATTATATTAGATATTTTGAAAGTATATAGGTCATTTTAGAGCTTTTAGGCTTATTTTAATCATTTTATAGTATATATATTTCAATTACTTAGAAGTTTTGAGAAGTTTTTATTATTATTTTATTTCTCGAATTCAAAATTAAATATCAAACTGATTATAATACTACTCCACATGTCAAAATGAGTAAAAGAGGAAAGCTCATGGTAGGTCCAGTACTAGAAAACCATGAGTCATTTATAGTCATTTCCTAGGTTTTAAGGGGCATTGTGAGTATTTTTGGGAGATTCTTGTCATTTTTGTAGGTTTCTGTTCGCTAGAGGATGAAAATGTTTTAGGCCTTCAAGTGTAAAACATTTTCAATCTCAAATATATGGTCTGTTTGGGATCCGCTTATTTTGTTAAAATTGAAAACTTTTTACCGAGAATACTATAGATAAAGGTAAAAGTTAGCTGAAATAGTATAGTAGGACTCATGAATAGTACCAAAAAGTGCAGTGAGACCCATAAATAGTAGCAAAAATAAACTAAATAGTAAAATAAATTGACAAAAATAATCTTGCCAAACATACACATTAGTGCAAATAAATAAATAAAAGACAAAGACAAAGTCTCACTCTTTGGTCGTACGGGTTTTAGACAAATAAATTATTTATATATTTAAAAGTTTAGATACAAAATTTTATATTCCCACCCCCCCCCCTCCCAAAAAAAAAAGAAGGAAATTAGTCACTTCATAGTAAACTAATCCAAAGAATTTAAAATATTAAATAATCACTTGACTTATATGTTTAGTAGAATAGGGCCTGTTTGGTATATGTGTTTAAAAACTGAAAATTGTTGTTTACAAACTTTTGTGGAAATACGTGTAGGTGAAAAAAATATGTGAAAATACGTGAAATGTTGTTTAAAAATTGAAAATTGTTGTTTAGAAACACTCACCAAACACCCCCATAATTTGCTTGTTTGATGTTTATTGGGACCCAAAGTTATAAGTTTGAAATTTAAATGATGCCATGCTACATTTCCACCTTAGTACTTGTTACTTCCTCAAAAAAAAAAAAAAACCTTAGTACTTGTTATTTTTTTGTCTGTGTATTTGCTAGTCTTAATTTTCAACTTAATAACACTAATTATTATTTTTAATAAGAATATTATAATGATAATAAATATGACTTTCAACTTTTGTGGTTAATACTATTATCTTTATAAAATAGTTGTATTTCTATTTACTTTTTCAGTTTTTATTGCAATTATGAACCAAGTATTTCCTGCCATGAATGTTATCAAAGTTAGGCTTCGCAACAAAATAAAATATATGTGCTAGTTCTAATTTTTATACATTAATTTAGTTTTGAATTTTACTATATTTCTTATTTTTTATGGTTACAATCTTTTTGTCCTTTATTTTAAAAGTTAAACCTTAATTCGACTTAAAAAAAGTCAATAAAATCAGGCTACAATGATTTCTTAAGAAAAAGTGCCTAAGATATATAAATACACCTTGTCTCAATTAGTTCATATCATATATTTACAATTATTCATTAAAAAAGTACACAAAATACTAAAAAACAAGGTTAAAAAAAAAAAAAAAAAAAAAAAAAAGACATGTTACTTACGTAACTTTGAAATGATAATATGCCTTCCATCCAAAGCAATAAGTGGTAAGTTTTACATGAGAATTATCTTCTAAAAAAATTAGAGGTAAGTAAGACTATAAGTCTACAAACCATCACCTCTCCTAAACCCCCCACAAAAAAAAATGTAGCAAAGATATTAACATTTCTTATATTCAAAAAAAAAAAAAAAAAAAAAAAAAAAATGAAGAAGATGAAGAAGAAGAAGAAAGGATTAACGTTTCTTTACTTGTTGCCTAGAAGAGCATGAAGTTGAATGATGGTTTTGTCTTCCTGTAAACTGAATCTTCCCCTCTTAATACCAGGTTTAAGGTAATTGTTCCATCTCAGTCTGCAGCTCTTCCCACATCTTTGAAGACCTATTGAAAAAAAAAAAAAAAAAAAAAAAAAAAAAAGCCCCATTAATCACATGCACAATTGTTCATACATCTAAAACGATTGTAGAAAATTCCATATACTAGCTTTGACATTTCAGAGAAGGAACAAAAATAATAATAATAATGTAAAGGAGTCTAGCTATAAATGGTAAAAAATAACCAGCTTTTTTTGGTAAAGAACGCCAGCATCTATGGCCATGTTGTTGAATGTAGGTTAAGAGCTTCTGGTCTTCTTCAGGAGTCCACAGGCCTTTCTTCAAGCCATCTGCATCACAGTATGGAGTTCTTCCCATTCTGATATTAATGTAGCCAAACAGTGGCAACTGGCAAGAAAAGAAAACGGTACTGCTGAGAGACTTGGATGGGGAGAGAAGTTAGAAAGTAATGCTGGTAATGAATACTTGTAAGGAGTAAGGACGTGGGAAAAGTCTCAATGGTCACAATTAGTCAGTACTCAGTACCATTTATATAGAAAAATAATAAAGAAAGCTGTCTGACAAAAATTTTCACAATATTTTTTAAAAATATTTTTTTTAGTACAGGTTATAATTTACTTATACATTATTTGATTAAAATTTAAGTTGTTTATCTGTAATTTGAAATTTAACTTTTTATCTACTTGAGGTTAGTTTAGTTAGAATTCTTTAACCTATTTTTATTAAAAACATAATTAAATATATAATTTTGCTTAACTTTTATGTCTCTTTTCTTCAAAAATACAAAAATATAAAAATATAAGATCAAATAAGATAAAAAAAATAATTCAACAAAACACTTGTATCATGAAATTTTAAACCATAGACAGACAATTTAAATTTCGGCCAGATCTCAAGTAAGTAATGCTTTAAATTTTAAACCGATTTAAATTTCAACTAAACTACAAACAAACAAGTTGTAAAAACATGATATTTTGGATCACAATCTTGCTATAATTATTTTATATGGCATATTGGGACTGTTTTAGTGTTTTTCACCCACCAAAATTTGAAAAATAAGTCATAGTCGCAGATTTCGTGGGCTGTAAAAGACTTGAAGGAAAAAAAAAAAAAAAAAAAAAAAAAAAAAAAAAAAAAAAAAAAATTTACTTCGCAAAATTTTTTGGGGGGAGGAGCCTGACACGACCAGTGGGTAGTTGCTAACATGGAGGGACCCAAAATGTACGGAACAGGCTTTAAGGTTTTTATTTTTGGCTTTTTAGGGCCTAAAGCCTCTGCTTTCTGCTGAGAAATTAAGCGGCGATTGGATAGCTCAGAGCATTCGCAACAACGAAGATAAAAAGTTATAATGCTATTTTAGCTCCATTAATATATCAAAAAAGTCTTGTAGCAATGGAGGTAAAAGCATAATTTTTAGCTGATTCGTTACAGTGCACATTTATCTATTTTTTCATAGCCCACGCCCTCGCCGTCCCATGCCATCCCAGCCCATGCCTCAGCCCACGCCATCCCAACTGATCCACTTCAGGTCAATGCTCTCTCTTCTTTTGTAGTGAATTTTTTCATCTGGGTGTTTGTTGTTTTGGCTTAATTTTTCTGGGTTTAGTGTTATTTTGTGGTGAAAAATGGTGTTGTCGCTATGTTGTTTTGGACAAATGGTGTTATTTTTTTTGTTGTTTTTGCTGGATATAACATATGAATAGAGGAATGTATTGGGAATTTTCTGTTTGCAGGAATTTGTTGTGTGGTGGCGGCGGCGGCGGTAAAAGAGTCGTCGACGGCGGCGGCAATGATGGCGGTGGCGGTGGCGGTGGCAGTTGAAGGTGGTTATGATTGTTATTTATTGTATAGGATATATTTTATTGTAATGGATATATTATTTTATTGTGTTAAAAGCTAAAATAAATCTATTGCTGCAGCATGTATGTAGATAAAATAGATAAAGTAACTTTTGGTGGAGTTAAAAAACTAAATTTTTGGCTCCACTGTTGTGGATGCTCTTAGTTTGAACATGCTTTTAAGTATTTTAAATAATATTATACATTTTTTTACATATTTTTCACTCATACATATATCAAAAACATCCAAACAATATTACTCAAATTTCCTTACCAAATACTCCCTAAGGATTGAGAATTGAGATAAGGGAGATTGGACAATGATATAATGGGTCTGTTTGGATTGAACTTATTGTTGCTGAAACTGAAAACTGAAAACTGAAAACATTGTAGCAAAATAATTTTTAAATGTGTGAATAGTATTGTGGGACCCGTGAACAGTGCATGAACAATACATAAACAGTGGTGAACAGTGCATGAACAATGTTTTTTGTCTCCTGCATAGTAAAATCATGTGATTTTACTGTTCACGCGCAGGAAAAAAAAAAAAAAAACTAAAAACGCAAAACGTGCACGCCACTTTCAGCTGAAACCAAATGGGTACAATAGTTATTCAGAGTGAAATTAAAGGTTGAAAAAAAACTATTTTTAATCTCAACTCTTACTTATAAAATAAATAAATAAAAGGTTAAAATAAAAAATAAATGATAAAAATGTTTGTATATAAAGTGGAGTGAAATGCAAAGTGCGATCCAAATCCAGAAATTAGTGGCCCATTTGGTACATGTGTTTAAACAACAGTTTTCAGTTTTTTTGGAAATACGTGTGGATGAAAAAGTGTATGAAAATACGTGTAATGTTATTTAAAAATTGAAAACATATGTTTAAACACATGTACCAAACGGACCCCTAATTATGCTGTTTCAATTGGTGCCAAGTGGTGGATTTGGATAAATGTTTTTAACAAGAAATTTGACAATTTTTTTTGGGTTGAATTGAAATTTTTTTACTAGTTCTTACTTGGAATTACTACTTATATCACTTTTTTATCTCCTACTATAATAATCTGTCACGTTAATAAGTTTTAAATTTGTTGAGTTTATGGACTTTCTCTAATTAGATCTGATGCTATTGCATTGCACCATGCAATATTATCACCCATGTAAATGTAAAAGTAGATAAATAAAAATAAAAAAATAAAAAAATTTTGGGGGGCAAAAATAGCATTTTGATCCCAATATTTTGAAGTTAGTGTTAATTTGTTCCATACATTTTGTAAAAATCAATTTAATCCATGTTATTTTCAGTTTGTAGTCAATTTAGCCCCTACATTTTGGTAGAAGCCAAATTAATCCTTGTTATTTACTTATTTTCAACTTACAATTCATTTAGGGTCCGTTTGGATACAGCTGAGAACTGAAAACTGAAACTGAAAACTGAAAAACACTGTAACAAAATAATTTTTAAGTGTATGAATAGTACCGTGGGACCCATTTTTAATGAAAAAGTTGTTGAAAAGTGAAATTTGTAAGTCCGTGAACAGTACACAGAGTGCACTGATTGGTTGAAAATTATTTGACAAGTCAAACTTTGCAGCTACTGTTCATTGAATAGTAGTCGTAACGGTAAAATTTGTCCCAAAACACGTGAAAAAAAAAAAAAAAAAAAAAAAAAAACGCATCAGCCAGATCCAAACGCACACTTAATCGATGTTGTTTCCGGTTTGCATTTATTATGGGTCTAAATCTGGATTTTTTTTGTTCCGGTTTGCATTTATTATGAGTATAAATCTGGATTTTTGTTGTTGTTGTTGAGTTGATATGTCAGCATCTCATTATGTCATGGGCCAGCCTAGATTGGCTACCTACAACCCACTTGAGAGAGAGAGAGAGAGAGAGAGAGAGAGAGAGAGAGAGAGAGAGAGAGAGAGAGAGAGAGAGAGAGAGAGAGAGAGAGAGAGAGAGAGAGAGAGAGAGAGAGAGTCACTCTAACATTTGTATATATTTTTTTGTCAAATTCATGACCAGAAAGTGTTTTTGTGTAACTTGAAATACAAGACTCTATTTTAGATTTTTAAACACTTTACAACACCGGTGCGAATGTTCTAATTATTTGTGTTAATGACTTAATGTGGTGAAAAAATAATATTTTTTTAAAGAGAGAAGAACACAATAGATTATGTGGTTTAGTCAACAGCCTACCTCCATAGATTAAAGCCCTTGCGGCTACATCTTTACTACATGCTCAAGTCGAAAAAATAATATTTTTTTTGATAGTCATTAAAGAATAACATTGATTTCCTTTTCTTATTTAGTTGGTAAAAAGGCAGATATATAGTTAACTTTGTAGTAGTACATCCAATATTAATTACTTGCCCTTCTAAGTATCCGTTTGGATACTGCGTTTGCGTCCAAACGTCTACATTTCGTCTTTTTTTTTTAGAAGCGTATTTTTTACTTTCCAGTGGATCCGTGTACTGTTCACAGGACCCACAAACCTCTTTTTTCAACAAAATTTTTATTAAAAATGAGTCACACGATACTATTCACACATTTAAAAATTATTTTGTTACAATGTTTTCAATTTTCAACAAAATAAGCGGTATCCAAACACACTCTAAAAAGGCCGAAACTTCCTTGAGCACCAGCTTATTTTCTTTTTAATTTACCTAAAAAACTATGGAGCTTCAAAAAGTAGTGCACATAAGTTTTTGATCTGATAAACGGGCGCTCTTAGGACATTTGTTAATGGATCATTTTAGAAAAATTTTAATATTACTTTCGTAGGAAATATAAAAAACTGTAAAAAAAAAAAAATCAATTGTTTTTTTTGTTCTTTTTCCATCAAAAAATTTCTAAATTTTTTTTCATAAACCAATACTAGTACTCTCAGGGCATTTATTAACTTTTTCCAATGATTTTTCATGCCCTACCTCCAACAAATTTAGTTTGCTGAACTAATTAAAATTTTCATCAATGTCTGAGTCTGAGAGTTGCCTTCTACTATGATGTTTCACACTCCTACTTCTCTAGCAAACTAAATGCCTGTTTTTATTGCTAGTTTGCTACCGTGTGCTCTGTATCTTTTGCTTCTTGGGCACCAGTTCTTTTGCTCATTGATTTCTATGTAACCAACGCTAGGTGAATTGGCAATTATGTCGAATTAACAGCTCAGAAACATTTAACATTTTTTGTCAAATGTAGAACACTTCAAATTACATATATTGTAGCAAAAATGACGTTGAATTAATGTGCTGTTCGTGGCAGAAATACCTGAAAATGGTCCATGTATGTACTTCTAACTAAACCTCATGTTATACGAAAAGGAAAATGTTATATTTACAATATTTTGATTTTCACAACAAATTATAACTAGCAGGTTATTACTTGATGTTATTAGTGGGCTAAAACTTAATTTTACAATGAACCCCTATTTAAAACCGATGATAATTTGTCATATTGAATTTGTTATAACAGTACTTTATACGAAATGAGTACTTTATACGAAATGGGTATAAGATGATATTATGATATGAATTCAAAAGCAACATGACCGGACAGAGGTACGTACGTAGTTGATAGTTCATAAATTTGCTTTAATTGGAGTAGTTGCCCCGCTTTATTTATGGTACTATGGCACAGAACTAGGTGCTTATTGGGTTGCGATTTGGTAGTTCGTCACTTCAAAGAGCATGGATTCTATTTTAATTTTAAGAAAAATACAAAAAAAAAAAAGAAAAAAAACAAAATGTTATGTCTACTACATGTTCTCAACAAATTTTTAATAACAAATTGTTACTAGTAAATAAAAAAATAATTTTAGTAATAGGTTCAAATTAGAACTAATAACAATTTATTATTAAAGATTTATTGTAAAAATACTATGGACGCAAAAAGTCTTTTTTTTTTTTGAGAATATTAAGTATTTTTTAAGTTGTTCCTTTGGATTGAGATGTATAGGATATTGTCATTAGGCCATATAATGCATCATAAAGTAGTTTTATGAGATTAAAGTAGTTCTTAGAGACATGAATTTAGCTTTGATTTACAAGTTGTATTATTTTACCGCATTATTTGGACTATACATCCAGATTCATACTACAATATAGGGTTAGTACATAATTAGCCTAAGGCTGATCACTCTCTCTATATATATCATTAGTGGGATAATTTTAATATAACAATTCCATATAGTATAGATGTAGCTGCTCTTGGACTGTTGAGTCGAACCACATTAAATCCTTTCTTCTTTTATCTCTAACTTAGGTGTGGAAGCTGACAGGATGACGATGATGTCATTGATGAAGTCATCAAGATAGACTGGCGTGTGAACAACTTTGACAAAGTGTGGGGTGCGTGTGAACTCCAATGTGCGCATGGTGGCTTGGTTGCTGGATTTCTAGGTTTTTCATATCGGAGGCCGAAGAGCACGTTTGTGTGGTATGTTCAGTGATTCAAGGTTTGAAATTGCACAGATCTAAAAGGAAGAGGCACATCTTGCTTGAGAGAATTAGGGACGTGGTGGTGCTGGGAAAGTGATGAGGCAGTGACGAAGGCCACTGTGATAGGCATGTGAGGTCCTAATTTGGAGTCTTCAATCAAAGATTGAGATTGCAAGGCAAACGGTAGTTGTGAGAGAGTATCTGTGAATTTGAAGGCCGTGGATAAATTTGGGAGCAAGCTTGATAGAGATTAGAGACATATTTTGCTAGAAGCCAAGAATGATGTTTGGCTCTAATAACATGTTAAATATTAGCATTGATATACCATGTTGAATATGCTAGAATAGATGAGAAAACAAAAGTATAAATGAAGAATACAAGAACATAAGGGTTACGTGGTTTAAACTAACGGTCTACATCCATGTAGAAAACATTTAAAGACTACATCTTTATTATATATATGAGAGTGTAGTATAAATCTTGTGTTACAATAAACCATAACAATAGTATATATAGTAGGCTAAATCCTAGACTAATTATACGGTAACTATGGTTAATAGACTTGTAGTATAAGTAGAAGACTTGTCTTGCATACAAGGTAAGATTAGGCTTGGATTTATTATATTGGGCTAATATATCTCTAACATATCTTAAAATATTTTTGTTAGATTACAGATTATTGGCTAAATTCATATTTGTTAGTATTATCAAAATTTTGTTAAGGTTGAGTTTAGATTAAAAGCTGCTTAAAGACGATAAGGTTTTGATATTCTTAAAGATCACGAGTTTGTGATCTTTTGCACTTATATTTATGACATTACAAATAATTGAGTAAAATTTAAAGTTCATTGGAAAAGTGAACATCTAAGGCATTAAAACGGACACAAATTTGACCCAAGTTAAATTTGAAATGAGTGAAATAGGACTACTAGTAAAAATTGGCATAACTGTACTATCCTTGAAAGTTGGCTAGAAACTCACTAAGCAAAATTGTAGTAACATAGTCCTAAACACACTTATGGATCTCAAGTCTTAACTAGTAGTCTAGTGCAAGACTCCCAATTAATCGACCTTTTAAAGTGTTTTTCTCTCACTATTTTTATTTTGTTGGTAATCTTTAAATATGTTTTTCCTTAACTAATTAACTCCAACTTAAATGATATTTCCTTCACTCAAATGGGTAGGTTAGTTTCAAAATTTAATGCTATTTCCTTCTCTCAAAATGGGTAGGTTAATTTCAAATTTTATTGATTGTGTGAGTAACTTAAACAACTAAAACAACAACTACTGTAATAATAACAACAACAACAACAACAACAGGAATTTTCAATTTAAACTCCAAATAGTTTCTTCATGAATGGAATTTAAGTATAGGACCCCAAGAGTAAAGGAACGTTAATGACAGGAACCTCCGATATCTATTCAAAAAAGACAACTAGTTCACCTCCTTTAATTACGTTAGGTTTATGCAGGCTCCTATCTTTTTATTTTCTACGTACGTTCAAGTATTTTGCTTTCTCAATTACTTTGTTATGTACGAAACTTAACAGTTAACATGCTCTAGTACTCTACTGTTTAGGTTTTGTAGCCCATTATCCGTACTCTTCGATACAAGGAAGAATGTTTTCTTTTTAGAGTCCATACGAGGAAGAATCTATTAATTTTATCAGAGCACTACAATTTTTTTTTTTTTAAATGTAATCCTTATATTAATATGTCAAACTTTAAACACAAAACAAATTAGTAATTTGGAAATTATGTAAGAACAGCTTTTCTTCCCAACCAATTTGGAGAAAAGTTCATTTGACTTACTAGGCAATAACTCAGATAAGTATTAACATAAACTTTTTGCTATGGATGTAGACTGTAAGATCGAACCACATTTAATTTTTACTTCATTTGTTATCTCTTTCTATCTTTTCTCTTACTCACTCTCTATATCAACCTGAATTCTAATACTAATAAATCTTTCTAGACTTTTTTTATACTTGAAATATTTTTTGTCAAAGTTATAGATTGCTAGCTAAATTCATGTGTCAAAACAAAGTGTTGTTAATCAAATTTTGTTGGTGTTAATAAAATTTTGTAATTTTGAACCCCACCTTCCCCCCTTCGCCACTATTTATCAATAAAAATATAATTTTGCTAGGGTTGAGTTTAGGTCAAAAATCACTCAAAGATGATGAGGTTATGATATGCTTAGTGATAATGAATTGTGATCTTTTGCACATATATTTTAGACCATAACAAATCTCTTAGTAAAATTTATAATTTATTGGAAAAATAAACATTCGAGGCACTAAAACGGACAAAAATTTGACATGATTTAGATTTGAAATGAATGAAAATTAGTGGACCACTTCAAATTAGCACAATAATCAAAATTAGTGGACCTTTTAGTCAATACTTTGTGATCCCTTTTGAAGTGTTTTTCTCTCATTAATTTTTCTTCTTGTATCTTAAATATTTAATAGTCATGCTAATGAGTGCTCTTAAGGTATTGGTTAACAATCCAGTTAAAGAAAATTTTTATAGGAAAAGAAAAAAAATTAATATTTTGATAGCTTTTTTCATTTTCCATAAAAGTGATGTCAAAATTTTTCTAAAATGGATTATTAACCAATACCCTAAGGGCACTTGTTAGCATTTTCCAATATTTAAATATGTATGTTTTTCCTTCACCAATTAACTCTAACTTAAATGCTATTAATTTATTTCCCCTAGAAATGGGTAGGTAAGTTTCAATTTTTTTTTTTTCCTCTCGTTAATTTTTCTTGTTGTTTCTTAAATCTTTAAATATGTTTTTTCATCACCAATTAACTATAACTTAAATGCTATTTATTCCCCTCAGAAATGGGTAGCTTAGTTTCAAAATTCATAGATTGTGTGAGTAACTTAAAAACAACAACCATTGGAATTTGCAATTTAAAGTTTAAACCCCAAATGGCTTAACAACCAATAATCAGTTAGGTTGTTGATTGAGTACAAGGTACGAATCACAATTACATCACAGGTTGATCACGGACAAAGATATTCAAAAAATATAACAAACACACATAGCGATGGGTATTTGTTCAAGACTCAGCAATTGCAGACTCATGCACTTTTCCTTTTTATGTGATCCGCTTCACAAACGATCACCATTTGCAGACCGATCAATCAGCCAATCCAAGAGCATGTTGAAGATTTGACATCGTCTATGTATTTTTAGTATTCAAAGTCCAACACATACAATAGGTGATCAAGTTGTTGAATCAAAATCATCTCATGGATATTAAATGGAACTTTTGAAAAACAATTGGAATTCTCTCTAAAGTTTTCTCTCAATTTTGCGTGAAATTATACATTCCTACAAAGGAGTCCTTCATTCTCTCGCATGAATGTGTGTCCCACCATATAGGTTCCCACACTTGTTGTGAGAAGAGGGAGGACTCCTCCTATAAGAATAAATAATTTCTCCAATTTTGCAATCATATTCCTCTTTTAAATTCATGTTTATATTTTGGATTTAATATATGGAAGGATTAGGGTTAAGTTAGCTACAAAATCAATCTAGAAAGGAAAATTTGTAACCTTCCATAATGGGGTTGCTCAAGTAAGCGTTGAGCAAGTGTACAATGAAACTTTTGCCAAAACTTCATTTTTGCTTGCCAAAACTTTTTGACATAGTGATTCCAAAGATCTCATGATATCCATGAGATCCTGAGTTTGAAACTTCTTGCCACCATCTTGGAACTAAGTCAAAGGGATTCCTTTGCGAAAGGGCTCCAAGTACACAAACCCCGTTCCCGCTCAAACTACAAAAGGAACTCGAACTACAAAACGAACCTCAATAGCCTTGCTACGTTTGCCCTACACTATCATGAGTCTGATACCACTTGTTGGGGAGATAAACACCTTGAGAAGTTTCCTTAAATAATTAATATAGCATATAGATACACACTTTAACCCAAAAGGTCTAAGCCCAATGTGTATGTGCACAATTATGTTATATTAACCACTCATTCTTCTAATCACTATTCAATATGAAACTTCACTCACACGTATAACCCAACAACTACACATATCCCATGGGAATAATCATTTTAGGTTCTAAAGATTTAGGATTAAATGTTTAGAGTTCTAATTTGTATATGTTGGTAAACCGAGAACAAAAAAATATGTGTAGAATAGGTGTTAGACATTGCTCAAAGTGTTTCAAGTCAAGACTCAAGAGTATTCAAAGTGCAGGAAAAAGAAGTTATTTTCAATGAAGCTCGATCGATCGAAGATCAGGGTCGACCAATCGAAAATCACAAAAAAATAATTTATGTAGAATTTTAAATCAGGTCCAAGCCCACGAAAATGTTTAGGGTTTCAGTTCAACACTCCTTAGTATAAAAGGAAAACCCTAACTACGTTTTGAAGACTCTTGAAAGACTTGTGAGTTCCTCCTGTGAGATCTGAGAGATTTTGTACTTTCAAACTCTACAAGTGTCTACCGGAAAGATCTACAATCAAGTATTGGTGGAATCTAGTTCTTGCAAGATCAACAAGAGGTGATCTGAAACCTTTGAGTGGGATCTCAAAGTCACAAACGTGGGAGTTTGTGTTCTGCAAATCCAAGAGAGAAAGAGTCTGTGGATTTGGAGCTTGCATGTGGTCGTATTAGTAAGTTACTACTAGAGGTAGTAATAGATTTACGGTTAAATCTTATTGTAAAACCTTCAATTCTTTTTTAGTGGATTTGTTTTACCTTGAAAATAGTTAGGTCAAATCATCCCCCGGTTTTTACCTTGAAATAGTTCGTTTCGTTGGTTTTCCTGTGCGATCATATCAGTGTGTTCTTAACTTTTTCGCTGTTTGCATTATATAATCTTTCTCTGTTTAGCCTAGATCTCATAATTAACTTAAGTAATCACTTGACTAATATATTAGGTTAAACAATCTGCTTTAAGGGGTCTAAACAAACAAACAAATCAAATACTTGAAAAGATTTGAATACTCTTGTTTGTCAAAAAATAAAATGTAAGTACAATAGGATTTAGTTCCAGGAATAAATCTTCTATTTACACATTCACCCACAAAAACAAAAATAAAACAAAACAAAACAAAAAATAAAAATTTGACGCGGAGGCAACTTATGTCAAATTTAATCAACAAAAAAAGAAGGAAAAAAAAAAGTGAAGAAGTGTTCTCTTGTAGTGCTCTATCAAGATGCTGCAGAATATTTTTATTTTTGTTTTTAAAAAGGAACAAATTCATCTTTGGAGCTCTCGAATCTACAATTATTCTTCATGAATTCCTAAATTTTTATTGAAAGAAGATAATACTGTAAGAGCATTTTTATCAAGTGTGTCAAATGCTAAATTTTTAGCATTTGACATATCAAACATAAAAAAAAAAAAAACAAGGCTTATGAGGTGTTTCAAATGCTAAAAAGTTTTAGCATTTTTGCAATACTTGCTACAGTACTATTCTAGTGATAGAATCATACTGTAGCATGTTGCAAAATTAAAAAACTATTTTTTATTCTCTCTTTCTCTCTTCTCTCTCCTGCCCCTCTTATTTTTTTTCTTTTCTCTTTCTTCTCTCTTCTCTCACACGTATATTCACAGAGGCTGGCCATCTCTCTTTTCTTTTCTTTTTCTTTATTTCTCCTCTCTTCTCTCTGGTTTGAGATCGGCTTTTTAATTCTTCCCTCTTCTTTCACACTTGTGGAAAGCTTTTTTTATTTGGGTTTGACATTGGCATTTCAAACGGTGTGGGGCTGGGATTGATGGCTTTTGTGGTGGTGTCCCTCACACCGGTGAAGCCACCACCAGTGGCTGCCGGCCTCTCTCTCTCTCTCTCTCTTTTTTCCTTCTTATTTGTCTAATGATGTTTGTGTTTTGGTTTTGGGATGGATTTTGTGGTGGTTTTGATGTCTCAAGTGGTGGGTTCTTATGGTAGTGGTGGAGGGTTGTGGGGGTGATGGATGGTAGTGGTTAATTTGGTTTTTGTTTTTATTTATTTTTTTAATATAGATGGGTTTTTTTATTATTATTTTAATGTGGTGTAATGTTAAAATGGAATATCTTATCTTTCTGTAGCTTATCCGGTTAAACGGTGAGTGATGCTAAGTCAAGGATATATTTTTCTCCAAATGTGGATAGGGATACTAGAGAGTCCCTTTGTGATATTCTGGGGTTTGCGTCAACACCATATCATGGTAAGTACCTTGGATTTCCGCTAAAACAACCAAATTCTTCCTCTCATGATTATAACTTTATTTTGGATAGAGTGAAGCAAAAATTATCCGGGTGGAAGACAAACTTTTATCCTTGGCTGGTCGTAGGGTACTCATTCAGTCATCACTGGTTGCCATTCTTTCGTACATTATGCAGTGCTCTTACCTTCCGGGAAGGGTATTGGATGGGCTAGATAAAGTTAATAGAAACTTCCTTTGGGAGTCAACAGAATCAGCCAAGAAGATTCATTGGGTTGGTTGGGAAAAGGTGACAAAATCAAAGGAGGAAAGGGGATTGGGGCTGCAAACAGCCAACGGTAGGAATGTTGCTCTCTTATCCAAGCTTAATTGGAGATTTCATACGGAAAGGGAGGCATTGTGGGTTAATGTTTTGAAGATGAAATATTGCAACAATCGAAGGAGAGCAGCTACAAATGCAAACAAACGTCCTTGCTCCTCAATATGGGCTGCTATGAAGAAAGGGGAGGGCACTTTCAAAGAGGGTTGTAGATGGTTGGTGAAAAAAAATAGCAATTTAAATATTTGGCACAACAATTGGACGAATGGGGGACCCCTTAGAAAGTTGATCCAAGGACCTATTTCCCAAGAAGCCAATGGTTTGGAAATTAAAGATATTATGCTTGATGTGAGATGGGATTGGGAGAAACTAACATTTGATTTACTTGATGAAGTCAAGGGATTGATTTGTGCAATTCCCATTTCAACCTTAGGGGGTGGCGTGGACAAGTTGGCTTGGGCCGGGTCAGCCAATGGGTCTTTTGATGTCAAAAGCGCATATGGGATTGCCATGGAGTCTTCTAATATTATTGCCTTTTCGGCTAACTGGATTTGGAAGGTAGATTTGCTGCCAAAAGTTAGATTGTTTCTTTGGTTGTGTGCTCACAATAGTATTGGTGTCAAAGTTTGTCTAGGAAGAAGAGGAGTGGTTCAAGATGAAGTGTGCCCTGTTTGCTGCAATGGTGGTAAAACTATCTTGCACGCCTTGAGAGATTGCTCCCACCTGAAATGTGTATGGAACCAACTAGGGGTCACGGCTTCTAATCATGAGTTTTGGCATGTTAATTTGTTGGAGTGGTTGTCACTGAATGTAAGGAATAATGATATGATGCATAGCTCAGGTTCCC
The DNA here is from genome assembly GCF_001633185.2 of Quercus lobata. Taxonomy (NCBI): domain Eukaryota; kingdom Viridiplantae; phylum Streptophyta; class Magnoliopsida; order Fagales; family Fagaceae; genus Quercus; species Quercus lobata. The sequence continues at coordinate 17,402,043 of NC_044913.1, read as the reverse complement.
CTTGGAAAATTGTGTTTCCTTTTGCGCTTTGGAGCATTTGGAAGAGCAAGAATGATATCGTTTTCAATAGGAAAGGCCGGAGTCAAAAATTGGTAATGGATATTGTATATCAAGCTAAGGAGTATCTTCACTGTGTGGCTGCACCAAGATTGCAAACTTGAAGAATCTTAAGGCACATTCGGTGGGAGAGACCAAAGCAAGGGTGGAGGAAGTTGAACACAAATGGGGCTTGCAGTGAGCTTCACGGCCTGGCTGGTTGTGGGGGAGTGGTAAGGAATGAGGATGGGTAGTGGGTAATCGGTTTTAGCAAGCGTATTGGGATCACTAGCAGCTTTGCTTCTGAGCTGTGGGGCTGCGTGAGGGCCTTAAGCTATGTTGCTCCTTAAATATTCATTGTCTTGAAATTGAGATGGATGCCAAATCCATGGTTGAGGTGCTTCAAAATGCTGATTATGTTAACAATGCTTTATCTCCTATTATAGATGACTGTAGGCAACTGATTACTCGGTTCCACCATGTCTGTATTAAGCATTGCTTCCGGCAAGCCAATCAATGTGCTGATGGCTTAGTTAGGATGAGCTGTAGGATGAATGCTAAGTTCCTTATTTATGATAGTCTGCCTGTGGACATTTTAGAAGTATTTGAGGGAGACCTCAATGGGATGTATTTCAATAGGATATGTCCTGAACCTTGTATTGGTGTTTAGTTTTAATGTTATCGTCTTTTCATAATAATTAAAAAAAAAAATTGTAAAATAATAAAGTAGGTTTTTAATGTGTTAAAATAACTTCTTTTTTTTTTTTTTTTTTAGAAGAGTGGATGATAATGCTCTAATAAATTCTCCTTCTTCATTAATGAAATTTAAGTAAGGGCACGTTTGGTAGACTATAATAGACACTGTAATGTAATAGATATTCCTATGGCATAACTATTCAATTGTTTGGTTGTGTTTTTATTACAATGAATAATTATTTCTTAGGAATATCTATTCTTCAAAATGAGGAATAACCATTTCTTATCAAAAGTACTGAATATCTATTCCTTTACCTTATGTAATAACTTTTTAAAAAAAATTTCCCAAAAAGCCATTAGTTGCGACATCTTCAAAAAGAAAGGAAATAAATTTTCCTTGTTATTAATTATTAACTCTATTTTGAACACCCTAAAATAAATGTATTTTAGGAAATTTGACTTAAAAATGATTTAATTATACCTTCCTTTTATACTTTACTAAATTGTGGATGCATATTCAGAATTCTATTCCTAAATGGTCACCAAACTAATGAATAGTAATACTTATTACATTCCAACTTAATGCATTCCTTGTAATACTAATTATTCATATTCTCATTTAATAATCATTACAGTGTACCAAACGTGCTCTAAGGGACCCAAGGATAGTTAATGTTATGTTAAGGTCCCATGCTATTTATGCGAAAAAGATAACTGCATATCTCCCCCTCATATCTGGTTTATGTCAAATCTTTTTATTTGGTAACATGTTTTTACCTCATTGATTTTGTATGTACAAAACTTAACATATTTAATCTGGTCAATAAATGCGACGAAAAGTCTTGTACGGGGAAGAGTATAATCATTTCATAAGTAATGGTAGATGTATTTTGTCCAGAGTTGTGTTATCTCAACTGTCACTTTTTCGTGTATCTAAATAAGACGTTGAGGATTAAATTCCCCCTCCTGTATTGTATTTATTGAATTATCAACAAAAAAGAAGAATTATTACAAATTTATTGTGTAAACTTAATGAAAATTAATGTGTCAAACTTTAAACACAAACCAATTAATTAGTAATTTAGAAATTATGCGTGTACAAAATTTTTTGGGAAAATTACACTTTGTCCATATGTGATTTATTCGAAAAATACTTTACTTAACTGTGGTTTATAAATTGACACTTTACCCACTTGTGGTCTTATTTGTTAACAATATGTTACCCATCTATCTACTTGCCTTTACTCTAACACCTTTTAGATGAAAAACATAATACAAACTCAATGAAACACACTAAATCAAACACATGAGGCCACCTCTTCACTCTCTCTTCGATTTCGATTGAGCCACTCCATCAAGATCATCATGTGAAATTTTTTACCTCTTAAGTGATTACCATTCCGATCAAAACCCCAGTGATAGATTTTGAGGAATTTTTTTAACTTTTCAGAGCCCAAATCTATACTTAGGCTTGGGTTTTCTATAATCTCAACTAACAAATACTAATGTTAATTCTAAACTAGAAATCCTTCTGCCTATTTTGTTTTCCTATAAATATAAGCTTAGGGAAGCAGTAATTGGTTATCTGATTTTGAACATTTGTAAATCCTCTCCGGAGAAATCAAACCTAAAAAAAAAAATTAATAATAATAATAAAGAAAACAAAAAGCCTAATCCTTCACAGCCGATCCAACCTAGTAGTAAGCGATCTGCTAAAAACAACTATTGCCTCTAAACATTTTAACATAGGGAATTTTCTTATGGACTATATTCCAAATGTGAGAGTTTTGAATTGTTTTTTATGTCATGCTTTTTGAAAAGCTCACTTGAAGCAAGAATCTTTCTTGACACAGGTGCTCTCTCTGAGTAGTACTATGTTAATTTCTCATGTAGTGAGAACACCCATCTTGACAAAGCTGGGAGAAAACCATGGATTGCTATAGTCTCGGTCAAGGATCGATGCCTGCCAGTTTCAAGGTGCGTACGTACTGTTCCTTGAAATTGGTGGTGGCGGCCATAGAGGCAATTACCAAAAAACATTACTCAATACTAGGTATTTTTAATTTTAACAAGAACAATATTATGATTTTTCTTAAATTTTATAAAACCTAAATTTTAGATTTTTTTTTTCTCTTGATTTTTTTAGTTTTATATGTTTTGAAAGGAGAGAAATATAAAAGAGTAGTAAAAATACAAATTTACTCATATTTTTAAAAGTGGGTAATGGGGGGCAAACAGAGAGAACTACAGGTGGGTAAAGAGCAAATTTTTAAACCATAGGTAGGCATAGTATTTTTCAGACAAATCACGGTTGGGTAAAATGTAATTTTCCCAAATTTTCTTTCAAACCATGTGTGGACTAAAGAGGAAAATTTCTCTAACTAACTATGTGAAAATTCAAATAAGTATCAATGTTTACTTTTAATTACATGACCTACTTAATAGTCACGTGTAAAACTCTTCAAACATCTGTGAAACTTGACCGACTTGTCCTAGCTAGGCTGATGCGACAAGCTACGGTCAGTTTCCACACTAATGGCAGTGGTTGGCGGGTGGAGCTCTTCGAAATCTAATTCCTTTGGGTCAAGTCTGGATTTTCCTATTCCAAAATTTTCGAACCCCATTTGCAAGATTTCCAACGGATATAAAAGATAAATGAGAAAAATCCTTTCATTAGATCAGTTAGATTCTTTGTGTAATTAATTAGCATATGCACTGCGTACATCTTATGGGTTTGCCTGCATTCTAAGCCTATTTGCAAGATGGAGCCCAAGAAAGGTTGTCAAAGACTCAAAATGCGTTTATATGCCCTCCAAATTACTACTCTCGCATCACAAGAAAATGTACACGAGCATGGTCAATGCCTATGGGCTTCCATATTTATTTAGGTATTAGTATTTTAACAAGTCCAAAGATTTCAAAAGAGTTTCCTAAAACCCATTGTTGAGATTGTTTTTATAGAAAAGTTTAGGATCACAAAATTTTTCACAACTTTTTACCACAATTATGACGTGACAGAGTGTGATTGGTGATTAAAAAAAAAAAATAGCAGGTCTATATATAAGTAATAGTTAACCACTCACAATTTATTACGTCAGAATTTTGGCAAAAAATTTGTGGAATAATTTGTGATCCTAGAACTACTCCATTTTGATTGTGCACTTAACATGCCACCTAAAATGTTAGGGAAAAAAGTTTCGCTTCACGTCACTAAACTTTTGTAGATTTTTCATACATGCCTTATTCAAGACAAAACTAGTAATATGCAATTGAACAAAAATTGGGACCTTCAATTTATTTTTTGTTTTAAAAAAATTGTAATCACACTGGGAAATAAATATTAAATACTTAAATAGAAGTATAAAGTATCTTTGAAAAGTTCATTTTAAACCCTATAATTGGGGGTAAATCTCTTCTTTCTCATTTAACTATCAAATTGTTTAAAAAAAAATTGTAACAAATTAATCCTTGAAATTTTAAGAAATGACAAATTAAACCATATAGTTTTAAAAGTAACAAATTAAATTCCAAGGTATCAAAAAGTAAACCTTGACCCATTTAAGTGGAACAACATTGCATTTGAGATTTAATCTGCTACTTTTTGAAATTTCAATGTTTACTTTTAAAATTATATGGTTTAATTTGTTATAAACCTTGGATTATAGGGTTTAAAATGAAATTTTTCCAAGATTTTTATTTATCTTTTAAAATTTTTTGTTAATGGTCCCAAATATCTTTATTTGGTGGTTGGGTTGTCTTTAGTTCGAGTTTAGGCCAGTCTGCCTTAGGCCTAAACGAACATATGGATCAACCTTAACTAGCTTAGCCCAAAGAACCAATTGATAGCCATATTACTGGGCTTAATTAATGTACCAATTCATACCAAAAAAACAAAATGACATAATCTTATACGTGCTTATAAAACCAATTTACCGACAAAATAAGAAGGAAAAAAATTTGCAGAAGTTAGCACCTCACTCTATGTGTAATTTTGACATAATCTTCGTATCCTTTACCCAGTTCATAAGTCATAACATAGCTCAGAATAAATTCTCCAATACTATTGGAAAATTTATGTGTGGATGGTGGGGTTGTTAGTTAAGTGATAAATTACCTCATCAAAGAACAATAAATAAATAAAATAAATGGTTAATACAATATTGTTGAACCTAAATTCATTAACAATAAATTTTTAGGTTAAGTGGTATCCTAAAAGGTATTTATATCAATCCATTATTGCTATTAAAAATTGGAATTTTATACTAAAGAAACACATGAATTAATATCTTTTAATTAAAAAAATAATAAAAAAACCTACCAAACTTCAAATCTAGACAAATTTTTAACTCCCACACGTAGATATCTTTCAACTCCAAATAGAGTTGGATTGTTACCTTAAAAATTTAAAGACAAAGATCAGAGTTGTTTCTTCAAATACTACCATCTGACACACACATTTAAAAAATAAATAAATAAAAGGACGAGGAAGAAGAAGGTTGAAAAAGGCAGTAATGAATTCAACGGTTTGCAATTGCAGCAAAAGCCTACTTTTGAAACATCAATATGAAAATATTGTTTGTGCAGTTTCGTGTTCCCAAATTTATGACAAAGAAGAGGTGTGGTCCATGGGAACCAACACCCCCCCCCCCCCCCCTCTTTTTTATTTTTTAGGAGATTTTTTATTTTTTTTCATTTTTTATTTTTTTCAATATAAAGAGTTTTCAATTTATGGCGTCCGCTACTAATAATAATTTTTTATTATCAAACCAAGACACCAATTGATTTTTGGTATAAGCGGAGATTGAACTCTAAATCTTTTATTCAACCATCACAGATTTTTTTTAGTTAAGTTTACTGAAACCCATTGATGCATGGAAACCTTTATGTAAAAAATTGAGTCAGGTTCACTAAAACATTTTTGGATTTAAATGCAAAAAAGACATTTCTATCACCACCACAAAGTGGTCCATGATGAGCTTTTACCTAATAGTTTTCAATTGTTATGTAGCATATTTAAATGCAGAAACGACATTCCTACTACATGGTTGATGCCTTGATGGTTCGTTTTCAGCTGCATTAAAAGAAGCAAGACTTTTCTAAAAAAAACAAAAACAAAAACAAAAACAAAAACAAAACAAGAAGACTAGAGCTAATCAATCTTATGCAGGAAATTGAGGAAAAGGAGAAAAATAAACATAGATATATGATTGTGCCCTTGTGAATTTGAGAGACATTTTTGTTGCGTTCCTAAACATTTAGTAATCAAGTTGTCGAATGATTGAAATGGAGAAAATAGAAAATCAGAAGTAAGAAATTATTGTGGACTGGCTTGACAGCCTATGTACTGTGAAAAACTCTTAATGGCTAGATTTTTGCTAATGAAGTGTGTTTATTATAATGAGTTCAAGTCAAATTTTGCTAAGTCTAATTAAGAGGTTGGTTTCATGGGTGGAATTGTTAGCTAGCTATACTAGCTATACTACCTAGTTGAGCATTTCCAACAAATAGGCATATTTTATTATCCCCAATTTGAAGAGTTAAATTCACTTTTCATTTTACTTACTTTTTCAAAAATATTTTCCAATTCACTCAATATCTTTTCTCTATCCCATATAAATATTCTTTATTTATTATTATTATTTTTTTAATCATTTTGTGAGAAAAGAAAGAGATAGAGAAAAGAAAAATGATTTTTAACTATTTGCTCATCTATAGTGGCTCTCTTGGTCAAGAGAGCTACTACTCATGGGCAAAAAAACCTTTTTCCTTTGTAGAGAGACCATTGGAGGATTTAAGTTTTATTAACATCTAGTTTTGAAATTATTAGAGTAAGGTTTTTTTTTTTTTTTTTTTTTTTTTTTTGAGAATCTAAAACATTATAAGTGTTTATTTTGGTCTTTAGAACTCAAATTTATAATGGGTTGTTAAATTTATATGAAGTAATTTATATTAGAAGGTTTTTTTTTCTAAATTCTTTAATTTTAAATTCTCAAATCTCAATACAACCTTATTGGAATTGTTAGGGTGGCAAAATATGATGATGTGAAATTGTGAATTTTGTTCCATGTTAATACAATTATTCAAAGCCCAACTTTTTTGTCATAATCATTAAAAGGCTAGTCAATGGGTCCAACAGTGAAATTTATAGGCCCACATAGAAGATCCATAAAGTAAAAGAACACAACAATAATGTGCACATATTGGATGGCTCTCATTCTAAATATGAACACGATCATTCAGCAAAAAAATATAACTAGGCTTACTTTACACTACAGTTACACAGTCATTTATTCGCACCATTATTGGGACTAAGAGTATGTTTAGATATCACTTATTTTGTTGAAACTGAAAATTTATTGTTAAAAGTACTGTAGATAAAAGTAAAGGTTATTTAAAATAGTCCAGTGAAGCTCATGAATAGTGCAAAAAAGTGCAGTGGAGCCCATGAATAGTAGCAAAAATAAACTGAATAGTGAAATAATTTATAATTTTAATCCACATCCAAACGCACACTAAGCATGCGTTTGCCTAGCACATTTGTAGCCTTTTGCGTTTTAAAATTGGGACCCATGGCACTGTAGTAGTTTTAGCCAACAAATGAAGACCCCATGGCAGATTATTTGCTACAATGTTTTGCTATTGTTCACATTTTAAAATTATTTTGTTACAGTATTTTCAGTTTTCAACAAAATAAACGGTATCCAAACTGAACTTAACTATCATTCTAGAGCATAATTTTTTCTCTATTGGATGAGAGCAATGAGTGCCATAAAAGTATAAATCGACCTTCTAAAAGGTCAAAAATAACTTGTCCCTGTCGAACCTAACCAAGAGCATTATGAATAGTAACATTAACCTAACCAAGAGCATTATGAATAGTAACATTTGGAATTACGTATATCCTATAATCACTCATCCACGTTGGTCTAAAAGTACCTGTCAATAGTAGATTTTCTATTCAAATACCGACATTGGAGAGAGATTATTGATTTATGTAACCACAATAAATCTAATGATGCAAAAATTGACACTATTAATGACGTTAATGGCAGATTTAGAATTTTTTAACCCTATCCCCCTTCCACCGTTAATGATTAATGCATTATAAAATTAGTGTTAATAGTGGGCTTAGTGAAACTGGCGTTACTTTAATCGCGCTTTACTTGGATCTAGTGCACTAAAGCACTAACCCAAGTTTTGCCCATTCTAATTACAATTTACCACCTTAATAAATTGTAAAAAGCATTACATATATAACATTACACTATTCCACGTGATCATATTTACCCTAACTTAGAATTCTCTTTAAGAGAAATTTCCAAAACCTTGCTTGTCTTAAGTGCAATTTATTAGTTTGGGAATATCAAAAAGGGGGGGGGGGGGGAGGAATCAACAAACCTTCAAATAGTTAATTTGTCAAATTGAAACCCTTCTTATTGGATGATCATGATACTTCTTCAAAAATCAAAATTCTTGGATTGTTATAGTTATGGCCACTGTTCATTGAGGAATATTTATTGCAAATAATTTTTTTTTTGATAGATATTTCAAATAAATTGAGCCAATACAATTGGATAAACTAAAAGAATTTGTGTGTTACATTTGGTAAGTGTAATTCTTTAACTACCTTGAAAGTAGAAATTGGTAGAAATCAAACTTTTGAAGCCACCAAAAATACCCACCTTATTTTATTATCTTCTTCTCTTTTCCTTTCTTTTTGAGTTTCCTTATTTGAATGCTGTACATATTACATATTATTTTGGATTCAACTCATTCAAGAAGTTACAAATTTTGTTTTAACTTAACTAATGACAGGGTAGATTCAATACAATTTGAGGCCTAAGGTGATAAAATATATTGCATTTTTCAATATTTAAATATTAATTAAATAATATATATAGTTTGAAAACCATTCTTCTAGTTTTTTTATATACAAAATTTATAATATAGCTATTATATTTAGGTTTTATTAATATCATTTTTACAAGTTGTTAGGAAAATTGATTGTTAATCTTTATTTGACACATTCATAATAAACTCATAGTATTTTTTGTGTGAAACAATTTAGGGTTTCAATTTTGTTGGATTTCTATTGGCCTAATATGTCGGAGGCATTCTTAAAGATGGAAAAAGAATGTAAAACCTACACATTTTTTTCTTTAAAAAAAAAAGTCATCTTTCTACAATTTTGGGTTTTTTTTTTTTTTATTACTACTTTGCAGCTTATTATTATTATTATTATTATTATTAGTATTATTATTATTATTTAACGGGTGCTCCCACATAGAGAAAGAGAGGGAGGGAGGGAGAGACAGCCGACCTAGGTGGGGGGAGGTAGCTAGTGACTAGTTGTCTATGAGTTAGGGCCTTATAAGTCTAATATTCAAATTTATTGAACTAAATATCAAAAAACCCCAGTATGGGGTCTAGTGGTCAAACAAATTGTCTACCTTGCTTTTAGTGCTAGGGACTCATTAGCACTGGGGCTGCAAGTCAATGAAGGAATCTCAAGGTATACCTTGCTTTATAAGAGCATCCACAACAGTAGATCTATAATTTTAGCTATTTAGCACCAATAAAAGTTATATTATCTATTTTACCTATACACATACTGCAGTAGTGGATCTATTTTAGCTTTCAACACAATAAAATAATATAAACATTACAATAAAATATTATAACCACTACAATAAAATAACATATCCTAATACCAAAAAAACCCACAGCACCAATCACAACCACCTCTACTATCAGCCACAGCCACAACCACCACCACCTGCAGTCCACAACAGGGGGAAAAAAAAAAAAACTCAAATCTCCAATCTCCAATCTTTTTCCTCAGCCACAACCACCACCACCACCAGTCCATAGTAGGGAAAAAAAAAAAAACCCAAAGCTTGGATCGATGGAAAAACCCACGAAACCCACAACGAGGAAGGCAACGGCGGCTTCGACAATGAAACCCAGCGGCGGCTTAGGGCTTGGGTCGGTGACGTTGAGGCCGGCAGAGCCGTGGGTCGGAGACGTTGAGAGAGAGAGAGAGAGGCACGGACTGGGCGATGGGGCTTGGGGAGATTTGTGATGGGGCTTGGGGTGGGTTAGCAAGCTGGGTCGGCAAAACAAATCGGGGATGAGGGAGCTGGCCGACGAGCTGAGGGATGAGGGAGATGAAGGAGCTGGCCAGCGAGCTAGAGAAAAGGAAATGTTTATTTAATGAGTGAAGAGAGAGAAGTGTAATAAATTTTATTTATTTTTTTATTTTTTTTACCTTTGAGCTACAGTGCACATCTAAAGATAGATGTGCACTGTAGCTGAGGAGTTAAATCTTTTAGATTTAGCTCCATTGCTGCATCATTGTTTTTTTGTGATTGAGAGCTAAAAAATAGCATTATACCTATATAGCACCACTGCTGTGAGTGCTTTAAGACATGTCTAGCCCCCATAAACTTACATTTTTTTTTTTTTTGGGGCAAAAAAGAAGAAGAAGTATATATTAGAATATCCATGCAAAGAAAATGTGTATGAGAAAAATATATAATGAAATTAAGTCCTAATCTCACATCTGTAAAAATAACATAAGACCAAGAAGAAACAAACAAACAAACACTACATGATTGACCATCTTCATGATAGCATATTAGCATTGGGTCAGTCAGAAATCAAATTTGAACACTCAATGAGTCTAAAAAGAGGGAGGGCCAGGAAGAAAGCAAAGAAATAATGCAACTGCAAATAAAATCAAAACACATTTTCACACATCGCAGTCAAATTGATATACACCTTTAAACAGAAATCTTCAAACTCATCTATATAACTATATAAAGGGAGAATATCACCACATAATATGGAGACAATAATCATGATCTTTGAGACCTAACTTATCATTAACATAGGGTACGTGGCTATATAATATACCATTGCATTTTATGTATGAAATGTCGGTATGAGCTATATATATAGGTCTTGTATCGCATTCTTTGATCATGACAATTCTTGATTCCTCTTTCACTGTACACTTTGTCAGTGCCTTAGAAAGAATATGACACCAGAAATGGTTGAGAAACAGAAAAAATGTTTGGCTCATCTTTACCAAGCTCAATTGAGTCAAAACACTTAATGGGTAATTACTGTATATTTGTCGTATTAACATCAAAAGGCTATTAAGATCTTAATGGGTGTTAAAATAGGGAGGACCTCGACTAGCTCTTTAGGTTAATTGTTCAGTTTATTGTCTTATTGATTGCATTATTGGCTTCAGTGGGTGTAATTGCGTCCATTGAAACTTTAAAAAGCAAAAAAGGTGCAGATATATAATAGTAATAAAGAGATTCATTTAGTACCTTTAAAATTGAACCCTTTGAAAAAGATTTATAGGTCAAATGGTCAATAGACTAAATACTCAATTATGAGAACTTTTTGAAATATTCGATTCTATCTCACTTTTAAATTCTTATGTGATTCCAATTTATAAAACAAATAATTTTCTTAAAAGTAGTCCTAAAAGATAAATGATTAGTGTATGAATACAATTTTTTTTTCTTCATAATTTGTTGAGGCCAGGTGACAAATTGTTAATAATATATAATAAAGTAATATCAATAATGGGTCCAAGTGAAAATAATAATAACTTGACAATTAATATTTTTAAAAATTGTGTATGTAGCATTGTTAAAAGATAAAACCACAATTTGTCAATGAGAGAGAGAGAGAGAGAGTAAACAATTATTGGAACCGGTTAAGTAAACAATTATTGGAACCCTACATTTTTTAATTGGATTATAATTATTTGATTGTTTGAACTGAAATGGACTATATTCTGGCTTTTATAATTGAATATTTGATTAATGAAATTCTTAATTTAATCTCCTATTAGTGCAAATATTGAAAATTTTAATTGACATTTTCTAGTGTTACTAATGACTAGTGAAGATGATTTAGTTTTAAATTTTCTCATCCCAATTATTGAATTATCAAAAAAGAAAGTATTGACATGTTTAGCTAAATTATTTATTAGTTAGTACAAAATTCATGTTAGGATATTACTTAAAAAATTATATTCTTATTAGTGTTGAAAATGATTAATTATTATTTTTAAATCAATAAATTACTTAAGAATAAACCAGCACTAGAGAAAACTCTATTTGCCCAAATAACTAGTAGTCACTGTCCCGCGTGACTAGTAAAAAGGGTCACAATATATCATTTATAGCGACAAATTTGAAAACGTCGTTAAAAAAAACACCACCTAAACTCAAATTTTTTGTAGTGACGGTATTAAACAAAATTGTTCAAAGCAAAACCATATTAAAGTCGACTCCATAAATCTTCTTCAGATCCCAAACTATAGACTAAAATTTTAAATTGCCATCCAAATGATGGGATAAGGTTAGGAGAAAATATACACAAAAAAGATCCTATTTAGCCTCATAAGTCATAACCACTACTTTCCAGTTTCCACAAAGAAAATAGTGCTTAGTTTTATGAGTACGACACTGGTCATCCCCTCTAACTATTTTTCTATTTACCAAAAAATTGGTTATAATTTAGAATAACAAACACCAAATTTTTTTTTTTTTTTTTTTGTGTACCTTCTTTTATCTTTTCCACTGTATAGCATGATATTGAATGAATAAAGTCTACTTATCATTTCCTCTAAAAAAAAAAAAAAACAATTTTTTTTTCATTTTTTATACAAGATAAAATAAAATCCCTTTCTTTTATATTTTAAAAAAAAAAATTAAACGTTTGCACCCAAAAAAATAAATCTCTGCTCCATCACAAATTCGCTTGGCCATGTGCCCGTTTGGATTCAGCGTTTTCCGTTGAATCCTGGGCTGTGTTTTCTAATTTTTTTTTTTTTTTTTTTCAGCTGCACTATTTGACCAGGTTAATCATGAACAGTGCACTCGTGCACTGTTCACGGACCCACAAATTCCACTTTTCAGCAAATTTTTCATTAAAAATGGGTCCCACGATACTATTCATACATTTAAAAATTATTTTGCTATAGTGTTTTCAGTTTCAGTTTTCAATTTCAGCAAAAATAAGCTCAATCTAAATGGACCCCATATCTCAACAACTTATAGATTGCCAAGTTTATCAAAAAAAGATTGCTAAGTTTACAGCTCAATTTCATGATAATGTTTCGTTTAAATTTTAACTGAAACTTCATTTTGCATTTCAGCCCCTTTACAAATTCTGGAAAAAAAAAAAAAAAAAAAAAAAAAAGGTAAAAATGATGTTAGTTAGATAGTGCCAATGACTCTCTTTCCCTCCTGATGTTGTTTATTTTAATTTTCTTTTGCAATTTTTCATAACTCATAACAATATTAATTTTTCCTTTATATACTTAAAAAAATGAACATTGGGGTTTTATCATGACAAAAATGTCCAAAGAGTGTTAGGGTAAAGTGTCATGGACTTCATGATAAGGGAAAAGTATATAGTAAGCCGAGCATATACGCCCTTTATGAGACTGACATATGGACCTTATAACCTTGGTAAAACTTCTCGTTGTAAACTTTTCCTTCAAGAACTAGAGCTATTACACATATCAAAGTCAAACAGAGGTGGCTCACACACTAACTGAATTTTTTTTTTTATTATCTAAATTGAACAAAAAGATAGGTCACAGTAATTTTTTTTTTTTTTGGTTAATCACAGTAATTTTCTTAATCAAAGATATGTTTCCTTCTTTCGTATTTTTTTTAATCTAATTTCACATTTCACATTTCAACTGAATTGCAGTTTTAAAAGACAAGATTGTTACTTATAATGCGCGTAGCCTTAGCAAAATGCACAATGAGGTGTGACAACTTTTGCAAAATTTTTGTACTAAACGGAAAGTATGATAATCCACATTCATACTCTGTAAGGGAATAATGATAAAGGTTTGTAGTCTCCCATCCTTATTTTACTCCTTTATGTAGATTGGAGAGGAAAAATGAACATTACTTTAATAAGAAAATTGGAGATAAGCTTGACCCCTCACCATATCTTATCCTAAGGAAACTATTATTGTCTTCAAATTCATTCATTTATGTAACATCATGCATACAAAAATTGCTATTTTGAAAGCTTAATTAGGAAGAACATCACTTCTTTCCACCCCAAAACATTAACATTTTCAAGGCTGTGAATATGACGTTTTTTGATCGCGCAGTACACGTAATTATGAAAACCTATCTTTCTTAATCATATGGTTACCTAATAATAATGAATCTTTCAAACAACACAATTAGTGTCATGTGAAACTCTAATACTAATAAGCCCTCAAATCAAACATTTGACACATATACAAACATTTCGTAATCAAATTCATATTGAGAATTAAAGAAGCTGGTAGATAATCAATCATCCATTTAATATTATCTTATAAGATAATTAAAAAAAATATCTTATATATACATTTAATACACAAGTAAATACTTTAAATTATGAATTTTAGTTAACTCAATCGATTAATTCGCTTATAATAAAATAAAATATTTGAATTTGAATTCCGTTTATACCTAATGCTAATAAGCCCTCAAATCAAACATTTAACACATATAATTAACATCCCTAATCAAATTTAAGAATAGAAAAAAAAAAAAAAAAACTCATATCATCGTATATGTTATATAATTATCTTATATATACATTTAATCTACAAATAAATACTTTAAATTACTAATTATACTTAAAAGAATTGATTAAAAAATTTAGACTTGAATTCTATATATACCTAAAAGAAACATTAATTTGTATCACAAACATTACGATATCAATACTATTATATATATCACAAATCTTATCATATACCTTTTTTTTTTTTAAGTATATACTCTAATACAATTACATCTTGATTCTCAAAATAATAATAATAATAATATAATTACATCTTGATGCAAAATAAAATTTTAAAAAGAAAAAGAGAAAAGAGGAAGGGTTTTAAAGTTGTGAAAATTTTCTCTCTTTCTCTCTCAAATCAAACGTGAGAAGACATTAAAGAACATTCGGTTGTGGGCCATTTCGAAATAGTATTTAGGACTTGTTTTTGTTTATTGTCTTTTCTCGTTTCCACACCGAGCGTGCATATAGATGGGTTGGGATCTGGGACCCACACAAAGACAATGACACGTCACACGTGGCTCATTGTGAATGGACAAGAGGTCGTGTACGTTTGGGCATTTCATGACGCCAGAGAAAAATAATTAATAATAAAATAAACTAATAAACCGCGTCTGGCAAGCGCGGGAATCAGAGAGTGGACCCCACCCTCTTACGTGTCGACCGTTAGACAGGCCTAACCCTCTCCTACTACTTCCAACCTCATCAATGTAGGACGGCAGATATAACATCATTCAAAAATGCTATTAACACAACTTTTTGTTATATTTTTTGTACAGCGTGGAAAGTTATGAAAAGTGATGAATGGTGAAATAAAAACGGTGGGTATGTGTTAACAGAGGCTTGACTCAACTAGTAAGATTTGGGTACTTTGTCTAACTCATCTAGATTCGAGTTTCGCTGCAACAGGAGTTCGTTAGTGGGCATTCATAAAGGTTGGCTGCATCAAAAAAAAAAAAAGTTTTAACCTGAGTGTCTTGCCCAAGGTTTGGCATAACCTAACTAATCTCTATTTTTTGTTTACCAAAAAAATAAAGGTGATGAGTCTGTGTAGGTCTACAACTTTACCACCCATAACTCGATACATGAACTAATTATAGCAAAGTTGTTTTAAAAGTTTTGGCTTTATTACTCGAAATAATTACCCTAATTGATTTATCAATAAGCTTAAAAACAATGTTAAAATTATAACAAAGTTCACAACTTTTGCCATAATTTGCTATATAACAAAAGTTGTGAACTTTGTTGTGGTACTAGCATTTTTCTAAGCCTAAAGCCCCAATTTATTTCAAAATTGTCTAAGGTTGCAAGTTAGAGTTATTCCAGAATCATAACATTTATCACATCATTTTCTACAACTATTTTATGTAGCATATTGTAATTAGTTTATTGTCATTTTCTCGTCTGCCACATCATAGTTATGGTAAAGATGTGGCACAAAATGTTATGATTCTAGATTTTTTTTTTTTTTTTTTTTTGGCCAAACAATAAGTCTAGAGCTACAACAAAATTTACAACATATTTTACAGTTTTCTATGGTGGTAAGTTAGAGTACTTTTAGGCTGTGTTTGTTTTGGGTGAAAATCATTTCCGGAAATGCTTTTCCGTATTTACGAGTGTTTGGTTGCGCATGGAAAATGCATTTTCCGGAAATGGTTTTCAGTTGACCTGTGTTGGGGGTGTAAATTGATTTCCGTTTTTATTTTACCTTCAAATACCATTTTCCGGAAAACAAAGAGAGAGCTGAGTGAGAGGGAGATCGAGGAAGAAGAGAGAGGGATAGAGCATACCCCTCCGGCCAGCCAAGCTCCGGCCAGAGAGATCGCACCCAGAGAGAGATCGAACCCAGAGCCCAGATTGCAACCCAGAGCCCACTTCACCATTCGACTTCGTCGGCGAACCCAGAGAGAGATCGAACCCAGAGCCCAGATCGTAACCCAGAGCCCACTTCGCCGTTCGACTTCGCCGGCAAACCCAGAGAAGGATCGAACCCAGAGCCCAGATCGTAACCCAGAGCCCACTTCGCCGTTTGACTTCGCCGGCGAACCCAGAGCCCTTTGACTTCGCACCCTTTGACTTCGACTTCGAATCACACCCAGATCGCAACCTTCGACTTCGCCGGCAAACCCAGAGCCCTTCGACTTTGCACCCTTCGACTTCGCCGTTCGACTTCGACTTCGAATCGCAATTGAGAAATGGTTGGGTTTTGATGAATTTGACCGGATTTGATGAATTTTTTTTGGTTGGGTTTTGTTTCGGTGTTTATCAATTGAGAAATGGGATTATATATTCGTTTGGCAACCAAGAAAATGTGAGCAACAAGTAGAAAATGTGTTTTCTATGGTATTTTCAAGAGCACAACCAAACACCAGAAAATAAATTTTGAAATTTTTTTTGAAATGCAACCAAACACATGAAAAAATTTTCCTTTCCAGAAAATGGAATATTTTCTGGAAATACTTTTACACGAACCAAACACAACCTTAAGATCACAATTATCTTACATGACAGACTATAATTAGTTTTTTAGTAGTTTTACACAAACTCCCTACTTTATTTTTTACTACGTGTCAAATTAAAGTTGAGGCACAATTAGATTTCTTGGACAAAGTTATAGAAGTTGGTTAATAAAGTAGTGTCATAGACCTATATTCAATATTAATAATAACTTGTCAAACTCATTAGTTGTTGTTTCTATTTCTGTAACATTTGTTTTGTTTCCTAATCCAAGTACAGGAATCTATTTTAGGAAAGTTTTAATATCACTTTTATGAAAAATGAAAAAAGCTGTCAAAACATTAATTTTTTTTTCCTATAAAAACTTTCTTTAACTAGATTCTTGCCCTAAGACCATTCGTTAGCATTTTCATTTATTTATTTATTATTTTTAACCTTTCCATCTCTAATAAGATATTTAAAAAAAAGGAAAAATATATATATTTGAACTATTAAATAATAAATATCAACTCTAAACCACCACCCATAACCATTCTTTAACGACTACAAATTTGCGGGCAATAATTTTAATGATTAAGGACCACCTATATTTGTTTCTCAAAAAAAAAAAAAAAAAAAAAGGACCACCTATGGGCTATAGAAATAAAGTGTATTACCACAACAATTTCCACGGCTCTCGCATTTATAATTCCAAAGTTCTTTTTAAACTTTATAAACTTGAGTAGACGTGATGGGATATAGAAAAACGCTTTAAAGATTAGTTCACATGTTAAGTTAATGACTAAAGGGCCCACTAAGGACTTGTATTATGGTCTCAAAATTTGTTGTCAGTTAAACAGAATTAAATGTGATTAGAGGCTAATAAAGGTTAAACATTTCTAAGAATTTTTTATGTTATCTATGTTACATGTGTAAAGCTATGCTCGTAACAAAAATTTACAATATCATTAAATTTTTCTAGAATGTACTTCACACGTGAGTCATTTAAAAAAAAAAATTAAGGGTGGATACTCCATTGCATATATAAATGTGTAGATATGATCTTTGTCCAATGCATTAGTGCATACAACACTTTGAGATATAGACATGTGTCCATACTTTAATGTGTCTAATACAACTGATGTACTGAACACAATCTTAATCCTAAATTTGTCTACCATGTACTTCACCTAACTAAGTCACCTACTTTTGATTTCTTCGATATATTTAATTGCTATTTATTCTCCATTGGCTACCTAAATACTTCCTTGCTTATTTAATTGCTTTTTTTATATTTTTTGATAACCTTCCATATATAATTGCCATGCTATAGTAATGTGAGATTTGTGTAGTCAAGACAAACTATTGAAAGGAAAAAGAGCTTGATAGTACTTTGTATTAACCCAAAACTCAGAATTGTTTTTGTATTTTGCCCAAAATATAATTACATATTATGGTGGGTCCAAGTGTGAGCTAATAGGTAAAATGAGAGGTTTTATGAAATGATTGTGAATTTTTTTTGTGATCCCAGATCTTACTTTTTTTTTTTGTTACATTTTAGAATCAATTTAGTTTATCTAACTCAAATTTTAATTGTCAGGCCAGATTGTAGTAAAGCCTAAGACCTGAGAACTTAAACTTGTTTTTTTTCTTTCTAAAACATACTAAAATGATTCAATTTAAGGTTAGATGTAGAATTCACAATAGTGTGCTGATAACATTTTGTGATACTTGTTTTATGAATAATATATAGAGCTGTATGCTTTGACCAAAGAGAATATACCAAACCCAGAATATAGTCGGTAAGAAATGTTCCTTAATATAGGGAACTGTGTATAAAGTTGATTTGGGTAGTTTGATTTGTGGATTACTTTAAAGGGAGGGAGAAGATAATAGGGAAAGTTTTTATAATATAAATTTGCTGTCAAAAAGGATAAATGCAACAAAATTTGTAAACGACAAAAATGCTCCAATTTCATGTAGCTGAGGACTATGTCGTGCAGGACTCAAATTGTTCAAGGCTGACATATTTTATCATGTGCTAGATACAAAAGCACCACATGGTTTGTAAGTAAAAAAAAAAAAACCATGATATATAAGAATATATTATATAAATATAAATAAATATATATATATATATATATATATATATATATATATATTCTCACATCATGCTATACAGCTTAGAATCCAAAATGGATGAATGGACAGATAGAAAGAACGAATTGAATGAGAATAAAACGAAGTGGCAACATTGCCAACACATTGACACAAAGGTGAAATTTCCTCATGTAGAAAAATTTGATATATTTTTGTATCATATTCTTTATGTGTTCTTTACATCATGTCAAATGAATTTGTGATTTATATGGGTACAAGTTTTTATTAAGAAGATTGATTTAGATTCTAATTTTTAGTCGAAATTATATAAATAAAGTATGAAACGACAAGTTTTTTTTTTTTAATAGATTAAATGTATAATTGAGTTTTATTAATATGTCTATTTAATATGATTAAGTATAGAATATTTTTTCAAATCCTCATAATAAGGGTTCTTATTTTGAGTAAAATCTTCGAAGCTAGCTCAAATCATCATCATGTGTTGTTAAATTTATATTGAATGATTTATACTAACAATTGTTATTCAAAAGTCTAAAATTTTATATTATAAATTCCAAACACAACCATGATGAATATTAATATATTTTGAAAAAATGACCAAGAGAATTGGGAAAAAATAAGAAGATAAGTCTTTAAATTTTAGTCATTATTTTAATATTATAACCAAAGAAAAGAGCAAAATATATTTTTTCCCTTCTAATATTATTCTATAATTGTGTTCAAGCTCAATCTAGTCTGCAACAAAGCCACCATGACTTTATTTCATATATATGAAATTTAAATTGCACATCCTTCACATTATTGTTGAACATATTACGACTCCAAAACCATCAAACTATTGTTCGGTTAGACAGTGAAAACACTTTCTTATATAAACCAACATTGCTGTTTCAGAACTATTTGGCAAACAAGCATTTGTTTTGTTCCTTCCTGGTTTGAAATTGGAGTTTTGGAGTTTGGGGGAGAGAGATGAGGGGTTATCTAAACTTTTTTTTTTCTTCATAAATTGATAGTTACAAAACAAAAAAGGAATGATTTGAACCTGTATTCCCTAAGAGGTTTTAGTTAAGAATGTTACAGATAAACTTCACGAGGATATAAAAAAAATGCATGAACCATGGTGAAAAGGCCAAGGCAGTTTTGCACCTTGACTTGTATGTAATGATTGTACATGAAACTCAACAGTGGATAAGTACAAATATATTTATTAATGTTTGTGTCTCCATCGCATTCTGCGCGTGCACGGGGTTGGGAGTGAAATTTATTGTCAAAGGCATATTCATCTGAGTACCACCACATCCAAGAATTATAAAATTCCAAACTTGATGATTATAAAAAATTTCTTATAATAAAGCTCAGGTCCTCAGTTATGTCAGCACCAGTGTCCAAAGGACTGAATGTAATTCTATTAATTTTTCTCAATTTTTTTAGTAGATTATACAAAATAAGATCACCTAGCCAACAACTGAATCATTCTCTTATGTCAACAACATTGTATCCAAGCAAATTAACTACAATGATTTAATAATTTACCCAAAAAAAAAACACCCACGACATAGTCAAAAAAGAAAGCACTTGAAAATGGAATATAATATCTTACAAAACATAGCATATGTTTTTCCCTTAAGGATTCAGAAAATTTATACACAGATCCACACATCAATCCAAAGCAATATATAGTGGTAATTGAAGTTACACTTCCCCTTTTTTTTCTTTTTTTTTTTGTTCTTTTCTTTTTTTACCTTAAATTTCATCTTCTTCTAATGCTGTCATTTGGGGTTTCAGTAACTCCACAAATTGTCAAGGTCTGCTGGCCCAGCTGAGGTTGATGGGGCCTCTTGATTATCAAATGGCCTCCTACCCATTTCAAGATTTGATACGACCGAAGAGATTTCGGCGTTCATGTCAGTTGTCATAGCTGTCTCATGGGAGACATTAACCATCTCCCTCTCTGTTTTGAAACTCTGCCTCAAGTTTGAGCCTTGATTCCCAAGCAAGGCTCTAAGAATTGAGTGGTCTTGCATTGCAACAGAGCCAGGGAATTGTTGATTGGCAGAGAGTGGAATGGTTTGAGCAGAGTAGTAGGAGCTTGAAATTGGGATTCTTGGAAGAATATCGGTGCGATACGAGGAAACTCCAGAAAGAGAATTGTTGAGGGAATTCATCATTCCTTCTTGGTTTCTTTGAGCATCCATGAAGTTGGAGAAGCAGGGCACGTAAGCCGATTCAGAAACAGATTGGGTCTTGCCTGTATATGGAGAAGAATCCATTAATGGTGGAAGATTTGAAGGATCCAATTCAGTCCCCAATCTCACTATCCCACTAATATGGATTTTCTTCCCCCCAGAAGTCTTTTGAAATATCCTACTTATAACCCATTCATTCTGCATTTTCAAGAACAAAAATCCATTAGTTTCAAGTAAAGCAGAGGATAAACAGAGTGAAAATACAGGGGAAAACAGATTATAAAAACAGAGCAAACCCAGAGTATAAAACAGAGGTAAAAATAGTGAGTATTATACCCTTGCAGTTTTGGGGAGATTGTGCACTGACAATTTACCCTCCAATCTGTATTCATGCATGACCCAGTTGGTTTTCTCTCCTTTTGGGGCTCTACCCTTGTAGAAAACAAGGGTTTTCTTCATCCCAACCAGTGATTTTCCTCTGTATATTTCCTTATCTTTTCCAGTGGCTTTCCAATAACCAGCTTCTGTAGCCCTATTAGTCCTCAAACCAGTTGGGTATTTTCTGTCCCTCACACAGAAAAAGTACCACTCTTTCTCTCCCATTTTCGCTTTCCCTTCATCCAAACAAAAAACAAAATCAAAATCAAAATTTGATCCAAATAAACAAATAAGGTCCTTGCAATTCTCACAAAGAGAAATTGAGATACACAAGCGAAAAAATTACAAAAAAGAAGACGAAAGAAATTTTTTTTTTGCAAACTTACATGGCAATTCCCAAGGCTCAGACTTGTTCAAATCCACCTCTCCAATAGCTCTAGCAGAGAAGCTAGTTTCAATAACTTTCTTGTACAAGTAATGACTAATAAGCTCTTCATCAGTTGGATGGAATCGAAACCCGGGTGGCAAATCCATCTGTTCCTCTTCCTTACAAACCCCAGAAAAGTTTTCCATTTCCTAAGAAGCTAAAACCCTATTTGCTTTGTTATCTGAAACCTCAGTTTCAGAACAAGCTAAGCTGTGATATCCAAAATAAGCCTCAGTTTCAAACTTTCAATAACCAAACCCCTTGTAACATATGGGACTTAAATAGGTACAAACCAAACAGCCTCAATTACAAGGGTCCAGGACACCTTTCGGAAAAAAACACACACACTAAAAAGATTCAAATACAAAGTATGACTTAAAGAGAAGTTAAAAGCTTTATAGAAAAGGTGTTGAAGTTGGAGAGAAAAAGGTGGTGAAAGAGAGGAAAAGAAGGGAAGCCATGGAACTAAAAAGTTGTAACCTGAAAGATGAAGATGTTAAAGAAAAAAACACTACGAGGAACACAAAGGCCCTAAATACTGGTATTTAGAGAGAGAAACGTGGTATGTAACGCAACCTGGTAGGCTGGTTGTTTTGTCTTAGCCCTCTAATTTATTTTATTTTATTACATTTTTTTTGTTTGTGTGTGTAATAATTCCTTATATCTTCTGAATCTCCACCAAAGACAAATCATATATTTATAATACCTCTCAGGTAAGATCCAATAACAAACAATTTAATATTTTGTAATGTGGTTAATATAATAGTCTTTTGATTAAATTATAATTTAAAATTTGTTTATTATTGTTTTAAGTGTAGAAGAATTATGATGAAGATGATGAGAGAGGGCCAACTAGACTTTGATGTCACAGGATTGGTTTGTTTCTGTGGTTACCAGATTTATCCAACATGCACTATTGATGATATAATGACTAAAGGAGTTGAACTTAGAACAAGAATAAATTTTTTTTTATGGAGTGGAATAGGGGCTTTTCCCCCAAAAGAAATCATCTTTGTCCAAATGAATAACAGCTGTGTGAATGCATAGAAGATAAATATAAGCCCACTGTTCAGCTTTCTAAAAATTAGTTAAAGTTCACTTTATTCGTTCCAAAATGACCCATATAATAATAACAACCCAAATTTCCATCTAATTGAAATGAGAGAGAGATCCTTGAAAATGGTTCATACCAACTTTGGTATAGATGAGGCATGCATGATCAAGTATAGGAAGTCCAATTTGAACAAAAACTTAGATAAAATTAAAATAGTAAAAAAACAAAGAGGAAGAAAAAAGAAAATAAGAAGCCCTATAAGACCTCTAATATGGTTTCAGATACGTTTATGTAGTTACATCATACAACATTTTATTCTTGGATAAAACTTAGGTATAGTTTATTAGGTATTACACCTTAAACTTCTCAGTTAAATTTAACATATAACAACATTGTTGAATATAATTTTCATTACAAAAGAAAATATTTATTATTTTGTATTGAAAAACATAGTGTACAGCGTTTAAAAAATTGTACCTAAATTCTGTTTATTGAAAAAAAGTTACATGATGTAAAATCAATGCCTCAATCTTTTCTTTTTCTTCGTATCCTTTTTGGCTACATCTCAATCATAAATATCTTTTGGAGGATTCAGAATTAATCAAAGTTTTGCCTTCGCTTTCTTGCAATGTGATGTACAAAGAGCAGGGAGTCCTGTGATCATGAGGCGGACCACATTGATACATGGCTCCCAAAATACTGAATGTTTTATTAATACTTTGGATAAATGTTGAAATTATATTATATTTATAAAAAGAAAAAAGAAAAAAATAGATAAATGTTATTTGTAAGGACACGAAAATTTGGCAGCCCAAACTCACTTAGAATAGTGAAATTTGTGCTATCTAGCTAGGCTCAAACCAATAGATATTTGTAAAGAGAGTAGAGTAACACAAGTTGGGCTTAGCCTAAGGATTCAAACAGAGAGGGAATGAACAAAAGTCAAAGATTAAGTATGTAAATAGTTCTTTACAATCTCACCTGAGGACGATGTTCTTGCGCAAGGATGTACACTCTTCTCTCTCTCTCTCTCTTTGTGTTCTTGTTCTAATCTTTTTCCTTGATTTTTTCTGGGATCCCCTCATTTGGGAGTTCTCTTTCATTATATACTTCTAAGCTTATTGCATCCTAGCCCTCCATTTACAATTCTCTAGACTCTCCTTAGGACACTTGTTCCTTTAAACTTCTGTTGAAGGTGGTAGAAGGAGTTGTTTAGATGTGAATTCTACAGTTCAGGTCACTTCCTCATCAATGCAGCTAATAAAGCTGTTGCCAGTCATTTAATGCGGAGGCAATATGTAAGCTTTCACTGGAAACTTCCTTCACCTACTTTGACTTTCTCTCTGAACATCATCCTCTCCATTCGGACTTCTAGGAGGTATTTTGTCTCTTCTCCTCCTATCCTTGGGTGAATCCCCTATTCGGGCTTAGAATGCTTGTATCGTGATAGTCACAACTTGTTGTATCCTTCCTCGGTCCTTGGGTCCCTACATTATTATTATGACTATAAAATTTTTTTACAAGCCTGGTGCAAGCAAAGCCAATTAATTTCAGGCACATTACACATGCATAGTTTGTATTAAAAAAAAATTCTATGCATGCCCCAAGCCTATGCAACCTTAACAAGGATTTAACGGAGCATGATTTGGAGGGTAAGATTGAGTCCATTTTGGTTATTTCATGGACCCAAAGCATGAAATTTTGCTAAGTGGGCTAGGGCTCCTTGAAGGGAGTCACATGCTGGCCGATTTCACACAAATGGAACCCTATTTGCTATGCTCTATGTTGTTGAAGTCATGATTGAACCCCTTTTTAGCCTGCAAAAGCATGTTGCTTCATTTTTTGACTTTTGGTGGCATATCTCTAAATTCTGGATAAGAAACCAATAAGGAAGAATCCCATTTACCAAAAAAAAAAAAGGTCTAACAAGCTAAATTGTGAGAAAAGCAATTAAGGTTCCCTGGATACAAAACAAAATTCCCAACTCAAAATGGATTTTAAAGAGGAAGAAACATTATGCATTTCATTCAACAAGAAATCTGGAATAATGGGTGGAGGAGACTGCAGATTTTCAATCACAGATTTTGAATTCCCTTCAAACAGGACAAATGTGAGATTATGATGAGTGGTCAAATTGAATGCTAAGAGGACAACAGTCACTTCACTAATAAGAGGATCAAAGGGAGGCAACAATGAGGTGTGGGCAAAAAGGACATCTCCAAGATCATTCCTACAAACAATAGTTGCAATGGAAAATGAGTTTCTGATGGCCATATCAAAATTAATTTTGATGTCTAAGCCGCTAGGTGCTCTTGATATTCTCTATTTATATCTGCTGCTGCTTTCTTTGAGTTAAGAATGAGACCTGCAAAAATAGATTGGTTTTGAATTCTCCAAATGTTGCCAAAGAAAAAGGAGATAAAAGAGAATGAATTTATGGTAATCCTCTTTTGGAATTGACAGGGACTTTGGGGGGAAGATCAAACATTTTACAATTTATGGGAATTCTTTTTACTTAGCCTTTCCACACATCAACCCTGACAACTTTATATATTATTAAATAAAATGATTATATTTGTCAAAATAGAAAATGAATCAAATTCCCTGTTGGGTTTCAAAAAATGAAGTTTTTCACCTACATTTTTATATTTTTTCCGTCAAATTTCACATATGATTTATAACTTCTCCCTCACGAGAAAATATTGAATGAGCTGGGTGTATACGCCTTTTGTGAGACTGATATGTGGGCCTCATAACCTACGAAACTCACATGGCATATACGCTAGGCTTACTAGATACTTTCTCTTCTCTCTCTCACACATCTATATGTCATATGTGCGTGTGTGATTATGTTTAATCCGATGCAAAAATTTCTAATTTTGCTCCCATCCGTGATTAAGGAGCACTTATTAGTGGTTAGGTGAATGAAAAGTACAAGATATTAGACAAATAACCTATCACAAAAAAAAGATATTAGACAAATAAGTGCTTGATAAGCAAATTTGTCCGGTCTATGGACACATATGGAGATTGTCAATGTTGTACCAAAATACTTCAAACCAATAATGTTGGACTCTGGGACGCCATTGCAATTCATGTGACCTCTAAATCCATCCAAAACTTGTGGGGTGCCTCTTTGCAATGATGATCAATTTTTTATTCTCAAAATGAGATTTGCATACAAATTGACCCTAGATTTCACTTAATATTTCCTCTGAATTTACTTCTTATTACAAGCGTCATCTACCCATAAGTTAACTCATCAATGACTTGAAAATCTCTTTCTACAGGCTAAAGAGTTACTTCTAAATGTCTGTTGACAATGGATCAACAATTTGCTTTTGGTTGGCCCTCTAAAAACCTTATTTGTGGGTCCTTTGAAATAAAGAGATTACACTGGTAATGTCCCAAATTTAATTAGATATTAATTGAATGTATGTTATGTTAGTGTGATCTGAGTCCCACATTTAACATATATTGGGTTAATTTGGGCTTAATAACAATTACAAAGAACTTAAGTTGTGATCGTATTTCCAATTTCCATCAGGAAAGTCATCTATCACTATTCCACCTAATTTTCACAATTTTCCCCAATGTAACTCTCCGGAAACCCCAATTTATGATTTAAGAGATTGCTGCTTCTTTTTTTTTTCAATATTACAAGAGATTGCTATTGGGTAGTACTAACCTCCCCGACTTACCCCAATTATTCTATATGGAAAACACTTGTCATTCATTTGCTCTTCCTTGGCTATTATTATTTAACTATTTTACGATAAAAATCTTATAGTTTAACTAGTTGATATTTTTTGGTATTTCTAACGTAAAAATATAGGGTTTAATTTCTAAATCTCTATGTACCTAACTATCTTATTATCATCAAAAACAAAAGAAACATCTATTTCACAAATCATTCATGATACTATCCATTATTCGGGTGAATATTTCTATTGTACGTGCTTACAACACATGCCAAACAACCAGGGTAAATGTGCAAATTGCCTAGCTTCCCATAGGCAGACACATTTCTCATATTTTTGTACTTCTTGGTAATGCCCTCAATATATGTATTTTGACTATTTATGTGACATTCAGCAATTGTGTACCACTAGTGCACCTTTATAATTTAACTAGTATTTTCGTCTTACTTAAAAGAAGGTTGAGATTCTACCAAGCATGGGTTGGGATTTTATGGATTTACAGTTCTTTTGTAATTAGCTATGAAAGTTATGCTATTGATTTGGCTAAGGTTATCTTATACAGTCATTTCAAAATCATATAATTACATAAAAGTTGTGGAAAATGGTATACATAGATCCCCTTATTTGTGGATTCTAATTCATTCAATTGGTAAAGTTTCTAATGGTTAAATAAGAGATCTAAGGTTCATTCTTCGTTTTCACCAAAAACCGATTGGTTTCTTGGTTTAATGATAAAGAATTATCATTAGAAGCGGACGCCACAAGTTGAAACTCTTTTTAAAAAAAAAAAAAAAACTCCCTCTATCTAGTTGTAATAGATAGTTAAATCTAATTTTTTTTCAACCCCTCTTTCTTTTTCTCCATTCTCAAATAGCAGTGCAAATCCCAAGCATGGACAAAATCCTGATTCATCCATATTCAACTCTTGGATTGAGTAGATATCGAAGTTTGTAGAAAAAAGAAACACAAACCAAGTATGGTCGTTATACAAAAAGAAAAAAATCCTAGTCACACTGTCTTTTCATTGGAAAATCCAATTTTGCTAATCAATTTCTCCACCATTGATCTCTTCACCAGAATGGTTTCTTATTTCTAAATTTCAATTTTTGTGTTGAAATGAATACTGATAACGTACGTGCATATTATGTCACCAACCGGGATAATAAATGATAAACTGGACCACCACTAGAGACCACTGTTGAACTAGTCCTTTTCATTTGAAATTATGGCAATAGATTGTACCTTTAGCTTGAGACTTCAAGTGTTTTATAAACCCTAACGTTTGATTTATTTGTATTTAATTTTTTAGGAGGAGGTTAACCTTTCAAATTCTTCTCTTGGGGGCCATTTAATCAATAATTGTTAAAACCGTGTTAATTGAGCTTGTGACCCATTCGAGGACATTAAACTATTCGAGGAGGCCCACATAAGGTTATAAGGGGAATCAAATGAAAAGAGGAGTAGATATCACATGAGATGGGTCCAGTATTCGTCCGAGGACAAAATCTTTCTCGGCAATATGTGTCCGAGGACGACCTGAACGCCGTATTGTCACAAACACACTTCGAAGTTGCATTACCACTAAAGGTGGGACATCGGGCCAAGGGTAAGAAAGAAAAGATAAACAAATATCTTTAACAACTGCTGTCTCCGCATTAATTGCCTCTCAATCAACTCTCTGGCCGCATTAATGTGGAGGTGATGCTTGAACAATGATGAAGCAGCCTTACAGCTGCTGGTTGAAGGTTCCAGGAGTGTTGAATGGGACATGAAGGGATCCCCCGAATCCAACCTACACGTGTGTGGTGAAGATGACACCAAGAGGACAGTATATAACATGGAAGAATGCATTGAGGGAAAAGATCGGAACTTCTGAACAATTGATGCCTAGAAGAAAATCTTATGAAATAAAGAACTTAGCTTGCTTCAATGATAAATTGATCATAATATTTGTATTAATCCATCTAGAAACATTAAATTTAATCGTTTTTCTTTTGAAGTTAATCTAGTTCTTTTATATCCACGCTCTACAAATTTATTGTTTCGGCCTTTAGCGTTCGAACCCAATACGAGT
The DNA here is from genome assembly GCF_001633185.2 of Quercus lobata. Classification (NCBI taxonomy): domain Eukaryota; kingdom Viridiplantae; phylum Streptophyta; class Magnoliopsida; order Fagales; family Fagaceae; genus Quercus; species Quercus lobata. Next base: position 17,373,323 of record NC_044913.1, on the reverse strand, counting down.
TTGGGATCGTTATAAATTGAGTCCTTATAATTGGCGTCGTCTGTGGGGAGAGCTTGATTTAAATTAAAAGAAATCCGGTTTAACGTTCATGATGGAGGAAGCAAGTCCACATCACTACGCAGCAGGACCACACCAGGTAGATGCCAATCCACACCAAGCAGAGTCAAGAGGTTCTCAGCATGGTAATTCGCACCGAAGTCTCGAACGAAGAGAAGGCCGTAAGGGGAGTGTGCACACAACTCATACCACCAAAAATCACTCCCGAGGGAAGAGTCATGTTTCCTATGCAAAGAATGACAGGAACCTGCAACGTGAAATTAACGAGTTGAAAAGAGAGTTGCGCCATGCCCGGCGAGGACGTTCCCCGCCTTGCTCCGAACCATTATCCGAAGAGATGGATGGAGCTAGTTATAGGTGGAGATCCAGAACTCCGCCTAGTGAGACTTTTTCCTATAAAGAGGAGCACAGCCATCGACATAGGTACAAAAGCCCGCCTCGCAGGGGCTTGGGGAACAACGCCATGAACAAAGCGTTAAGCCAAGTCTCCAAATCGCCCTTCACAAGGAATATAGAAGACGCGATTCTTCCTCGACAATTCCATCAGCCTACATTCACCCTATATGATGGTCGGACAGACTCAGTAGAACACGTTAGCCATTTTAGCCAAAAGATAACTATCTACTCCAGAGATGAGGCCTTGATGTGCAAGGTCTTTCCATCAAGTTTGGGTCTGGTGGCGATGAGATGGTTTAACGGTTTAAGAGCCAACTCTAATGAGTCCTTCAAAAAGCTTACCCGGGCTTTTGGCGCTCGCTTTATCATTTACAGGAGGGTTCCTTGGCCTTTGGGATCCTTGTTGTCTATGTCCATGCGAGAAGGAGAGACTCTCAAAATTTATTCAGATAGATACTAGGAAATGTTTAATGAAATAAAGGGAGAGCATGATGATATGGCTATAAGTACTTTCAAGGCTAGTCTTCCAGCCGAGCATGATTTAAGGAAATCTCTAACTAGTAAACCTGTTACCAGTGTACACCAATTGATAGATAGGATTGACAAGTACAGAAGAGTAGAAGAAGACCAACTTCAGGGAAAAGGAAAGGCTAAGGTAATCCCTCAAAAGAGGAGGGATTTCAGGTCAGATCGTTACAATAGTAATCGACCTCGGAAAGACTTTGTTAGGCAATCAGGTTTTGCTGATACCTAGGTGGTTAGTGCAGTGTTTCGGGAGCCAGTGCAGCAGGTATTGGAGAAGATAAAGAATGAGCCATTTTTTAAATGGCCAAACAAAATGGCAGGAGAGCCTAAGAGACGCAACCCGAACCTTTATTGCCACTATCATCAGGATCATGGGTACACGACGGAGGGTTGCAGGAATTTATGGGACCATTTGGAGTAGCTGGTCCGAGAGGGGAAATTGAAGCAACTCTTGCATCATTCCAGTGGTAGCGTAGGCCAGGCAGGCTCAGAGATGCGTGGGGACGCTTCTTCAAGACTCCCCCTTGGCACAATAAATGTTATTTTTGCTGTCCCAGGGAGGACTGGATCTTGCCCTTCCAGGGTACTGTCGGTGTTCCGACCTCCGGCCGAGGAGCATTACCAAGCATCAAAAAGAGCCAGGGTGGACATCCCCCTGATTTTGGGCTTTTTGGATGAGGACAAGGTTGGAACCATACAGCCCCATGATGATGCTCTGTTGGTCACGTTGAGAATTGGTGGGTACGATGTAAAAAGGGTGATGATTGATCAAGGTAGTGATGTTGATATAATGTACCCAAATTTGTATAAAGGGCTAGGTTTGAAGCCTGAAGACTTGGCAGCCTATAGTTCCCCTCTGGTGAGTTTTGAGGGAATGATGGTTGTTCCAAAAGGACAGATCAGACTACCTGTGCAAACCGATATGGATGTGGTGGAGGTGGACTTTATTGTTTTCTCTCCATACACGGCTATTATGGGCAGACCTTGGCTTCATACCCTGGGAGTAGTCTCATCTACTCTACATCAGAAAGTGAAGTACCCATCTGGAGGCCAAGTATTGGAGATAGTAGGAAGCCAGGTTGCAGCTCGACAGTGCTTGGTAGCGGCTATACAACATCGGCCAGAGGCAGAGACCTCGGCTACCACTGATAATGGATTATAGCAATTAAAACCCCCAGCATTACCCTTAGATGTACCAGCCGACGAGGTAAAGTGTGAAGATTTGGAGAGGGTAATTGTTGCTGATGATCCGGAAAGATTTTTCCAGGTTGGGGCTAAACTGCCTTTGCAAGAGAAGGAGTGATTTTTGGAATTCCTCAGAGAAAATATAGATGTGTTCGCATGGAACCCATATGAAGCCCCAGGTGTAGATCCGAATTTCATTTGTCATCGACTCAACGTGAATCCTTCCGTTATTCCGAAAAGACAACCTCCTCGGCGACCATCAAAAGAGCATGCCGAAACTGTCAGAAGTGAGGTGGCCAAGCTCAAGCAGGCTGGGGCTATGAAAGAAGTTTTTTACCTTCAATGGTTAACCAGTATGGTTGTGGTAAAGAAGAAGATAGGAAAGTGGCGAATGTGCGTGGACTTCACGGACCTTAATAAGGCTTGTCCCAAGGATCCTTTTCTCATGCCGAAGATAGATCAGTTGGTGGATGCAACCATTGGTCATCCTCGGATGAGTTTTTTGGATGCCTTTCAAGGATATCACCAAATATCGCTAGCATTGGACGATCAAGAGAAGACGGCTTTTGTCACCCCTATTGGAAACTATTATTATAAAGTGATGCCCTTTGGTTTGAAAAATACAGGATCTACTTATCAACGGATGATGACTAAAACGTTCGAACCACAACTGGGCAAAAACATTGAAGTCTATATCGATGACATGGTAGTGAAGAGTAAAGTGGTGTCCGAGCATGTGGAAGATCTTATGAACATCTTTGGAATACTGAGAAAGCATAAGCTACGCCTGAATGCTTCAAAGTGCTCCTTTGGTGTAGGCTCCGGGAGGTTCTTGGGATACATGGTGACTCATAGAGGAATTGAAGTGAACCTAGATCAGATTAAGGCCATCAACGATTTACAAGCACCTCGGAATCCGAAAGAGGTGCAGAAATTGACTGGAATGACTGCTGCTTTGAACCGATTTATCTCCAGGTCGGCCAAGAGGTGTCGTCCCTTTTTCCTTCTATTGCATAAGTGGAAAGGATTTGAATGGACCGAGGAGTGTGCTGTGGCGTTTCAGCAGTTGAAGGAGTACCTGTCCAGGCCGCCTATTATGTCTAGTCCTGAGGTGAATGAGGTTCTGTTTGCTTATCTGGCAGTTGCCCCTCATGTAGTTAGTTTTGTCTTAATACGAGAGGACAGCAGCGTCTAAAGACCAGTTTATTACGTAAGTAAGTCCCTTCATGAAATCGAGGTGAGATACTTATCATTGGAAAAGGTCATCTTGGTAGTGATCCATGCAAAACGCAAACTTCCACATTACTTTCAGGCCCATACTGTGGTTGTTTTAACTCAGCTACCTCTCAAGTCCATACTTAGAAGTGTAGATTATACTAGGAGAATTGCTAAGTGGGGCACAATCTTAGGTGCTTTCGACATCAAGTATATGCCCCGCACCTCTGTGAAAGGCCAAGTCCTTGCCGATCTGGTAGCTGAGTTCGTCGAGTGTCCAGAAGAAGCTAATATGAAGCAAAGTGACATGGATGAAAAATCGGTTGGTCTGATCTCCACACAAGGCGGTTCCTCCTGGAGAGTATATATGGACGGAGTAGCAAACCAACGGGGGGCAGGATTGGGGCTAGTTTTGATATCCCTTGAAGAGATCATCATTGAGAAATCCTTGAGGTTGGGATTCTCGGCTACTAACAACGAAGTAGAATACGAAGCTTTGTTGATGGGAATGAGTATGGTTTGGAAAATGGGTGGAAAGGTAGCAGAATTATTCTCGGATTCAAGATTGGTAGTCGGCCAAGTGAAAGGAGAACTGGAAGCCTGAGATCCCAAAATGTAGGGATATTTGAGTTAAGTTAGGTGTATGCAAACGAAATTTGAATCTTTCGACTTGTCGCATATCCCCCGAGGTGAAAATACCCACGCCGATTCCCTGGCAACCCTTGCCACCTCTTCAACACGGAGTTTACCTCGGGTGATAATCGTCGAAGATTTGTATACCCCCAACCCACTAGAAAAGGACGTATGTCAGGTTCATCAAGTCAATCTAGCGCTGAGCTGGATGGATCTCATATTGAAATTCCTCGAAAGTGACATCTTGCCCGAAGAGAAAATAGAAGCTGAGAAAATACGGAGGAAAGCTCCTCGGTTTTGGTTATCCGAGGACAAAAAGTTATACAAACGGTCCTTTTCTGGGCCGTACCTACTTTGTATACATCCCGAGATGTCAGAGTCACTCCTAGAGGAGCTACATGAAGGCATTTGTGGAAGTCATACAGGAGGAAGGTCCCTATCACACCGGGCCATTACTCAAGGATATTGGTGGCCAAATATGCAGAAGGAAGCGCAGGAGTATGTTAGAAAATGTGACCAGTGTCAAAGGTTCGCTCCAAACATCCACCAGCCTAGAGGAATTCTTAACCCTCTGTCCAGCCCTTGGCCTTTTACTCAATGAGGGCTAGATATTTTCAGCCCTTTTCCTAAAGCCTTAAGAAACAAAAAGTATCTGCTGGTCGGCACGGATTATTTTACTAAATGGGTAGAAGCTGATCCTTTGGCTAACATCAGAGACGTAGATGTTAAGAGGTTTATCTGGAAGAATATTGTTACGCGATTTGGAACTCCGCGCACTCTTGTCTCAGATAATGGCCTTCAATTTGATAGTAAGGCCTTCAGGCAATACTGTTCAGACTTAGATATAAAGAATAGATATTCCACTCCGGCCTATCCTCAGGGGAATGGGCAAGTTGAAGCTGTTAACAAAGTAATAATCAATGGACTTAAGAAGAGACTGGATCATGCAAAAGGAAAATGGGTGGAGGAATTGCCACATGTTCTTTGGACCTATCGAACAACACTTCGACGATCAACAGGAGAGACTCCTTTTTCCATGACCTATGGAGCCGAGGCCGTCATCCCTCTGAAAACTGGATTCCCAACGTTAAGGACTAGTACATTTTCCTCGGACAGTAACGATGGGCTGTTGGGAAAAAGTTTAGACTTGATTGAAGAGCAAAGGGAGAATGCAATGGTCCAATTGGCTTACTACCAGCATAAACTTAAGCAAGGATATGATACCAATGTAAAGCTGAGACCGTTAGCGGTAAGAGATCTGGTGCTGAGGAAAGTTTTGGGAACCACCAAGAATCCAACTTGGGGTAAATTGGGGCCTTATCGGATTACTTCAGTAGCCGGAACAAGAGCCTATTATCTGGAAGACCTGGATGAAAAAGCTGTACTCCATCCTTGGAATGTAAATAATCTCAAGAGGTATTATTATTAATAAAAGTAATCTAGTTTGGGTTTTCTTTTAATTTATACTGATCATACATCTTGTGTTTCCACATCTAATGGCATCTTATGAAGTATTAAACAGAAACTAAGTTATGTCAGGTCCTCGGACCACAAGCTTAGTGGAAATTAATACCCTATGGCATCTTACGAAGTATTAAACAGAAACTAAGTTATGTCAGGTCCTCGGACCACAAGCTTAGTGGAAATTAATACCCTATGACATCTTATGAAGTATTAAAAAGAAACTAAGTTATGTAAGGTCCTCGGACCACAAGTTTAATGGAAATTAATATCCTATGACATCTATTGAAGTATTAAACAGAAACTAAGTTATGTTAAGTCCTCAAACCACAAGTTTAGTGGAAATTAATACCCTATGGCATTTTATGAAGTATTAAATACAAACTAAGTTATGTCAGGTCCTCGGACCACAAGTTTAGTGGAAATTAATACCTTATGACATCTATTGAAGTATTAAACAGAAACTAAGTTATGTCAGGTCCTCGGACCACAAGCTTAGTGGAAATTAATACCCTATGGCATCTTATGAAGTATTAAACAGCAACTAAGTTATGTCAGGTCCTCGAACCACAAGTTTAGTGGAAATTAATACCCTATGACATCTGTTGAAGTATTAAATAGAAACTAAGTTATGTTAGGCCCTCAGACCACAAACTTAGTGGAAATTAATACCCTGTGAAATCTATTGGGTCACTAAGTGGGTTCCTTGGAAACTAATGCAGCCTCTTGCTATTAAAATGCTAATGCCACTTGGGCTTATGCATTCCAGAATAACAAATTCTCAAATATCGTCCTAAGATCATAGGATTTTTAATTATCTGTTGAACATATAAACCCCAATAAGCCTATGAACATCATCTAATGTATAACTGAAGTACTGTAGACCCAACTTTATCCAACTTTTGAACATTCCCTTAAGTTTCAATTTATTAAAAAGAATACATATGTATCCAAAATGTCTCTCTGATACCTCATAGTATTAATGTTTATCACCCTTTTTTAATCGCCAACTGTTAATGTTTATAAGTTATTTTTTCTCTTGCAAACGTAAGATAGTCAAAATGAATCCATTCAAGTTAAGATAACACAGTGAACAAGTACAAAAATAAGATAAAACGGAAACAACAATAAGCAAATAGACATAAATATCCTTACAAAAGTCCGAATCAAATTGTAAAATAAATCCTATTTTTTCAACTTAATTTGGAGCTTGGGAGCTTAGTTGGCTGATTTATCTGCCTCCGAGGTAATGACTCCCTCTTTGTCCTTAGTAGCTCCCCCAACTGGCATGACTGTGGAAGCCAAATCCTGTTGAAAGCCTTGAGAGGCTACCTTTGCCTCAGAAGCTGCTGCAGTCTTGTCCAAGGAGGCTTCTGGAGGGGCATTAGTCTCTTTAGCTGGTTCTAGTTGGCCAGGGGGAGGAAGATTTTGAGGCAAAACCTCTTGATTAGGATTAGTGGTTGAGGGAGTGTCTTCGGCTTGACTGGATGGAGGATCCGAGGCGCGGATTGCTGTAGGATAGAACACATTCTCTACCTTCCTTAACTCGGATGAAGCCTCAACCCCAGCTCGGTTAAGGGCTTCATTCCAGGTTTGGGCGCAGTAAATGCGGCACACCATTGACACCTCTGCCCTTAGGTTCTCCTCTGTCTCAGCCACCCCGAGGTCATAACCTTTCTGTTCGGCATCGTTCATTGCCTGTTCGGCCTTAGCTTTTGCCCTCTCAACTTCCTCCCTGGATTTTTCAACTTGCTCCCTCAATTTTTGGGTTTCCTCCAAGTGCTTTTTAAGGACTGCCACTTGCTCCCGGGCAGCCTTCAATTCCTCATTTGCTTAGCGCAAGTGCTTTCTCTGGTCCTCGGCTTGCTTTTGGAAGCCTTCTAAGGCCGAGTTAGAGCTTTTGCGAGCTTGCTCCTCAACAATTAATTTCTTCTTCGTGTCCGCCAAGTCTTGCTCGGATATTGTTAAAGTTTGTACAGCCGACGCCCGTCTTTTCCTTTCATCTTCTAACTGATTGTAGCAGTTATTGAGCATCTCATCCAGTCTAAAAGTGTTTTGGATAACCTAAAAGGAAGAAATTAACACTATAGTCAATAAAGAGTACACATTAGTGAGTAATGATCACAAAAGGAAAAAGAAGAGAGTTAGCACTATACCATTCCCAAATATCTTTTATTGTTAAGGATGAGTTCATTCTTCCTTGCATTTTTTATTTCGGCCATGTCCTTTGGGAGTAACAAAGCCTCCTCTATAGCCGAGGCTATGTGACACCTAATGCTACCGTTGAAGTCCCTAATAGATGCATCATCTCGTAGGGGCTCCCCACCATGCATGAGTGCTGACAGCCAGGCTTGATGCTCAAGAGGTTGAGTGTCAGACCTCTCCTAGCCTCGCTGAAGAGTATGGCTGATCTTCTGCTGCTTTCCAGCTTGTTGGGCATCTTCTTCGCGAGTCGGACGGGACTTTCCTGTATCTACCACATCTTTCCCTTTCTGCTCCCTACGCCTTTTCAATTCAGCAGCATCAGCTCTGACTGGCTGGGGAGGTTGATGAGAAGGTTGATGAGGAGCAGGAGGAGGAGACCTGGTGGGAAAAGGAGGAATCTGGGATTACGTTGATTTTCCCGGCGCACTCTTCCCAGGCTGATTCTCTATTAGCTCCATTAGACTTTTTTGGGACTTCCTTTGTATTCCCATCTCATCAAGATCTTCCTCGGAGCGTATAGGTTGATTAAAAATCCCAAAATTGTTTGAGGAGTCTAAGAGTTCTACAACTTCTTCTTCTTCCTCTTCTTCTTCTTCTTCTTCCTCTTTCTCTTCTACTTCCTCTTCCCTGAAGGCAGGCTGGGATGAAGAGGCTCCTGTTGAAATAGAGGCAACAAAAAGGGGCTTAGTGCGGGAGGTGTCCTTAGGAAGTGGAACACCTTCTGGAATGACGAACCCCTTGTAGGCAACGCTAATACGGTGAAGCCGAGGATCACGGGCTCTGATCACGCACTTCGGTGCTTGGAAAGCAAACGAGAGGGAGGTGTATCCGAGGATTAAATAGGCTGCCCGGAGTTGGCCGTCAGTTTCGTTCACGTATATCTCGGCTTTCAATACTCTATCCAAACCTACTTTGTTGACTAAACTAAGTTTGGGCTTGGTAGAATGTCTATCTACAAAATCATTGAATTGAAATGAAGCGTCATTAGGGATAAGAATACTGAGACTCAAAACAAAAAAGAAAAAGAAAAATATGTATGTATAAACCGAACGTTATGAATCCATGTCTGCATTCCCACCTGGTTCTCCTTCCTCCATGGGGCATGGCAGACTATCATGCCATTCCCCAGAAAAGATAAGAAAATCCTCCTTTAAGTTCTTGTTTGAAGTGGGAAGGTACTGAATCAGCCTCACCGCGGGATACCTCGACTTGAGATAATATCCCTGCCCCTTCAAATGGTAGAGGTTGTACACCCAATTCACGTCATGATGGGTCACGTTTAGGTCCATTCTCTCATTCAAGGCTTCTATACTTCCCAGGACCCTAAACATGTTTGGGGCACACTGAGTTGGGGATAACCTAAAGAACCTAAGGTAGTTCCTAGTAATAGTACCTATGGGGATGGTCATCCCGCCTTCTATGTAAGCATACATGGGAATAACCACTTCCCCTGTTCTTCTAGCACTGGCCCATTCCCCTTGGGCTGCATACCTCATACCCACTGTTGAGGGGATCCTATACTTAGTACGGAAACTTCTCATACCCTCCTTGGACTCAACCAGACATCGAAACTTACCCTCTTTCCCCATTTTCCTAAAGGGTTTCGTAGAGAAATTAACAAGTTTAAGATGAAAGCTGTAAAGGTTTTAAGAAGACTTACAGGTTTGAAAGAGGGTCCTCGGATAAGATTTTAGTATTTGTAGATGCCTAGGAAAACGACGAAAAAAGAGAAAGACAGGTTCAGTGTATGAGCTCTAGAATTGTGTGATCGCTAAAGGTAAGAAAGAGAATTGATTTGAAAATTCCTTTATAGTCGTGCAGAAGTTATGAGTGGGAAAGTTCCAGCTCGTAAAACGAGACAGACCCTCTACCGTTCGATTTACATCTTACTGTTGAACGTGGGGGACAGGGGCGTCGCCAAAATTTAATGCTGCCGCGCTCGGGACGCTAAAGCGTCAGGAGCATGCCCAAAACATAAAAGGGTATGGGCTTGTGACATCAAAATCAACATTTTCTCCCGAGGAGTCGAAAAGCAAGATTTTGAGGGGCTATTGTGGAGGCCATTTAATCAATAATTGTTAAAACCGTGTTAACTGGGCCTGTGGCCAATTCGAGGACGTTAAACTATCCGAGGAGGCCCACATAAGGTTATAAGGGGAACCAAATGAAAAGAGGAGTAGATATCACATGAGATGGGTCCAGTATTCGTCCGAGGACAAAATCTTTCTCGGCAATATGTGTCCGAGGACGACCTGAACGACGTATTGTCACAAACACACTTCGAAGTTGTATTACCACTAAAGGTGGGACATGGGGCCAAGGGTAAGAAAGAAAAGATAAACAAATATCTTTAACAACTGCTGCCTCCGCATTAATTGCCTCTCAACCAACTCTCTGGCCGTATTAATGTGGAGGTGATGCCTGAACAGTGATGAAGCAGCCTTACAGCTGCTGGTTGAAGGTTCCAGGAAGTGTTGAATGGGACAGGAAGGAATTCCCCGAATCCAACCTACACGTGTGTGGTGAAGATGACACCAAGAGGGCAGTATATAACATGGAAGAATGCATTGAGAGAAAAGATCGCAACTTCTGAACAATTGATGCCTAGAAGAAAATCTTATGAAATAAAGAACTTAGCTTGCTTCAATGACAAATTGATCGTAATATTTGTATTTATCCATCTAGAAACGTTAAGTTTAATCGTTTTTCTTTTGAAGTTAATCTAGTTCTTTTATATCCACGCTCTACAAATTTATTATTTGGGCCTTTAGCGTTCGAATCCAATACGAGTTTGGGATCGTTACAAATTGAGTCCTTACACTTCTTATATCTTATTGTTAAATACTCCCTCTGTCCCACTTTGTTTGTCCTCTATTCTATTTTTGGATGTCCCAAAATATTGTCCTGTTTCTAAAAATAAGAGTTATTAATTTACTAATGTTCCTATTATACCCCTATTTACTAATGTTCCTATTAATAATTCAATTTTTTGATAAATTTATTTAAGGGTGATTTTGGAAACTTATACATTTTTAAAAGATAGACAAGATAATAAATGATGTTCCCTTAAAAAGTTTGACTTTTCAAACAGGACAAATAAAGTGGGACGGAGGGAGTATGTTTTTTAATAAACTAATCCTTAAATTGTATGTTTCTTATGTTCTTAACATACATGTCAAATTTCATTCAAATCAGAAATTATTTACTATTTCATCAGTAAATTTAATTTTTTGTGCATAATTGTTTACTACAAAAACTTGAAAATTAAACAAGTTGTTGATGACATAGTTATTAGTTTTTGATTTTTTTGAAAATTTTCAAACATAGAAGATATAGTAAGAACATGCAATCCATTAGTTAGATTTTCAAAATTTAGATCCAATAAAAATATAGTATAAGATAAGTTTGAAAAGTTTCTAACTTTTTCCTATTTATAATGCCTAATTGGAAGTTGTATACAAATTAATATTAGGGTGGGGCTAGGTCTGTCTAATCCCTATGACCAGAATTTGGGAAACAGTAAATATGCATGAAAATGGTAGGTATCTAGCACAGAAGCAGATCCAACTACACAATTTCTAGGTTAAGTATTGTATCAAGGACGCCATGATCTTTCCATCAAAATGATCTAATTCCAGTACACTTTGAAATTTTGAATTCTTTAATTCACCATCTATTTTATCACACATATGTGTCGCAATGATTAATACTTTGTATCTTTATCATATCATATATAATATATTAAAGATGAAGCTCAATCAATAATCTAAATTATATTCTAATTGCATCCTGATTTTGTGTCAAGTGTCATTCTAATAGTTCTATTATTTGATGCAAATGTCTTTAAATATTAAATGCACTCTAATTTTAAATTGAATGTCCTTATAATTATTGTGTCTAAATATATAAAACTCAATTCGAATGTATTTTACTTTTATATGATACCACGAATATTTATAATTTATTATTTATTAAATGTGCGTTTGGCATTAGAGTTTTACTCAGCTTATTTTACTATTCAGCTTATTTTTGATACTATTCATGGGTCCCACTACACTTTTTGGCACTATTCATAGTTCTTACTATACTATTTTAACTAACTTTTACCTTTATCTATAGTACTTTCAGCAAAAAGTTTTCAGTTTCAACTATATAAATTGTTCTCAAATGAACCCTAAGTAAAAACACTCTCTCTCTCTCTCTCTCTCTCTCTCTCTTAATAAGTGAGAAAAGGAGAATTCAAATCCAAATTCTTTTTTGTTGAAGAATTAAGAAAAATCATAAAAAAAACATAAGACTCTTGACCTAAGGCAATAGAACTTTAAATTTAAGACAAAAAAAAAAAAATGTTGGCAAATAATGTACCACAGATTAATTTTTTAAGTTTCAAGAAGTGTGAGGGTTTGGTAAATCAACTAGCAATTCTAGTGTTTCCAAAAAAAAGACATTCATGGCTCAATTCCTCCTTCTCCCAACTATCATTTTTTTTTTAAGTGTGATAAACTATTGGTTCTTAATGGTTTTAAAAATCAGAATGGTCAAAAAACCGAAAAAATGTCTGGTTTCTGGTTTTTACTAGACCGGTTCAACTAACTAGTTGAATCAGCTAGTCCGATCCTATTTTTAAAACATATTTCTTAGTCTTTAACAATGCATAATTATTTACTCCCTAGTCCCAAAAAACACATGTGTAGTAGTGGTACACTCATGGTTGCTCTAAGGGCTTATAAGCCATGAGTGGGGCGCATCTCCAACCGATGTGGGACAAAGGTGTCAAGCCAAAATGGCTACAAGGCAAAGCCCTTGGTCTGAGGTGAAAATCCTTGACTTCCATACTCGGGGCCGAGAAACAAAATCTTGCAGGCTTGGCTCCCCAAAGAGGACAATAAGCTTGCGGGGTGTGGAACAAAATCCTCCCCCACAATATATATATATATATATATATATATGAAGATCCAATTCAACATGTCAAGCAAGCACAATTAGAAAACCAATACTCATTATGAACTTGAAAGATTTGAAAGTTGCACTAACACACGTGCGCGCGCACACACACACACACACACATATATACTAGCCTTATCAGACGCACTATGTGTAGGGAATTAGCCCGAAATTCCCAACCTATGAGAGACAAAAAATAGAGAGAACCCACGCCAAAAGAAAAATAATCACACACACAAAACAGTATTAACGTGATTCGACAATTTGCCTGTTGACCCAAGCCTTCGCTCCATGGACTAAGCCTCAGAAAATCTCCTATCAAAAACCACGTAACATTATTCGGGTTTGGTCGGGTCGTCAACTGGATCAAACATAACTAGGCTCCACAAAGCCCAACACTATGCACGTGCGATGAGGCTTTTTTTTTTTTTTTTTTGGTTTTGTTTTGTCTAGTGTCATAATTTGTATATTACCCTGTCTTGCAATATACAAATTATAAGATAATATAAATATTATATTTAGGAACTACAATTTAAAGATACAAATTAAATAAATGCAAAAGTCAAAGTACTCTATCAAATTGATATGTCCAAGAACACAAATATATACATAACTTGTTGAGTTTATGATCAAACACATAGTTTCAAAAGTAAATATACACAAATATATACACAACTTGTAAGAAAAGTTCCTTTTAGAAAGTGATATCCATGCATGCTTCATAACCACTTCATTGGCCTCCACCCTATACAATTGAAGAAAAGAAAAGAAAAGAAAAAAAAAGTATAAATTGGAAAAAAAAAAAAAAAAAAAACATGTTTGCAATCTATATATGTCTCAATAGAAGCTAAAAATAAGAAAATATTCAACCAATAGACTAACATGTACCAAAAAACAAATGGCATTCAAGATTATCAGTGTTAGACTACTATAAGATTAATATAATGCAACACCTATATTAGAATTGAATAATACCAAAATTGTAACACATATATTACACAATTAAACATGCACATAGACAGAGGAGAAAAATCCCATAGATAATTTACTCAAAAAATCAAATGCCAAAATGCTGCTAATGGTTCACAGAATATGGAAGAAGATAAATGAAGCTACAATCAAAGGCCAAATTTTAACAATTTAGATTGTTTACCTCAAGGTGTTACATTACTTGATAGAAGAGTAACAAAATACTTGCACCACACAACATATAACAAACTTAGCCTTCCCCTTACTTCTAAAACCATCAAGTCTACAAAACTAATAAACTATCACAATTTCACATAGGAAATAGCCTTCTTTAAGAACCACAGATTAAGAATATGCAGACTAGTGGAGAAAAATTTTAATCTGTCAGGAAAAGGGGGAGTTAGAAAAGGGAAGGGAAAGAAGGGGATGGTTAATTAAATACAACTAGAAGAGCAAAATCAAATTCAAATCTACCATTTGAACATAAGAATCCCCATCTAATCTATTTCTTTTGTCATTTTCCACATGCATGAACCAAAAAATATGTTAATTTAGTTCATAAGCAAAACAGAGCCGACACTTTCAAATCCCCCCCTCCTCCCTTAAAATGCAAAATTTACATGAACTAGTGCAAGTCTCCACCATATACGACACTTTCAATAAACTAAACAAAAAGAAAGAATATATAGCAATAGAACAACCAAAAACATCAACATCCAAGAATCTAGCATTCAGGAAAAAACTAACCTTGATCGTGGTAGTCAACTTTCTTAACTACTTGCTTTTGAGGACAAGCTTCTAATCTTCCCTTGCCTACCTCATTGTGATCTGGTGAGGATGCAAAAGCCTTGGAAATATTAATATCTAGAATGCTAGGATGCCATTAAAGTAAACAAAAAAGGCAGTGACCATTGATATCTGGATTAACTGCCTAAGGACCATGTACATTACACTAACAAGATTTGGTCTAATAAATCTCAGTATGCATTAGTGGGAAACAAAAGGAATCTTCACACAAAGGAAAGGAGAGACAGGGGGTGAGCAAAGCTCAAAATCACATATTTAAAAAAAAAAAAATATATATATATATATATATATATAAGATTTTGTACATTAGCAAGCAGAAATATTTCTGAACCTTTAAAAATTCCACTAATCCCCAACTTTCAAACTACATAATTTGTCAAAGATATGAAAGCATCAAACATACAAAAAAAAAAAAAAATCTAAAACTATTTTCTTTTTCTTCCAGTTTGGTGGCTATGAAAATTGACAAAAGAAAAGAAAAAAAATTCCCAATTTCTTTTTCTCAATCTAGGCTTCAAAATAAAAATCAACTCAATCAAGCCATATACTTGTATCAGGCTACTTCATTCTACTTCACTGCTCAAAATCCAAAGCTAAAATTTCGTTTTTTTTTTGCTAAGTCTTCTCTAGAAACAAATAATTAAAAATTAAATTTAAAGAGGAGCAAAAGATTATCCCTTTGTTAGAGAAATTTCTCAAACCAACCGGAATGAGAGATTGAAATTCCTCAAAGAAAACCCAGAAAAAGAGAATGACCTTCTCCTCCGCTGCTCCTCAAATCACAATCTTCAATTATCTCTCACCTTTGCCTCCTTCAAATCTCACGTTTTTTTTTTTTTTTCCCTCTCAAAAAAACCTTTTTTTTTTTTTTATAATTTTTTTTTACAGTTTTTGGTTGTTTGCGTGAGAGAAACCAAATTCAAGCCACTAGAGATAAATTTCAAAATTGAGATACAATATCATGGATGGAGATAAAGACGGAACTGAGAGGAGATGGGAAAAACAGAATAGATGAGAAAAAAAACGGAACAGATGATAAACTTTCCCGCTTCCTAATTTTTTTCACAAATAAAACTTTCCCACTACCCAATATTTGTCTCGCGAAATAATGCAACAGTATTCGGCTCAACACTATTGCATTGCCTTGGTTTACTCTCAACTACTAATTAAAGGCTTGCTTTAATTTTATGGGAACTCTTTTTTTTATTTAACCCATCTTTTAATGGGCACAAACCAATGTCCGCCCACTCCACTCTTGTAATTTTTTTTTTCTTTTAAATTCACAAATGGTTGAATGGGCATAAAAAACAAAATATTGGATGGTCAATTATGCTTAGAATTTAATATTTTTTATTGGATCATGCTAACGAGTGCCCTTAGGGCACTCATTAATAATTAATTTTAGGAAAATTTTGATATCACTTTTATGAGAAATGAAAAAAACTGTCAAAATATTAATTACTTTTTTTTCATTTCACATAAAATTTTTCTTTAAGTGGATTATTAACCAGTGCCCTAAGGGCACTCGTTAGCATTTCCCTTTTTTATTTGCATTATGAAAGTTATGACATAATAAATGTATTTGAAATATAATTCTTTATATTTAGAATGTGTTTGGAAATTGCTTATTTTGCTGAAACTGAAAAATTATTGCTAAAAGTACTGTAGATAAAGTGCAGTGGGCCCATGAATAGCAGTAAAAATAAGCTGAATAGTGAAATAATTTTAATTTTTAATCCTAACCCAAACGCAAACTTTGGATTATTTTAGTTAATTTTTCAATTTTTACTAATTTAATATATTTATTTATCTTTTAAATAATTATTATATTAATTATGACATTATCATAGTTCGACTGAAGTACCTTAAAAACTTTGAACCTTTCTCTTTTCGGGTTGTTTGAACGGTCCGAGTTTAAAAATCATATTTACCACATCAACAAGTGTGAAATGTTTTGTCAAATTTTGTGTCTAAGGACTTTCTTAAAAAAAAATTCTACGTGGTTCATGTTAATTAATCATAAGTTTGCATCTAAAATAAGATTATAGAGTTTATGCAATATTTAATTTTTTTTATGTCATATTTAGAGAGTGAGAGAGAGAGAGAGAAATATGATAAGATAGAGTTCAATTGATGGGGTGTGGCCATGAGTCGTCAATCGTGAGTTTTGGCCATGGGATTAGACCATGAGATAGAGAAAGTTCACATCATCGATTTTAGAACATGGGTCTATGGGGAAGAATGATTTTCAGCATATATGGGGAAGATGGGTTTTTGGCCATGGGTTTTAGGGAAGAAGAACATCGAAAAAGTATGGAGATTTTGGGTGTGGCATGTTGTGGATCTTTGGAGATTTCAGGGTGTGGCTAGCTAAGGTTTGGAATTTGATGATTTTACTTGAGTTTGAGATAATAAGGGCTTTGGGATTTATTATTTTGTAATTAAGCTGAATTTTTTGGGTTTTTTGTGTTTGTTTTCCAAGAAAATTTATAGGTTTATGAGTTTGTTGGAGATTGGTTTGTTTAATGGGTTTATGGATTTGAAGGGGTGACTACAGGTCAGTCTAGGTCAGGTTTGTGTCCAACCTGCGACTAACCTATTAGAATCGAGTGGAGGAAGTTCAAACTTGCCGCTAACTAGCGAGGGAGTCAGATTAGAATAGTCGGATTCGCGCTAGAAAGCGGTTGGTTCGAAATAAACTGTCCACGGTGGAAAAATCCGTCCAAAATAGTTTATTGCAAACGAAGTTTTGCCAGATCTGGCGGAAATCTCACCAGATATGGTGAGATCTCGCTAGATCCAGTGAGATTTCCACCAAATCTGGTTGAGATCCCACTAGATTCGATGAGATATCCCAAAATCTAGCGTAAAACTCGTTGGATCTAAAGTATTTTAACCAAAAACTTGCCAAAAAAAGCTTGAATCACAGGATTTTGGTAAGGTGCTGGTTGGGTTGGTTGAGGCGGGTTTTAGAGGAGAGAACCCGCCAACTAACCCACTGGAGTTGGTTTATGGGACCTGTAACCTGCCGCCGATTATTGGAACCAGTTTTTGGGATCTATAACCCACCGCCGACTGTCGGAGCTCTCGGGTCAGTTGGATATGTCTTGATTTAGGGAAGAACATGTTCTTATGTTCTTCCAAAAAAAAAAATGAAAAGCAACAAAAAAAAAAAATTTATTATTTAATTTAATTAGATTGAAGGTTTGTTTTTTTAATTTAATTTAATTTTTGTTTAAATTTTGCTGACGTGGCATTTTTAAATGGCAAATAACTTTGTTTTATTATTATTATTATTTTATTAGTTACACTAGCATTTAACTTGCCAACAGTGCACTCCATTTGCTATGTAGACAATTTCCATTATTGAGATGATAGTAGGGACCAAAATGGTAACGATTTTCGATTTTGAGGGAGTACATAGGCGCTCCAAAAAAGTAAAAACCAAAATGAGAATTGGCTCAAAATATAGGGACCAAAAGTGTATTTTTGCCTTAAATATATAAAATGCCTCAATTTTAGTTTTTGTCTTAAACCTCCAAATGCATCAAGCCGTCCTTGACCTTTATTACAACAACTTCATTTGATGAGAAATAAGGTTTTACCTATTAAAACAAAATATTTTGATGTGAAATAAGTGGTTACTTATTGCAACAACATTATTTTGATGTGAAATAAGTGGTTACTTATTGCAACAACATATTTCAACATAAAATAAGATTTAACTATTACAACAACGCATTTAGATGTAACAAGGTAATTCTTGCAACAATCTTAAATTGATGTAATACATTTAAGTTACTATTACAACAAAAGGTATATTCTTCACCTATTACAACAATATATTTTGATGTGAAATAAGTGGTTACTTATTGCATCGATATATTTCAAAATAAAATAAGGTTTAGTTATTACAACAATACATTTAGATGTAACAAGATAATTCTTGCAACAATCTTAATTGATGTAATAAATTTAAGATATATTTTTGTTGTTGTAATATTACTTGTTGTAATAGGCCTTTTTTTTTCTTTTAGTGTATATATATATATATATATATATATGCATGGTATTTACTTGAGGATTGAAAACCTACTTATCTTTGTGTTTTTTTGTTTTAGATAGCAATGTTAGGATTTGTATAATTTTAAAATTATTGAATAAATATTAATAAGTTTAACTGAGTTTATTCTTAATATAACTATATAAGTAGTGAATGCAAAATAATGCATTTTACATCAAGTAATATGTTGCATAACTATCCAAATGGCAAATACATATTGTTTTCTTTATAAAAAAAATAAAAAAAATAAAAAAAATTTCATGTGAAAAATACGGGTCAACCCGACCCAACCCGCAACCCGATTGACCCGAACCTGATTTCAACCCGCTTAAAATGACCCGTTTTTTGACCCGTGACCCGATTGACCCGACCCGCCCGTTTTGCCATGTCTAGACATATTAGCCTCCATGCATATTCTGATGTCCATTTTGATAGAATCTCTCTCTCTCTCTCTCTCTCTCTATGTATATTGATATGTACTATTGAGATAGGAGGACTTGTCATTTTGCTTTAAATCTTTAGCCGCCTGCTTATTATAAATAACCTCCCCATCAAGTGCTGTTGAAGTAGATGCATCATATCCTAATGGCGAATCAAATAAAGTTTATGAACGAAGGACATGAGAAAATTCATAACTGGTACGCTCAAGCATCAGCAACAGTGAGTGGCAATTATTTATATATATGAAAGAACCTCTCCTTTTTTTTTTGGGCATGTACTGAACCTAGAACCACAATGTCTCTATCTTTAGTTCTTCACATACAAGATAAAATAATGGGTTTTTGTTTTTGAAAAGGAAAGATGGTTTTTATTAATTAAAAAGATTTACTTATATATTTTTAGCAACATCTCTTTACACTTTGATTTAATAAGTTACGTATAACATGCAAGCAATAAGAAGAAGAAAAAAAAAATGCTACTCATTTACAAAAATGTGGTACTATTATTATTATTATTATTTTTTTTAATAAATCTAGCAAGTCATTAATTAATTTTTATACTTTGTTATTATAAATAATTAACTTGTAACCTCATGTATATGCATGGATACACTTAAAGATATACAATAAGATGCATAATATAATTTCTATATATATAATTTAAATTATATTGATAGTCATTTTTATATTTTGTTAACTCTTTAAAAAATTTTGTAAAGATATTATTAGATATAAAATGTAAATTGTCCATTTTTATTTATTTATAATTATTGTGAAGCATTTTTTTTTTTTTACTATTCATTAATTCTAGACTTTTTGGTTTTTGTACTTAATAACTCACTTGGATGAATATTTATGATGTGGTCCCATATTTGATTCTAAAATTAAGAAATAAAACTCTTTAAGAATAAATAATTTAGGACACATGACGCAAAATTGGAACTCTAATTTGGAATTGTAATTTGAGTTTTTCTCAGCTTCACCTATTATTATATATATAGATATAGATGTGGTAAGCCCTAGTCACGTATCAACAATATATCCTTAAAGGATTACTTTAGTCATAGTTAATATAATTATAGTCGAGACTCCTTGTAATTGTCACAGTTAATCTAATTATAGTCAAGGCTCCTTGAAATTGTCTATAAAATGACCAATTTAATCACAATTAAGAATTTTTATGGTTATTTATAAATCTCATATCAATTCAGCATATGCTTGATGTGGTACTCAATACACACCTACATAATACACACTCAGCTAATTTAATATCAATCCACCAGTCAATGTGTAACTTAAATTGGTTATAATATTTATTTCTCATTTTATTTGAATTATGAATTCTCTTAGAATGTTAAGGGTCTTTCTGCATCTTTAGGGGTACAATTTTATTTCACATTCTATTTCGACTATGAATTTGTTAGAATATTAAGGATTTTTAAATTTTTTTTTTTCTATCTATTCTTAAGATGGTGAGATAGGATCAAACCGGCATAAGAGAAAGGGCACATGGGCACCATTGGGTTGTGAGTTGTGACTTCTATATAGAGCCAACCAAGGTTTTAAAAACTGGATCGAACTGGTTGGTCCGACCAATTGAACTAGGAACTGGAGGCCAATCCAGTCCAAAGAAAATGGCTAAAACCAAGGTGAAACAAGAAAAAATTGGTCAAAAACTAGTAAAAACCAAGAATCAGAGGCAAATCCGGTTTTGCCTCTGGTCCGGTTTTTAAAACATTGGAGCCAACTATTTAAGCTTGGAAACTACTTTTTTTTTTTAAGCACTTATGTTTATTTATAATCTATATAAAACCAAAGATGTTTAACTATTTAAGCTCGGCAATTTGCTTTCAAAATATTGTGAAATATAAGTTTTTGAGGCATTACAATTTTAAATGCCATTATTCTAATATAATTTTTTAATTAAATTTAAAGTATATTCTATATTTAAACATTTTACTATAATCTTAATAAATTATATCTTATATTGTGAAATATAAACTTTTGAGGCATTATAATTTTAAATTTCATTATTCTAGTATTTTTTTATTATTAAATTTAAAGTATATTCTATATTTAAACCTTTTACAATAATCTTAATTCATTATGTTTTGTTTAAATGGTAGAATATAGGACGTGTGTTCGCCGCCGGCGGGGGAGGGGGGGGGGGAGGGGTTATATAAAAAAGAGGTTACATATACAAACACAATTACAAGAATACCTACTGCTAGAAAATAAAATTTCTTATACACACAAAATTATAATAAATTCCTATTAATAATTAATAACAACCATAATTATCAAAATTTAAATTTAAACAAAAGAAAAAAAATTATGTTAAAATTTCTCAGCATGAGTTACCAACTAGTAATATATAAAAAATCGAAGACTTTAATTTTTAGTTAAATTGATAAAAAAAATTTCCATCTAAGTTTGTAGGGGTAAAGTCCCCAAATCATACAATGGGCCTTGGGCCCCATATAGAATTCGACCACGTCCGAGGAGAAGGTGTGGGCACTAAAAGGGCTCCCAACCCAATTCTTATAGGCCCAAACTTGTTTAAAAGGCAGTCCGAGGAGGAATGTCTCCTCGGACGTACCAAGTAAGGCTCAAACATGCACCCTGCCAGCAATAAAGATTCGCTCCAACGAGTATTAGTAGCAAGGATGAGTCCCACAAGCCCGGAAGAGGGAAGAAAGTATAGGATGTCAATGGAGAGACTACAGCTGCCACATTAAATGCATGACAGCTACTTTTCTGGCCGCATTAATGTGGAGAGGACTTGCGAACAATGTTACCTTGGCTACTACAACTCACAGAAAGATGGGGGAGATGTCCGATGGGGCGGACACTCAAGTGAAGGTCCAGATGATCAACAAGTGTAAGGTTTTGATGACTTCAAGGGGGCTATATAAGAGAGGGGAGTCCCCATGAAGAGGGGACTGGAAAAAGAGAGGAACTTAGAATAGAAGAAGAAGAGAGGAACCATAGCCTTTGATCAGAGATAGAGATACACCCCATACGTCTCCTCGGACCATATATCTAATGGACATGAAGAAGATTTTCTTATTTTCGATTGTTGTATGGCCCAAAGTTAACTAGCATGCACTTCGTTAGGGCCTAGTTCTGTAACTCACTATCTACAAATTCATTGTTTAGGGCTCCTTGGGCCAGAACCCCATAACTGTTAGGCCTGGACCCCGAACTGTGACCCTACAATTGGCGCCATCTGTGGGGAGAACTCGTGCCTCGACAAGTGAAACCGTTAGAAATGGAAGGATTAGGTCTGCGCCAAACGGGACACGCAGACTCCCAACGGCAAGACAACTTCTTGAATCTCGAATGGGAGAAAGATTAAGACAAGCAACAAGAGGGTAGTGTAAACACCTCCCACATGAGCAGAAGTCGCTCAAAAGGGAAAAGTCACGCATCCCATAAGCGAAACGATCATAGGGCTCTACAGCAAGAAATCGACGACTTGAAAAGAAGTTACGCCGAGCGCAGCGAAAGCGTCCTTCCCCCAGCTCGGACACTAGCGATGAGGAGGACAATGAGTACAGGCGGAGATCGAGAACCCGCCAAGTGAAACCTTTTCCTACGAGGAAGAGCAACCTCGCAAACGCGGCCACAAAAGCCCATCTTACTAGGGCCTAGCAAACGACGCCATGAGTAAGGCCCTGGACTGCATCTCTTAGTCGCCCTTCACGCGTAGGATAGAGAGGGCTGAGCTTCCTCGGCGGTTCCACCAACCCGCATTTGCTATATATAATGGTCGGATGGACCCAATAGAGCACGTAAGCCAGTTTAACTAGAGGATGACCATCCATTCCAGGGACGAGGTGTTGATGTGCAAAGTGTTTCCGTCCAGCTTGGGACCTATGGCGATGAGATGGTTCGATGGCCTCAAGCCAAACTCCATAAACTCTTTTAAGCAGTTGATACAGGCTTTCGGTTCTCGCTTCATAACTAGCAGCAGAGTCCCTCGGCCCCTAGATTCCCTCATGTCCTTGTCCATGCGAGAAGGAGAGACCCTGAAGGCCTACTCAGACAGATATTGGGAAATGTATAATGAGATAGAGGGAAATTATGATAACGTCGCCATTAGCACATTCAAGAGGGACCTACAGACAGAGCATGGTTTAAGAAAGTCCCTGACTGGGAAACCGGTCACTAGCGTGTGCCAACTCATGGATAGAATCGACAAGTACAAGAGAGTCGAAGAAAACCAACAGATGGGAAAGGGCAAAGCGAAAGTTGTCCCTTAAGAGAGGAGGGACTTCAGGTCGGACCACTTTAACAACAGTAACCGGCCGAGAAGGGATTACTCAGAGCAGTCTGGATCCACAGGGGCACAGGCAGTCCATGCTGTGTTCTGAGAACCATTACATAAGATCCTAGAGAAAGTGAAGAACGAACCGTTCTTTCAATGGCCAAGCAGGATGGCAGGCGACCCTACGAAACGTAACTAGAATCTGTATTTCGAGTATCACCAAGATCCGGGTCACACCACCGATGATTGCAGGAATCTGAAAAACCACTTAGACCGGCTGGTCCGAGAGGGGAAGTTGAGACATCTGTTGCGTCACTCTGTTGGATGGCAGAAGCAGTCGAACATCGAAACAAGGCAAAGCGCATTGAGACCACCCATTGGCACGATAAATGTCATTCTCGCCATACGAGGAAGGACCGGCTCCCATCCTTTCAGAGTAATGTCGATGGGCTGGCTCCTCGTTGAAGCTGATGACTGGGAGTCCAAGAGGGCTAGAGGGATGGCCACGCCCCTAATCGAATTCTCGGATGAGGACAAACTGGGAACCCTCCAACCCCACGACGATGCCCTGGTCATCACGCTCAGGATTGGGGGATATAACGTGAAGAGGGTGCTAGTCGATCAGGGCAGCGCTATGGAAGTAATGTATCCCGACTTGTACAAGGGGCTAAAGCTGAAACCAGAGGACCTGACAGCATACGACTCCCCTTTAGTGAGTTTCGAGGGAAAAATCGTCACTCCGAAAGGCATGATTAGGCTGCCTATACAAACAGGCTCGAACGTAGTAGAGGTGGACTTCATAGTGGTAGACGCATACTCCCCTTACATCGCCATCGTAGCCAGACCATGGCTTCACGCCCTAGGGGCTGTGTCATCAACCTTACACCAAAAGGTGAAGTATCCGTCGGAGGGTCGAGTGAAACAAATAATAGGGAACCAAGCCATGGCTCGGCAATGCATGATGTCAGCCATCTCGCAACGACCGAGTATTGAGCCCTCCACCTCAGCCAAGAATGGCTTATAGCAATTAACGACCCCGGCCCTAGCCTCGGGTAATGAGGGACCTACCAAGGAAGCAAGTTGTGAGGATTTGGAGAAAGTTCTTATGGGCTCCGACCCGGAAAGATTTTTTCAGGTCAGCTCAGAACTATCGCCCCAAGAGAAGGAAACACTAATTGACTTCCTCAGACAGAATGTGGACGTGTTTGCATGGGACACCTACGAGGCTCCGGGGGTTGATCCAGATTTCATTTACCACCACCTTAACGTTAGCCCGGCCGTAACACCTAAGAAGCAACCTCCTCGGCGATTGTCGAAAGAGCATGCAGATGCGGTGAGAGAGGAGGTTATAAAATTGAAGAAAGTAGGGGCTATCAAGGAGGTATTCTACCCCGAATGGCTGGCCAACACAGTCGTGGTGAAGAAGAAGAGTGGGAAATGGCGGGTCTGCGTTGACTTCACAGACCTGAATAAGGTCTGCCCGAAGGATCCTTTCCCTATGCCATGGATAGACCAACTGGTGGATTCGACCGTGGGACACCCTCGAATGAGTTTTTTGGACGCATTCCAAGGCTACCATCAGATACCCCTGGCTGTCGAGGACCAAGAAAAAATGGATTTTGTCACCCCCGTTGGAAACTACCATTACAAGGTAACGCCCTTTGGCTTGAAGAATACCGGGTCGACCCACCAGAGGATGATGATCAGGATGTTTGAACAACAGATGGGTAAGAACATCGAAGTCTATATAGACGACATGGTGGTGAAGAGCAAGTTAGTGTCCAACCACGTTAGAGACCTCAGCGATGTCTTTGGAATTCTGAGAAAGTACAGGCTGCGCCTAAACGTGTTCAAGTGTTCATTTGGAGTGGGGTCAGGGAAATTCTTAGGTTACATGGTGACCCATAGAGGCATTGAAGTCAGTCTCGATCAAATTAGAGCTATCCATAGCCTGCAGCCTCCTCGAAACCCCAAAGAGGTCCAAAAACTCACTGGCATGATTGCCACCTTAAACCGTTTCATCTCCCACTCGGCGGACAAGTGCAGCCTCTTCTTCCTCTTATTAAACAAGTGGAAAGGCTTCGAGTGAACTGAAGAGTGCGCCTTAGCCTTCCAGTAGCTTAAGGAATACCTGACTCGACCGCCAATAATGTCCAGTCCTGAAGCCAACGAGGTGTTATTCGCCTATATTGCGGTAGCCCCTCACGCAGTGAGTTTAGTGCTGATCCGGGAAGACAACAGCACACAACAGCTTGTCTACTACGTAAGCAAATCGTTGCATGAGGCAAAGATCCGTTACCTCCCCCCACAAAAAGGCCGTCCTGGCAATCGTGCAAGCCAAGCGAAAGCTCCCCTATTATTTCCAGGCACATACCGTTGTTATACTAACCCAACTTTCGCTCAGATCAATACTCCGAAGTGCCAACTACACGGGCAGAATAGCAAAGTGAGGGACGATTCTGGGCACCTTCAACATAAGGTACATGCCTCGCATCGCTGTGAAGGGTCAGATTCTCGCGGATTTGGTAGTTGAGTTTGCAGAACCCACACCAGAAGGAGGAGGAAGGCCACTAAATCTAGACGAAAAACTGATCGGCACAGTCTCTTAGCAAGAGCCCACTTGTTGGAAAGCACACGTTGACGGCGCGGCCAACTAAAGGGGCTCAGGGGTGGGGCTGGTCCTAGTTTCCCTCGAGGGGATTTCCATCGAAAAATCGTTAAGGCTGGGCTTCTCCGCCATGAATAACGAAGCAGAGTATGAGGCATTATTGGAAGGAATGTCAATGATCCAGAAACTGGGTAGGAAATCCATAAACATATTCTCGGACTCAAGACTTGTCGTGGGATAAGTAAATGAGGAATTAGAGGCAATGGATGAAAGAATGCAAGAGTACCTAGTCCAAGTTGAGTGCTTGCGGGCGCATTTCGATCACTTCAATCTAGTGCACGTGTCTAGGAGCGGGAACACCCACGTTGACTCCTTTGCAACGCTCGCCACCTCCTCGGCTCAACCACTTCCTCGAGTCATACTCGTAGAAGATCTATACAGCCCAACGATGGCGAGAACCGACTTAGTACGGGTTCACAGCGTTAGGGCAGGGCCTAGCTAGATGGATCCTCTAGTACTATTCTTAAAGAACGACACCTTACTAGAAGATAAGAACGAGGCCGACAAGATTAGAAGAAAGGCTTCTCGATTCTGGCTGTTCGAGGACTCCAAACTGTATAAACGCTCATTCTCAAGACCGTACTTGCTATGTGTGCACCCAGATACCACTGAACTTATCCTGGAGGAATTACACGAAGGAATTTGTGGAAGTCATACGGGAGGTAGGTCCCTGTCCCATAGGGCCATAACGCAAGGTTATTGGTGGCCGAGCATGCAGAAAGAGGCGCAGGAATATGTGAAGAAGTGCAACCCATGCCAAAGGTTCGTCCCGAATATACATCAACCAGGCGGAACCCTTAATCCGCTATTTAGCCCTTAGCCATTCGCGCAGTGGGGCCTGGACATCCTAGGACCATTTCCTAAAGCAATAGGGAACAAAAGGTTTCTTCTTGTCGACACGGATTATTTCACAAAATGAGTCGAAGCTGAGCCGCTGGCAAACATTAGAGATGTTGATGCCAAGAAATTTGTTTGGAAAAATATCGTCACCAGGTTCGGAATCCCTCACACCCTAATCTCGGTCAACAGTCTCCAATTTTATAGTAAAGCTTTCAGAAGATATTGTAGCGAGTTGGGAATTGCCAATAGGTGCTCCACACCGACTTACCCACAGGGGAATGGACAGGCTGAAGCCATCAATAAAACCATAGTAAATGGGTTGAAAAAGAGGTTAGATGACGCGAAAGGAAGGTGGGTAGAAGAACTGCCCCATGTCTTGTGGACGTATCGCACCACGCCACGCAGGTCCACAGGGGAAACCCCCTTTTCGATGACCTATGGAGCTGAGGCTGTTATTCCTCTAGAGACAAATTTCCTAACACTGAAGATCAGCTCATTCTACCCCAATGCTAACAACGGACTGCTGGAAAAAAGCTTAGACCTCATCGAGGAAAGAAAGGAGAGTGCAATGATCCAACTTGCCTACTACCAGTAGAAGCTCAAGCAAGGTTACGATGCCAAGGTGAAGCTAAGGCCCCTAGCACCCGAGGATCTGGTATTGAGGAAGGTCCTGGGCACTGCAACAAATCCCGCGTGGGGAAAACTCGGACCAAATTGGGAAAGCCCATATCGTATCACCTCGGTGGCCGGCATAGGGGCCTATTTTTTAGAAGATTTAGACGAACATGTAGTGTCACGCCTTTGGAATGTAAATAACCTGAAAATGTACTATTATTAATGAAAGTTTGTAATTCTTGGCGCTACACTACTGTGCAATTTCATCTAAGTGTTAAACAGAACCCAAGTCCTGCCTGGCTCCTCGGATCACAGGCTTGGGGAAAATTAACCAGTGAGCAATTTCATCTAAATGTTAAACATAACCCAAGTCTTACCTGGCTCCTCAAACCACAGGCTTGGGGGAAATTAACCAGTGTGCAATTTCATCTAAGTGTTAAACAGAACCTAAGTCCTGCCTGGCTCCTCGGACCACAGGTTTGGGGGAAATTAACTAGTGGGCAATTTCATCTAAGTGTTAAACAGAACCCAAGTCTTGCCTGGCTCCTCGAACCACAGGTTTGGGGGAAATTAACCTCGATGCAGTTTTATCTAAGTGTTAACTATCATTTTTTCTCATGCATTCATTCATGCTTAACCGTATTGCTTAAATTTCGAATAACGTTAGGCTCTCAGCAATTAGTAGCATAACAGAAATTCATTCATAACAAAGTCAGAAAAGGAAGCAGTGAAACAGGATTCAAAGGAGAAATAATATCATTCATTGGGCTCCAAAATGCGTTCTCTTACAAACCTCAGCAAAATAAGGAGATAAAAGATAAAAAAGACAACTACAAGTAAAGTCCTACGCTAATGTCCTAGACTTTATCTTGGGTAGAACTCTTTGCAAGGACCTCTGCCTCAGGGTGATCACCTCCTGCCTTGGGCTCAGGTATGGCCTCCTTGGCTTGCACGACAACGTCCTTTATTGTGAGGGTATCCTCAAGCAACTTGTCCTTCACAAGTGGCTACACCTCCTCGGCTTCAGGTATGACTAAATTAGAAGTAGTGACCTTAGCAAAGACGGGCTCTTCAGGAGGAACCGAACCTGGAATGTCGTGAATATCTTCCGGAAAGAAGATATTCTCAATCTTCCTTAGGTCGGAGTCCGCAGGAACTGCCGCCCGGTCCAAGGCCACCCCCCAGGACATGGTAATGTAGTCCCTACATACCGTAGCCACCTCCTCGGTCAGCCTGGCCTCGGTATCCGCCACTCCACGCTCATAGGAGGCTGCTACTGCAGCCTCAGCCGCCTCCCTGGCCAAGCGAGCCGTCTCTTTTGTCTTTGATAGCTTGGCCTTAAAGTCCAGGACCATCTGCTTCTTGGTCGCGAGGTTTATTTCGGCCTGATGAAGTTGTTGGCGCATGTCCTTAGCCTGCTTGGTGCTGGTCCTAAGTCCGGCCTCAGCACTGTCACGGGCCTTCAGTGCCTCCTTCATTTCCTTATTCAGGCGATCCTTTTCCAGCCTGAGGGCGCCAGTAGCCTTCTCCACGGTGAGGCAGGACTGAACCTCAGTGTTCAGATCTTCGCGAGACTTCTTGGCCCACTCCTCAGCTACAAAAATTTGTTGAGTGACTTGCGTGGGAGTAATGGAAGATTTATTAAAAGAAAATAACAAATAGACAGGTGCGGAATAAAGAAACTGAATAAGGAAAAGTCTTCGTTTACCATGGCCATATCTCTCTTCAGCGACATAAAGAGATCCGGTTGCTGAGTAGCCTGAAGCCCCTCCATGTCACGAGGCAGGAGAAGGGGCTGCTGTAAGGCCTCAGCCAGATAAGATGCCTGTCCTCGTTGGGACTCCCACAAAGTCGCGTCCCACGAGATAGGGGCGCCGTCCAACTCTAGGCGTGGGGACCAGGTCCACTGCTCCCTCCTCATAGCCACCTCGTCTCAGCTATCAACAGATCTTGTTCTATTTTCCTTGGGCTCTTTGCCCTTCTTCTGTTGCTTAGCCTTTCAGGGCTGACCTCGCCCTCTTCCAACTCTTCTACTGGTCTCTTCCGCCTCAAATTGGGAAGAGGTTGTAGCGCTGGGTTAATTGTGGGGGGAAGAGGAGGAGGAAGCTTGGATGTAGCCTGTTCCTTAGGGGCATCCCTAGAAGACTGCCCCTTGTTTCTATTGGACAAGAGGCCCCTGAGACCAGACCTTGGCTTCAAATCCATGTCCTCTTCTTCAACCTCTTGGCTAGTGTCAACCTGAGTAATTACCAGGCCAAGGGTTGGAGTCGTCGAGGAACGATCTATGTCCGAGTCAGAGTCTGAGAGCTCTACAAGCCTGGCTGGTACCTCTCCATCCTCGGTGAAGCGAAATTGGTCAATTTGAGCCTCAAGAGATGAGTGCGAGGAATCAGCTCCTTCTCCTGTGACAACTGCCTCTAGAAGAACGCGCTGAACAGGTAATTGGTCGGGAGGTAGGTCTCTCCAAGCAAGAAAGCTTGGTATAGAAACGTCTATGGGAGCTAATCGGGGACTTCCAGCCCTGATGGCTTGACCGGCGTCCATTAAAGTGCGTGAAAGGGGCTCGTAGTCCAAGATAAGAGGAGCGGCACGCAGTTGCCCGTCCTTACTCATAAAGATTTCGGACCTTAGGTGGAAGTTAAGGGCCTGGACGTTGACTAAACTTAGCTGCGGAGTTGTTTGTTCTTTGTCTACAAAAACCCAAAGGAAGGGTTACGTTAGTCCGAGGAGGCAAATAATCAAAGCTAAAACTGAAATAAGGAAGAGAAGACTCGAGACTAAGATCCCCTCCAAGGGACCTGACCCTACAGTGCCCCACCTAGGGGTCCCGCCCTAACTGGGCAGTGAAGACCGTCGTGCCATGCTCCGGAGACGATCAAAAGGTCATCCTTCAGGCCTTTGTTGGACTTGGGGAGGCAGGATATCAGCCTCACCTCGTCGGACCTGGATTTCAGGTAATACGACTCGTTGAGGCAATGACATTCATATAGGTGAACTACATCGTGCCATGAGAGGCCGAGGTTCATCAGTTCGTTCAGAATGTCTACGCACCCCAGGATTCGGAACATGTTCGCGGTACACTGGTGGGGGGCCAGCCTATGACCACGCAAATAATCCCTAGTTATTCTCCCCATAGGGATTGTCATTCCTCCCTCTATGAAGGCTATCATTGGAATGGCGACCTGCCCCATCTTTCTCTTGGTTAAGACCTCGTCCAAGGAGCAATATTCTAGACCTACTCCCGGTGGGATACAGTATTTGGCCCTAAAGCCTTCCATACCGGCCGGAGAGTCTACCAGTTTCTCAAGCTTACCCATCCCACTAACCCTAGGCGACGCGAAGAAGTTTTACTTAAGGAAGAAAGTTGGGAAAGGCAGCGGAAGGTAAATGAGCACTTACGGGAGCGAAGATCCTAAACCTCTCGAGCTTGTGAAGAACTTGCCGGGAATCTTCAAGGAAGTGTCTGTGGAGTTTTGAATGCTTTGCAAAAGAAAGTGCAGGAGTGCTCTGGGACACTTGAGTGCTTTTTCAAAAAATGGAAGTAAATTCCCTTGGAAATCTTATATAGCTGGGAGAAACTGAACGGGCTTACTCCCTCTTAGAGAATTGGGAAAATATCAACCGTTGATCAGGCGCCCCACCGTTGGATTTGAAGGGCATAAAGCCGCCTAGCACAATAATTAGCGCCTCATGGGTTACGAAACGCCAGTAGCAATAATGAGGCACGTGGGGCTGTACCTCCACACGCGTAAAACAAGGATTTACAATAAGTGATCCCATAAGTGTTAAAATCCCGCCTTTTCTCATCGAATAAGAGGGAAAGAATCGGAATTTTGAGGGGCTATTGTAGGGGTAAAGTCCCCAGATCATACAATGGGCCTTGGGCCCCATATAGAATTCGACCACGTCCGAGGAGAAGGTGTGAGCACCAAAATGGCTCCCGGCCCAATTCTTATAGGCCAAACTTGTTTAAAAGGCGGTCCGAGGAGGAATGTCTCCTCGGACGTACCAAGTAAGGCTCAAACATGCACCCTACCAGCAATAAAGATTCGCTCCAACGAGTATTAGTAGCAGGGATGAGTCTCACAAGCCTGGAAGAGGGAAGAAAGTATAGGATGTCAATGGAGAGACTACAGCTGCCACATTAAATGCATGACAGCTACTTTTCTGGCCGCATTAATGTGGGGAGGACTTGTGAACGTTGTTACCTTGGCTACTACAACTCACAGAAAGATGGGGGAGATGTCCGATGGGACGGGCACTCAAGTGAAGGTCCAGATGATCAACAAGTGTAAAGTTCTGATGACTTTAAGGGGGCTATATAAGAGAGGGGAGTCCCCATGAAGAGGGGACTGGAAAAAGAGAGGAACTTAGAACAGAAGAAGAAGAGAGGAACCATAGCCTTTGATCAGAGACAGAGATATATCTCATACGTCTCCTCGGACTGTATATCTAATGGACATGAAGGAGATTTTCTTATTTTCGATTGTTGTATGGCCCAAAGTTAACTAGCATGCACTTCGTTAGGGCCTAATTCTGTAACCCACTCTCTACAAATTCATTGTTTAGGGCTCCTTGGGCCAGAACCCCATAACTGTTGGACCTGGACCCCGAATTGTGACCCTACAAAGTTTTTTATGCCTCTCAATTTTACATTTCATTTTATATAAATATATATATATATATAAAATATTTTTTTTAAATAGTAGAATCGACAACTCCATATAATATATACAACAATCACAATTAGATCCTATTAATAATTACCATAATTACCAATTTCATATTTAAAATAAAAAAAATTAAAGAAAAAAAATTATATTTTGTTAAACTTTCAACCAACTAATCTTTCTAAAAATTGAAGAAACTCATACACATTTTTTTTCTCTTTATCTCACTTAAGAAAAATTCTTTCATCATTTATGAAAAATAAATAAATCTTTTCATTTTTGTACCAAGCATCTCTCTCTCTCTCTCTCTCTCTCTCAAAATAAGTTATGCAACAAGTTACTATCAAACTACACATATTTTCTCTAAAAACATTTATTAATAGGTAATAACTACCAAATTACTACTTTTCTCTCTTACTCTTAAACTTCTTCTTATGGATCCTGTGGGGGAGGATTTTGCCCTCAAGGTTTTGTTCTCAGTACTGAGTGTGGGGTTTGGGATTTTTGGGATGCTTTGACCTTGTGACACCCTAGTCCCACATCGGCAAGAGATGCGCCCCATTCATGGTTTATAAGCCCTTGGAGCAACTATGAGTGTACCTTTGACCCTGTGACACCCTAGTCTCACATTGGCAAGAGATGCACCCCACTCATGATTTATAAGCCCTTGGTGGGGCGCATCTCTTGCCGATGTGGGACTAAGGTGTCACAGGGTCAAAGCACCCCAAAAATCCCAAACCCCACACTCGGCTTGCGGGGCGTGGAACAAAATCCTCCCCCACAGATCCCAATTAAGAGAAATAAATTTATTTTATTTTTATAACATGCTTTATATATAATTAATTGGTGTGAAAAAATATATTATTAATTTGATTTTATGTGAATTCGGCTTTATTTGTGAAAGTGATTTTAATGTAAAGTAAAACTACGATAATGTGGCTTTGGAAAATTACATTCTATTTTTATTTGCTTTAAATTTTATTTTATAATGATCATATTATAATCTTATATCATAAATAGGAGTCTCAGACTGGGTCACACCTATGGATTCAAGAGTTGCCTAGTTCAAGTCGTGCACTTTGCAAAAGTGTTGTATCACGACGTGAATAGCCCTAATGCACCCATGGGTGTCCCACGCCATGAGTTCTATGAGTTCAAGTGAGCTGGGTCAATGATCACACATATGGGGCCTTTTTTTTTCATTAAAAAAAAAAAAGATTTCTTCTATTATACTATTAAAGATTTATATTTATTTTAATAAAAAATTTTAATAGAAGTTTTATTAAAAGAAAAAGAATTCAAATTGACGTACTACAATATATAAAGAAGATTAAATTGTCCTTGAAGTTGATACCTTATGCCTCAAATCTGTAAATTTATTGCTGTAAAGGGTTTATTTTGAGAAAACTTATTAAAGAACTACGAATGCTTTTCTAGGGAAATCATGTGTTTATAATTTATAGGCTTCTGTCTAAGAAGCAACTAGCTATACTATCCCAAATAGGTTTTGAAAAGCAGTCAATGATAATCTTTTCAAAACTAATGTATATATATGGGCAGCAGTGAATAGACTCAAAGTTTAATGAATTATTTTAAAGAATCAAACTTATCCCCTTATTTTTTTAATTAATTTCCACGTCAACTTTCTGTATTTTTCTTCAATCATACCATGCCATTACCATGATATAATCTTTTTAAATGGTGGCAAACACTGTATACACTAACTTTTTTAGATCAAAATTCCTACACAATATGTAACTTTTTACAAAAAGTCCCTCTTGGACCAAAACCTAATTTATTTGGCTCCCTAAATTATAGGTCTTCTCCTTCTTCTTCCTCCTTTCATTTTGATTTGTTAAAAAATTATGATACATTGAACACAATGCCTCTAAGGACTAGGTCAGTCAATGCAAATTTACACTAGTCATTTTCGTGCTTTCTAATTGGGGAGTACTTTTGCTATTTGGGCATCAGAATGCGGAAACCTTTCCCTTTCGGGAAACTAAATTCAAAGTAGTGTGGGTAAGTGTCCGAGGAATTTAAATCATCTGAGTAACCTCACAAATCGGATGGTTGGGATTCAATGAAATGGTCAATGATCATATCTAAATCACAGCCAATCCTACACACCCACGTGGCAATTTCTATTGGGCTAAATTTTTTTTTAATTAGACTAACTAATCTTGGTTTATTTTAATTAAACCCAATAGTTGACTCTTAACCCTCAAGTTGAGGCTGAGGTGGCAGCATGAGGGCCCTGTTTCAATCGGTCCGACATGTCAAGCATGAAAGGGACAGACACGTGTCGTGATGCAGTTGGATTCAAAGTCCAGAACTTAGGTGAGAGAATTAATATTAGAGAATTAGGCAGGTCAGCTTAATTTGCATTGAGATCCGATCGGTGCTTTGGGACTTTGTGGAAAATCAAATCTTCACCAAAACACTTTATTTTTATGTATTTGGATCATAGTAAAGTGTTTGACTATTTCATTTTTTTGTTACCTAACTTTGAGATGTGACCAAGGTGAGGCCAACACCATTAATGAAAATTGATTATCCATCTTTCTCTCATACGTGTCCCTTTTGCAACCACACTGTTAATTTTTTTCTATTGATCTTTGGGGGACAGTTTGCCACGAGTTTGACTTACATGAAAGAAATTTTAATTTTTCTGAGGACCTAGCAGTTGTGGCAATGAACTTTTATTTGAAATAATCCCCATCATGTGTGTACATACACATAAATAGTGTAAATCTTCATTTTCTAATACTAAAGTAAGTAATAATTCATAAAAATATTGGATTCAAAATTTTCAACTTTGATTTATATGTTTACTAGACAGTTTTTGAAAAAACTTATGATCTTGTAAACCCTAAGGAATATACAAAAGAATATTAGGCATTGACCAAAAAAAAATCTTTTTAAGAACTTAGTATCTTTTATCAAAGTGATTCTCAAAAAAAAGTATCTTTTATCAAAGTTATGCTTGATCATCTTTCATAGAATACTATTCGTCTATGATCATTTTTGTATCAAAATTCCTCAAAATAATTATTTTCAATATAGATTAACAAACTGTCTATCAAAGTGAAAAATAAATAAAAAATGAAACCACACTGTTAATTTTTTTCTATTGATCTTTGGGGGACAGTTTGCCACGAGTTTGACTTACATGAAAGAAATTTTAATTTTTCTGAGGACCTAGCAGTTGTGGCAATGAACTTTTATTTGAAATAATCCCCATCATGTGTGTACATACACATAAATAGTGTAAATCTTCATTTTCTAATACTAAAGTAAGTAATAATTCATAAAAATATTGGATTCAAAATTTTCAACTTTGATTTATATGTTTACTAGACAGTTTTTGAAAAAACTTATGATCTTGTAAACCCTAAGGAATATACAAAAGAATATTAGGCATTGACCAAAAAAAAAATCTTTTTAAGAACTTAGTATCTTTTATCAAAGTGATTCTCAAAAAAAAGTATCTTTTATCAAAGTTATGCTTGATCATCTTTCATAGAATACTATTCGTCTATGATCATTTTTGTATCAAAATTCCTCAAAATAATTATTTTCAATATAGATTAACAAACTGTCTATCAAAGTGAAAAATAAATAAAAAATGAAACCAATGAAGTCTTTTAAACCAAGAATGATCAAAAAATTTATAAGATATAAGAGCAAAACCTACTATTAAATTGAAATCAAGGAAAAAAAAGGCACCTTCTATAATCAACAAGCCAATCGGCCAACTCCTATTTGTATGGACCAAACCTTTAAAAATTTTAATAATTATATATATGTCATTAAAAATTATTAAAAAAAAAAAAAATTGGGGGCAAATGGGCTATGGCCCTACAACGTTGTATGTATTGGTTGATTTAAAATTTTAAAATGCTTGAAAATTCTGATTTTTTTTTTTTTAATGGAGTATTAGAGTTTACTTTCTCCTTTACAAATTAATGCAAACTCAAACATTCATGCATAAAATTTGTTGTCGCAGAATGAAAAGCTTCATTTTCTAGTTGTTTTTCCTCTTTTAAAAATAAAAATAAAAATGTGATTAAATCTAAAACAAACTATATATTAGAGAAGATATACCACAAATATTACCAAAATAAATATAGATTACAATTTACAAATCAATAAGAAAATTGCCTACTTGCCAATGAAAGTCTATCCTAATAAAATCATAAAAATCATGCACCTTCTTGCTTTGATTCTTAAGTATGATTATTTGTCTCATTCTTCCTTGAAAGATAAACATGTGACAAATGTGGGGACTTGCCTCATCAATTAGTTTTCTTTGTATGACAAATCGTGTGACGATCATTTGTGCAAGTTGGAATGTAATCCAATTTCTTTATTAATAAAAAATTGGAAATTATTATTTGACTCTCTAAATTGAATATTTCTTGGTGGTAACCATGTGAGGATGCCTATTAAAAATATATTTAAGGAACACACTAAAAACCAACATGTTGGGGATACTCCAATTAGTTACGAAGTGTCAAACAAAATGGGTATGAGACACAATAATATCAGGATAAGATCATTGACAATTCATATATATATATATATATATATATTTGTTTGTATATATATAATTTTCAGACAAACAAACAAACTAAAAGCACTCAGATCCTGCAAAATTCTATACAAGGTAAGCTACCAAACAGCCGCCTGCCGAAATTGATGCAAATAAGAACATGTCATTGTTCTCATGTATTCCACATAATTATAGTATTTCTTAAAAAACTTAACATGATTTCAAAAGTCTGGTAGTTTACTAACATTGAGTGTGTGTGTATATATATTATTCTTTATTAAAAAAAAAAAATTATGGTTTAAATCTTCCCTCCTCACTTATGGTAATAATTTAAATATTAAAAAAATTAAAATACTTAATTTATCAAAATATTAAAAAATTTCATTAAAAAAA
The DNA here is from genome assembly GCF_001633185.2 of Quercus lobata. Classification (NCBI taxonomy): domain Eukaryota; kingdom Viridiplantae; phylum Streptophyta; class Magnoliopsida; order Fagales; family Fagaceae; genus Quercus; species Quercus lobata. The sequence goes on along the minus strand of NC_044913.1, from coordinate 17,336,412 downwards.
TCTACATGTACAGTAAGTTTGAAGTTTTCTTCATTTGTTTTTATTTTATTTAGTAATTAATGTGACTTGATATTGACAATTCTTGCAGTTAATGAATTTAATATATAATATGGGAAGTTGGAAGTTGTAACCAACTAGTTAAGGATAAGGGATATTCCTAATTCAAGCAATTGGTGCCGATGTCTTCTTTGGCTTATTCTAAAACATCAATGAATCCTTTTTTTATAAATGCCATTCAACCGGGCATTATCACAAGAAGTTAGTTCTTTCATCCTACTTCACTAATATAATGGAAGAAATACGTGGTTGATTTAAAAGGCAGAAGATTTCTTATACTTTTTTTTTTTAATATATATTTTAAGTGGGGAAGGAAATTTGAAGTTCGAACATCAAATTTCTCTATTTGGAAATATAAAAAAAAAATTATTACACTATTTGATGTAAAACTTATTTGAATACTCATCACTTTACTTCAAACATACTCTATAGTATCAATCCATGTTTATGCTATAAATTAAGAAGATAAATGCCATTCACTTGGATTCTCGTCTCCTAATATATAATGAAAATAGTTAATGATTCACTAAAATGCACAAAAATTAAATAATAATCTAATTTCATTTGCCCAAACTCTCCTATAATATGATGAAAATCATTAATATTTCACTAAAAAATAATGTACAAAAATAAAATGATAAAATAACCATTAACATTTCACTAAAGTTTAGATCGAAATGCATTTATGCAGTGATAAATAACATTTTTTCCTATATAGAGGAAGAGGAGGAAGAAAAATCTAAACTTTGTAATTCTAAAAGATAATCAAAATTTACATATTAATTACTCTACTCCTACCATTGTCAACATCATCCACTGCTATTTCAACCCGCATGGAGTGGATGATAGCGAAACCTATAGAGTATTAGGGTTTATATTTTATAGCATATGTTATATATATATATATATATATATATGAATGTTGACTTGTAAATCACTCTAGCAGTTTCATTGGACAAAATATTTCTACGAACATTGAAGAACAAAATAGTAGTTGTGGCAGGAGATATATATCCACAGTCACCATCAGTCCTTCTGTCCTTCACAAATGTATCAATATATATACTTCCCGGGCGGGCTCAACGACTTTAGGAGTCTTAGGCGAAAATTTTAAATAGAGCCTTTTTATATTTAAATATTAATCAACCATGCAGTGCGCAAGCAATTGTACAGTGCAGATGTCCAGCCTGTCTTATGGCTATGCAAAAAACGTGTCCTATCATAGTAGAAAAAGGTCTAATTAAGAGAGGGGTAGAAAAGGGTCCTATCAGAGCAAAATTTTGTATCAATATTTTCCCAGCCTGTCCTATGACTAAAAACGTGTCCTATCAATCAATCATGTAGAAATAGAAAAAATATATAATTTAAGTTGAATAAATAGCAGTATTAGCATACTATTCATCTTTATTTTTGGAAAGATAGAGAGGGAGAGAAGATTACCTCTTCCCCTTTTCAATTTTGAATTTATTGTGAATTGAAGGGAATCAACAAGGAAAGATTTTAAGCTAGACTGAGTTTATTGAAAAAGATCAAGAATCAAGATAAAGAAAAGAAATGTAAGAATATAGATGGAGAGGCAGAGAGATAGAGAGATGAGAGATCTTTCTTTTGTTTTTAAAATTTATAATCTCTATTTTAGCATATTTCAAGACAATTACATTGTATTATTAATGAATTTTTCTTGTATTAATTTTGATTTTAGCATATTTCAAGAATGAGTTAATAAATTTGTCTCCTAAAATTTAATTTTGTTAGCTGAAGTTTGATTATTTTTGTTTTTTCCCTTTTTAATTTTCTGCATTTTAGGATACAATGGGGCATTTTTAATGCATTTTATTGACCAATAAAAGTATTTAATTTTTTTTAATTAAAATATATAGATAAATATTATATATATATATATATATAATTTTTTTTTACAAGTGGGGCATTCTTTTATTTGGGGGCCTTAGGCGATTACATCAACTGCATCACCTATTGAGCCGGCACTGTATACTTCTACACTAATAAGGAAAAGAAATATCAGAACAATTTGAATCGAAATGTTTATTGACCTGTTAAAAAATTGATAAGCCACGTAAGAGTCGGTGCAATTTCTCCTATAAAACTTGTGGGGGATTAGTTAAAACTTAAAAGTACTATAATACAAGCTTATTTACACCACACAAAAATTATTTAAGGGATTTGTAATTGAAAAGCAATCAATTACAACAAATAACACACGTGAGTCAATTGAAAATATTGCCTCATGAAAGAAGGTTATTGGTCAACTTCTTTCTCTACTCTACTTCGAATCATATCCACTTTTGTTTTTTTTTATAGAATCGAATCAAATCCCCATTATAAGACCAAAAAAATAAAGGTTATTATATCATTTGTGAAAAAAGAAATCAAGGTCAAAGCCAGACAGGATCAATTTGAAAGTTGAAACATTAAAAAAAAATTAAAAAAAAAAAACCAAAGTTGAGAGCAATATTAGTTTAAATATGCCTTAACCTCTTTCTAATAACAACAAGAAATTTATATTACAACATAAATATAATAATATGAGAGTTTTTTTTTTTTGAGAAAATAATATGAGAGTTAAAATGGAAGATTGGAAGTTTGTGAAATATTTAATCTACATTGAAAATGAGAGAGACTCTTTTATTGTTTTTAAGTGTTGTGATTAATGAACTAAAATGTATTGAAACAGATATTAGGCTAGTTACATGCCCAAGAGAGAGGTGAAAGAAGGAGGTACCACGTGTGTTGTGTTGTTCAGCTTTGACTCTCTTCTTCAGATCAGAAACAAGTCCTAGACCTAAAATTATGGATGATACAAAATGATGAATTATGTATACTATATATATATTATACTATTATCTTTGAAATACAATTTTTTAGTTTTGAATTGCATTTTGTCTTGACTCTTGATGATGAATTGACATGAAATTCTTTTTCACATTTGTAGATTGGAAATATCTTTATGTTATTGTAAAAGATATTATTTGCATTGATTAATTTACGTAATTTGGGAGGTTTAACTAGTGGTATTGCATTCTTTGTAATGCTTTATGTATATAATATATTTTTGCGGTTCAATTGATCAAACCCTACCTGCCTTACACTCACAATTGACCTATCTCCAAAATACAAATGTTATTTGGACATTTTATTATAGTATTCACCGCAAAACTTTATCATGTTTTTAGAAAGTCAATTATAGTTGGAAATGGATGAACAAGCAGATAATACTTATTTTCTTAATACAATATCATAAGTGTGAGTTTGAATTAGGTTTATTAAAAAAAAAAATTATTTGTTTATGTACAATTTAATTCTTTAAGTACTAAATATCTTTAAACGAATGAGCAAATAAATTTTTTTTTTTTTTTTAAAAAAACTAATCAAAACGCACAATTTTCATCAACTTAGGAGATCCTTTGATCCCATCAGTCTTACAGAAACCATATGTTTCAGGGTACATAGAATGTTGAATTTGAATTTAGTATATTTTATCAATCAAAAGACTAATATTATTATTAATAAGCTGAAGATTGCCCCTGCTTCCCGCAAAATCCTGGTTGTCTGATTGTCTCTGGTGTGAAAGTTTGAATGGCACATTTTTAATCCAAAAATCAGGAGTGATCTATTTACTTGTCTCTATATGTGGATTTTTTTTTTTTTTTTTTGTTCTCTTCCAAAATTCTTCATTTTGTTGTTTATATAACATCATGCATAGACCCACGGCCACAAAAGATGTCTTGCATGAGGTCATTTTTTTTATCATTCAGTTCAACTAATTGAGGCATGATCGCATATGAATTTAGTTATATATATTGATAATTTGGTCCAATCTGTGTAGTAGGATTTGCTTTAAAAATCCATATTTTATCCTCACTTAGAATTCTAATAACATGACTACCTTAATCTCAGGTGGATTGAGATCATTTTTCTAATAATTGTCGTGGGACAGAAAACATTTTGGTTGAAGAAGGTAACTATTTGAAAGAGATTGCAAACATCAGCCTTGGTATGCCTAATTAGACCAATAAATTTGAAACCCAACACCTAACCTAGATATCCCAAAAAGTGAATGGCCTGTATATTTACCTATTTGCTGTAAAAGGAGGCTAAAATAATGCAATTTCTTATTTCTTACCCTTTTGTTTTGCATGTATAATTGAAATGGGTTCACAGTGCTTTTCAAAGCACAAATCACTTATGACTCACCTTTCTACCTAAACGTTTCATATGTTTCGATATTAACATTTTTTGAAATATGAGTCATTTTCGAAAATGTTTTTTTTTTTTTTTGAAAAACTAACTAATTTTTTCTATATTTAGTAGCAACTTTAAAAATGAGTTGGAATACTATCTCTTAGTTTTCCTTATTTAGCTTGATGAGAAATATAATTGTTTTCCAAAAAATTTGAGGAGAAAACTGTCGGGGAGATGAACACCTTGGGGAGCTTCCTTGAGTAATTAATATAACATATAGAGACACACTTTAACCCAAAAGGCCTAAGTCCAATGGGTATGTGCTCAATTATGTTATATTAACCACTCATTCTTCTCATCTTTATTCAATGTGAGACTTCACTCACACGTGTAACCCAACAATCTCCCCCTCACGTGTGAGTCTCTGCCTCTCTGTGGGCTTCAAGACCTCTCTATGGGCCATGAACAAGTCCTACTTACTCCTCCTTGCCTAATGGGCTTTTCACTTCATCAATGCATCATCCATGAGTCTTTGGTATGCCATCCATGGGAACCACGTGTCAACCCCGCACGCACATCCATGGAAACCCCGCACGTCCATGTCCATGGGAACCTTGCATCACACCATTATTTAGTGCCATTAGCAATATTCATTTATTGGGCTCTTTTTTTTCTTCTTCTCCAGGATCTTTATGTGTGGGCTATTTAGGCTTTCTCTGTCCCCGCTGGATAGGGACCATGAACACCTCACCACCTTCGCCGCTCACCACCATGGGCTCTGATACCACTTGTCGGGGAGATGAACACCTTGGGGAGCTTCCTTGAGTAATTAATATAACATATAGAGACACACTTTAACCCAAAAGGCCTAAGCCCAATGGGTATGTGCTCAATTATGTTATATTAACCACTCATTCTTCTCATCTTTATTCAATGTGGGACTTCACTCACACGTGTAACCCAACAAAAACAACCTCCAAAAATAAACCATACTTTTAATTTGGCTTTCTGTTGATTATAGATAATTTTCCTTTAACATATTGTTTTGATACTGCAAAATACTAGAAAATGCAAAGAATTATTTTCACATAGGATTTTCCATCGAAACAAACGAAAAAATGTATAATTTTTATTTTGAGTTCTTTTAATATGTAAAAGTATCTGAAAATGTTCACAAAGAACATTTGAGAGGATCATGTAATCGTGAAAATAAAAATTCTGAATAAATAAGTTCAGATTACATAAAGGAGAGCAAAAATTGCAAGAATTTCCTAAATTCTTAAGTTTCCTCAATTTCAAAGAAAGTTTCATCAGATGGCCATTGTCAAAGGGGAGTAGGCTATGTAACAACACTGAGTTCATCTTCATGCTCTGCTCTAATGAATATTGTCGTACAGAGCCCAAATTATTGCAATAAGAAATCAAATCAGCACACTCATGGCGTGTTTGAGAAAAGTTTCTTTTTAAATGTTTCTAAGGTGTTCAGGCAGCCCTTACTCTACTTGGGCTCTTAAAAGAGATGGAGGACCCTCTCCCTGGGTTCCAACAGTGTCATTCAATTCTCTTTTCCATTGTATCTTAATAAAATCTATTATCTTGATTAAATTTCAAGTTTCACCATATAGTGGATTTTAATTGACTCAACTGGTAAAGTTTTTTGTCATCGAATAAAATATCTAAAGTTCGATTTTCGATTATACAAAAAATCAATTAGTGTCTTGATTTAATGATGAAAAGCAATTATTAGGAGTAGATACCGTAGGTTGACACTATAAAAAATAAAAAATAAATAAAATTCACCAAATGTAGTGCGTGCCAATTCTTATTCACCAAAGTAAAAATGCGATGTGATGTGAGGACCATATATCAGGTAGGGCTAACCCAATTAGGCTGTTCCAGCCCAAATTTTTGGCAGGTTGAGCCAGACCCAATTTGACTAGGTTTAATCATGCCCAATGTGTTCAAATCTAAATTGGGCTTTCTTTTTATTCTACGTTTAAAGTTTAGGCAAATTAGACCCATATTATTAACTGCAAAAGACATAAAAGTGACATGGAATAATTCATCTAGGCAGGCTAACAGTTAACTCATTCAAAAAAGATTACCTTCCATGTTTTGCTGGAAAGGTGAAACCCACCATGGCACATAGAAGAAAGTATGATCCTACACACTACCTTATAATACTGCTCTTCCAGACTATACCTCGAGGCCTTCAATTGCTACAAGAGCTCAAATAAATGCTAGTGACTCATCTCCTAATCCTCACCTAATTGGATTGAAAAGCAGATTATAGTTCCTGTTTCCACAGTATGTTCTTTGAACCTTAAGCATGAAAATAGTTATGCAGGTACATGCTTAAAATTGGTGAAAAATCTGGTTTTTGAGATTATCATGTGGAGTTTAATTGACTAATGATAATTAGTATTCACCACTAAACAAACATTAGGTTCAATTGCATTGAATGCTAAAATGAGAGCCTTTGGTTAAAAACTTTGGAATACATGTGTCAAAAAAGTACGTAAAACCCACTTATGGATTTCCGAATAGAACACCCATAAATTTTGAATGTAACACTTAAGTCAATGTGGTATTATTTTATATATAATTTGTTTAATATTCATGAAAATAAACGATGAGTTGCTCATGTGATGACACATATATGTATTTAGATTTTAGAGTTATATTTCATGTAAAACAATATCATATGTCCCATATTTGTGGGTTTTGTATCACACTAAAAAATTTCACTGTTGAAGTGCTACACAAGTAACGATTTACATATAAAACAACGTCTCTTAAGAGTTAAGTTTGAAGTGCTGCTCTAGCTTCGGGAACTACCTAAGTTTTTTCTCCTTTCTACTGATCAAGAAAGTAATAGACTCGGTTCTAGCAAAGACCCTATATACTCTTTATAATGTCACATTTTCAATGCTAAAAACAGAAACCCATATTGCTGTGCCCTTGAGTAGAACCATTTGAACTGGGACCGAATAGTTAGTTATGATGACCGTTATTACCCGCCTAAATACAAACCTGGTAGCTCCTCTTTGTTTCCGAGGCAAAGCAATACAGTTGCTTTTTCCATTGCCTTTCTCAAAGCTCTTCAATCTCTCTTCTTTGTCTACCAATTCAGCAACCAAAACTGTAAGCCCAAATAACTTTGCCTTTAAAAAGGAGCAAAGAGTTATGTCCCTTTTCAAGCGGTGTTCCACCATGAAAGATTTGAAGCAAGTCCATGCCCATATAATCCTAACCGGCCTTTACCAAAACCTCTATGTCATTGGCAAAATCATTGTGTTTTGTGCGGTTTCAGAGCATGGAAATATGGATTATGCGGTTTTAGTTTTCGATAAAATTGAAAACCCAGATGGGTTTCTTTGGAATACAATGATTAGAGGGTTTGTGAAGACTAATCAGCCAGAAAAGGCTTTTGAGTTCTATAAGAGAATGCAAGAGAAAGGAGAGGTGGCAGACAATTTCACATTCTCTTTTTTGCTTAAGTTTTGTGGGCAATTGGGGACAGTTATGTTGGGGAAACAGATACATTGTGATACTATGAAAAATGGCCTGGAGTCTCATGTCTTTGTGAGGAATACATTGATTCATATGTATGGTATGTTTAAGGATATCGAAACTGCACACCGACTGTTTGAAGAAATACCCAGCCCAGATTTAGTGGCTTGGAACACTATTCTTGATTGTCATGTCAACTGTGGGAAGTGCAGGGAAGCACTTGACCTGTTCTTGCTGATGTTGCAGAGTGGCGTGGAGCCTGATGAGGCTACATTGGTTGTGACCCTCTCAGCGTGTTCGGCATTAAGTTCGTTAGATTTCGGGAGGTGGGTTCATTTCTGCATTAATCATACTAGCCTTGGTGATGTTGTATCGGTGTGTAATTCACTAATTGATATGTATGCGAAGTGTGGAGCAGTTGAAGATGCGTACAAGACATTTAATAAGATGAAAGGGAAGAACATAGTGTCATGGAACACCATGATTCTAGGGCTTGCAACGCATGGCCATACAAATGAGGCACTGGCAATTTTCTCAAAAATGTTAGAAGAAAAGCTTGTGAAACCAAATGATGTTACTTTCTTGGGAGTTCTGTGCGCTTGTAGCCATGCAGGGATGGTAGATGATGGGAAAAGATATTTTAGTGTTATGATCAAAGACTACCACATCCAACCAACAATAAAGCATTATGGATGCATGGTGGATATAATGGGACGTGCCGGGTTCGTGGACGAGGCTTACCAGTTGATTAGGAGAATGCCAATGGAATGCAATGCCATTGTATGGAGGACATTGTTGGCTGCATGTCGGGTGCATGGAAATGTTGAGCTTGGGGAGAAGGTCAGGAGCCATCTATTGGAACTAGAACCGGATCATAGCAGTGATTTTGTTCTCCTTGCTAACATGTATGCTAGTGTAGGTCAATGGAGTGAAATGACCAGAGTGCGAAAAGCAATGCAAGATAGAAGAGTTCAGAAACCAGCGCCTGGTAATAGCTTCATTGGCATTCAAGGCAGTATGAGGTTAAAGATGGAGACTGAAGATGGTGGCAAACATACAAGAACATGTACTGCTCAAGTTCATTAATATGAGAAAGATGGTTTTCTTACAAACATACAAGATGGTTTTCTTTGTAGTGCAGACATACCTTCCAATGTAAAATGGGTTCACAAAATATATTAAGAAGTCCAGATAAAGTTATAAATATATATATCATAAACTTTAGCTCAACACAAGTGGGAGTAAAAACCAATTCTCGTCCTTTACAAAGGATTAGCTGAAATTTATTTTCACCTATACATGCACCGTTCAAGCCTAAGAGATTTTCTTTTGTTTCTTGATTTTCCATTCTTGGATTTCTTTATCTACCTTTGCTTTCACAGTTGAATGGAACCCTGGATACGGTTCATATCCAAAAATTGACTGAAGAGCCTGCAAACCAAAAAGAACAGCATATTCAAATCATTTTTAAAATGAGGAAAAAAAAATACCCTTAGACGTAATTGAGGATTATAAATAGCTACCTCAAGCAACACAAAGAAAGGAGCCATTAGGAAGGCTTGAAGAAGGTTGTCCAGAAGAGCTGGCGCTCGTCTCTACAAACAAAGATAAATTTGTGAAATGTTCAACATGATAGGAATTAACAAGCAATGCATCATGCTCAAGAAGGGTAATTACCTCAAACACCCCATGGCCAATAAACTGTCCAGTCCAACATATCAACTGAGCTGCTAGTACAACCTGCATAATTGATGTTAAAGACATTTAAAACTCAGTAGGTCTGACAAGTGACAATGCATGAAGAAATTGTCAAAAAAGTTAAGGAATTATACTTTAATAGTCCTATTTTCCATGGGTGAATTTTAGTAGTAAAGATTTATAATTCACAACTGATGGGTAAAAAATTTCACACCAACCAGTCCTGCTACTGACTTGATCAATTCTCATGATATAAAAACTGAATCGATCTCAAGGGAAAGAAGAAACTAGGATCTTCAGCACATTGCCATCAAATTCCACAGGGGAAAAAGAAAAGAGAAAAAAGGGCCACAACTCACAAGGGGCACTTGAAGATTCATCCTGGGGTTTTGTCTTGCAAATTTATAAAAGAAACAAAAATCTGGCTTTTAGTCATAATGCAGGTTGAGTGTCTAAAAAAATTGTGGGGAACATTTTCTCTTGAGAGTTGAGACTGAAAAGGATGTTTTGGTCAACCCGGACCCTGGTCACCAACTTTGTAGGATTGTAGCAGAGGCAAGACACACATAAATTTTTCTCCAATTATTATATTGTGCGAGGTATTTGGCCATACCCAACTGCAGTTTAAATATGATACCATATCAAATGGATTAAATGGCACTTCCCTACTTGTTCTCATGGAAAGAAGGAAAATTGCTCCATAGTTTGTTAAATGCTTGATCATTTCTAGTTTTTAACTTCAAGTTCTGATTGAGAAACCCCTTTTTGTTTGTTTGTTTGTTTGTTTGTTTTGTTTTTGTCACTTCTTGACACAGTTCATCTCAGTGTTCTCTAAATGTTTTTTTTATTATTGAAGCATTTTTTTTTTTCATCATAATATTTTTTCTGGTAAATGCTCCAAAATCAAAACTGTAACATACACTTATTTCGAAGGTATTTAGTTACGTACACAAAATAAACAACTAAGATAACCCAGATGAGCCTCATAATGTGACTAAGGAACCCCTAAGTCCTAACTGGTTCCCACTATTTTGTCTTGAATTGGGAATGACAAAGTATAATTCCGAGAATATCAAATGCATAGGGTATAATACACACAATTCTTGTTTTTTCCAAAAACTTTAAAAGAAACCTCGCTAGCTAATCAATCAGTTCAAGATTGGCCACTAGTTTATTAATACCACATTCAAACATCTATAGGATGATTTCACTGACACACTCATGCTCTACAGTATTTCCCAATGACTGGCTTAAGCCCTTGTATATTTTCGACATAGCCTCCAAACTAACAGCAATTTTTAGTATTCAGTATTGCAACATTAAAAAAAATGACAATATCTTGGAAAGCAAAGAAAACTTTTCCTGAGGGGAGCAGAGGAAGGAAAGAAAAAGAGATGAATAGATGTGCAAATCCAAAATTCAAGAACAACCCAATGGCGGCACCAGCCTAATAATGAAAAAGTTAGGATCTATAAGGTCTCTTGATTGATATCGCTTATATGTTTTAATAGAAAATACCTAACCTATGAGCATGAAACCAAGCATTTTATCTTACACAAGACTGCAAAACTTATTTATGAAACAAATCAGCCATAAAAGTGCAGCTATAAGACAGAAATGATATCCATGTCAATGTAAATATAGGATATATGGCTATATGCTATAAGCCTATAGCAAGCTTAACTAGGATGTTCTACAGTCAACAAGACAAGAAAGAGAATTTATATCAGAAAGGATGAAACAAAAATTGAACATGAACTTATTACCTGTGTTTCTATGTTACTATAAGAGAATGAAAAAACAACCATATGCTTATTGTAACTACACTGTTTGTCTTTACCACTCTGTCTTTAGCATTGACTATTTAATTGATAAAAATCAATGTACTGAATTCAGATTAATGTGTAACTGTCTGAAAAGAAACGTAATAAACAAGGGACATACCTACTAACAATTACATAAAGCAAATGAAGAATAAAATTGACTTGGGGCTGGGGGTTGGGGAGATGGAGGGGTGATGACCTGGAATGCATGGATGCAGCAAAATGGGCGCTGCACCTGCGTTTGACGCGGCCCAACGCGGCGTCGCTCGCACAATTACATAAAGCACATAAAGAATAAAATTGACTTGGGGCCGAGGGTTGGGGAGATGGAGGGGTGACGACCTAGGATGCACGGACGTGGCAAAATGGGCGCCACACCCGCGTCTGACGCGGCCCGATCGTGTGTCGCCGCTGCCCGAGCGTCGGTGCTGTGCCCAGTTTATTTTTTTATTATTATTATTTTTTCGTTTCCTGATTCGCACCAACTCGGGCCAAATCGGTCCATATCGGCCCAAAATGCTGAAACACACCAAGTCAAGTCGTACTGGCGCCAATTCAAGCTGAAATTCAAGTTATTAAAAAAAAAAAAAAAAGAAGTAGTAGTTCTGATTGTCGTGAGGACGAGGGTGGATCTTGCCGCCATAGCTACACATGAACTTCACTTTGTAGTTCCGGTGAGGCTGATCGTCCCACGGTGGCGGATTCTCAAAGTCGATTTCGCGTGAATGCGGCAAGGATTCGCCGGAGTCAGGGTATGAAGTGAAGGAGTAGTTTTCCATGGGTTGATTGTAGAGAGAGAGAGAGAGAGAGAAACAAAAAAGAGTGGAAGAAGTCTAGTAGGTGTGTATAAGAACTGTAGAAGCACCATGGCTTTATTTAGTTTAGTGCACGAATGAAACACGTGTGAAGTTGTGCCCTATAAAACAATTGAGATTTTAATATAGATTAATTATTGTTGTATATAATTAGTTACACACAGTCTTGCATATATTTTGTGAAGTTGTATTTTAAAAATATAATTTCAATTATAATTGTAAAATCATAAAATTGTATTTTCAAAACATAATTTTATAATTTATGCTTAGCAATATATAGAAAATATAAATAATAATTTTTTAATCGCCACACCCTGCCTCACTCGCACCCTAACTTTTTCAAAAATTGCCGAGTCCCGCATCGGCAACCGCACCCGAATCCAAAAACGCACCCGTGCTTCATAGGTGACAACAAGGGAGAGAGGGAAGGGAGAGTTTGACATCTAGTGGCAAATTTTGAGAAGCCATCACCACAACTAATCCTAATGAGTTTTAAGGATTCTGCAAAGGGATTGTAACCTGCTCTCCAATCATAAACTGTTAAGCTTAAAATGCTTTCTGAAACTAAAAACATAGTGGCAAATTTGGCACTAAAGTTTGACATCATAGTGGTAAATTTTGAGAAGCCACCACCACAAATAATCCTAATGATTTTTAAGGATTCTGCAAAGGGGTAGTAGCCTGCTCTCCAATGATAAACTATTAAGCTTAAAATGCTTTTTGAAACTATAAACACAGTCATTTCCATGGAGATCCCAAATAAGGACAAAAAAGCAATGAGTTGCAAACAAAAGCAAGATGTACATCATATTAGAGCAGCACCTTCCCACAATAAAATAATTCATGACAGCTAAAAATTGAAACAGAAAAAGAAAAAAAAAAAAAAAAGACATTCTGTTTAGTATGCTTCAAACAAAACAAAGATGGAGACTATTTCAAAGCAATATTGGGCACTTTCTGAAAGAATTTAATGCAAAGTCAACCGTACAAGTCATGAGTTGCCCGCTCATGGAAACTGAGACAGTGCCTTAAAGATGACACCTAGAGTGCGTTTGGGAAGCGCGTTTTGCGCTACCCAAACGCACGTTTGCGTTTAAGAATTTTTTTTTTTTTTTTTTTTCAGCGAATGAACAGTAAAAGTACTGTTCATATACTGTGCGAAGGCAAATTTTACTGTTTATACGTTCATAGAACCCACAATCACTTTATTCAGAAAAAAATATTAAAAATGGATCTTACGGTACTATTTATACATTTAAAAATTATTTTGCTACAGTGTTTTTCAATTTTCAGTTTCAGTTTTCAGTTTTCAACTGTATTCAAACGGACCTAGTTGTCTTCTTAGCCAAACACAGCTCTGAGCACAAAAAATCCAATCCAGCAGTAGATATAAACATAAATAGAAAAGACAAACACCTGGTACAACAAACAAACATAATCCAGAACCAGAACAAACAGAACCCACCTGAAATTAATTAGGCTCAGTTTGGATGCCAAGAAAGCCAGACAAAAATTGAAATTTTAAATTCTTTTAATATCATACTCTATTGTATTCTGGTTTCCTCTATCATATTCTATTGAATCCTGGTTTCCTCAATTAAGTCAAACAATATCCCCCACCCCCAACCACCCAAAAAAAGACGAAAACTTTACCATCAATAGAACTAAATTTTCCTTCTTTTCCACATTTTCTCAGCGACCAAACAGAACATAAAGGCATATAAAGTCCAAAAAACAAATCTGATAACGAATATACAGAAACCCATTACCTTCCAGGCCAGAGAGTACCCAAGACGACTAGCAAGCAAGCTAGCTCCAACCCAGCAGAGAAAACACAGCAAAGCAGCCAAAGACCCAGCTTTCTTATCAAAAGCCACATAGAAGAGACCATAGATGACAGCCAACAAGAACCCAAAATTCAAAACCAGTAACCCAGATGGGAAAAGCCCAATCTGAAAGGAAGGAGTGTAGAGAGCTGGGGTGAAGTACAAAAAGACAAGGGAAGTGAAGAAGATTGGCCAAACAAAGATCATGTGTATCACAATATTGATTGGGTTGCTATGGTACGCCCCATAGAAAGCAAAGTGCCTCTCAAGATCAAACAATCCGGTTCTACCCATGATATCTTATGTTTTTCTTTTCTCAGAAAAGAGGTTGGTTTTGGTTTTGGTTTTGATGAGAATTGAATATAGGGGAAAATATTTTCGGGGAAAGTTTGTGAGAAAAGAAAGATGATGTATGAAGTTGGTAGGTATGTAATTAAATATAGATAAAGATAGAAGGATAAGAAGTTGGAATTGTTGGAAAACCACGAGAGCATATACAGCAGCTTGGAAGTTTCCATTTTTTTTTTTTTTTGAAACTCACGTTAATTTCCTTGACATTTGACAACAAAAAAGTTTCTTTCTTTTCACTATTTTTTTTTTTCCCAAGAAAATGTTTAATCAATGGGGGCAACGGTCATGATGGAGCCAGCTCGTGGAAACCGAGTTGGTGATAGTTGGATTCTGTCCTCGCTTATAGTTTGGATTAGCCTTCTTTTTTTTTCTTTTTAATAAGCATATGGTTCGATACTAATGTCATATATTTAGTTTACATATATAGTCCTAAATCCGGAGGGGAGTTGCTAATGATTGACTGGTAGACTTCATTCTTTTATGAGTTTATCTAATCAGTTAAGGATCTATAGTTAACTCCAAATTTTTTTAAAAAAAAAAAAAAACATAAATTTCCATGTTTACTAGACCAATAGTATGTGGCAAATGGAGTTTTAGAACTTAGGATTTCTGGCATGTCCTTAAAGTAAATAAGAATCAATAAACAAATTAGCAAATAAATAAATTCAAAATGCACAATAAGAAAGAGTCCACTCTTTTTTGGATTTATATATTATTGTGGGCTTTTAATTTTTTTTTTTATACCTTTATATATGTGGGTACCTAAGGCATGCTTGGCAACGTCTTAGGCATGCAAGCAACGTTCTTGACCGTTCTCAGCATGCTTTGCAACGTCCTCGGCATGCTTAAGAAGTAGTGGTACACTACTCCTTCGCGTCAAAGCTTATAAGGTAGAAAGTGGGGGGGTTTCTATTCGATGTGGGACGACTAAGACTTTGCAAGCATGCTGAGGTCGGCCAAGGACGTTGCAAGCATGCCGAGGACGTTGCAAAGCATGCTGAGGATGGCCAAGGACGTTGCTTGCATGCCTAGGATGTTGCCAAGCATGTCTTAGGTACCCACAATAAAGAAGTAGTGGTACACTACTTTTTTGCGTCAAAACTTATAAGGTAGAAAGTGGGGGAGACTCCTGAACCATGAGAACCAAAAGTAAAGGAAATAATAAGAACATTAAGCTCATCGGACGAGGTCTAATGACCAGAGCCGCTCAGACCATGCCAAAGAGAAAGTTTTCTTGGACAAACTCAATTCACCTCTGTGCAATCATCATGAATACCATGACTAACCAATGTCTGGTGATCAAGGCCTAACCTTTTAGCCCACTCTCTATAAATTTATTATTTGAGCCTTTAACGTTCGAACCCAATACACCAACTTGGGATCGCTACAAATTGAGTCCTTACAATATATATAAGGTCTTTTTGGAGATTAGACATCAAGAGTTTTGTAACTTAATGAGAGTTGTCATATCATGGTATGTCTCCTCAACTATTAGGGAAAAAAAGAAGTAATAGGCATTATCTATATCATATGTGCACTCATGTCTCATCTAGATTTTTTTTTTTTTTTTTGGGTCTTGGTTTGATGTCTCGTCTAGATTTGTGCGTGAATCCTATTGAATTTTGTTTTTGACCCATTTTATTTTCTTATTTTCCAAACTTAGTTATTGGGTTAAGTTTTTTTTTTTTCTTTGAAATTTACAAGTCATTTATTATCATTTGCCTTGGATAGTTGGCTTTGCCCTGTTCTATACATGTCAAATTTCGTATCAATTTATGTTATTTACTATTGGATTCATAAACATTTTTTATGCATAATTTCATATTACAAAAACTTGAAATTTAAACATTTAATTGATAACATAGTTATTAACTTTTGATCTTCTAAAAATTTTACAAACATAAAGGATAGGAAAAAAAATGTTATACAATGGTGGATTTGTCAAAATTTACACTCAATAAAAAGATTGGTCACATGTGTATCACAAATTCACAATATTGATTGGGTTGCTATGATATGCCCCATAGAATCAAAGTGCCTCTCAAGATCAAACAATTTAGTTCTACCCATGATATCTTTTTTCTTTTTTTTCCTCGGAAACCAGGATGGTTTTGGTTTTGATTTTGATTTTGATGATAAATATATGGGAAAGCATTTTATGGGAAAGCTCGTGAGTAAAGAAAGATGATATAGAAAGTTGGTATATAAAAAGAAAGAGAGAAGGATAAGAAGATTTGAATTGTTGGAAAACAAAGAGCTAGCAGAAACAGCAGCTTGGAAGTTTCTCGTTGCTTTGTATTTCCTTGACATTTGACAACAAAAAAGTTTCTTTCTTTCTTTTTTTCTTTTTTTTCTTTTTTCTAGAAAATGTTTAATCAATGGGGACAACTATCATTATGGAGCCAGCTCGAAGAAACCAAGCTTGCAATCGTTGGATCCTATCCTTGCTTATAGCATTCACAATGGGAAATGTCATCTTATTCTATTTTACCATCTCAAAAAAACTACTTTATCAATTATACCATACCATTTTACAACACACCCAACATCCCATCTTTTACTTTACTATACAACATATTAAAATAATATATCTACACAATAAAATATTTTTTTTTTCTGAATCTCATTTTTCTCTTCCTCTCCATCTCAACCACTCATCAATCATCACCACCTAAAACCCAGACCTAAAATTTCCAATACAGAAACTCATCCCAAACCCCAAACAAACCCCCAACACAAAATCTCAACCCGACCATCATTAACACAACATCCTCCCAATTTAAGCACAATTTAAACTTACAATTTAGAATATAAAATCTTTGTAATATTAGCTTGGCATCTGACTCATTACACCAACCACAACAGCACCCCGATCCACAAACCACGGCACCACCCCGATCCACCACCACGACACCACCCCAATCTACCACATCAAACCATGAGATCCACCAACTATGAGACCCATAGAGGCTTGATTCAAGGAGAGAGAGAGAGAGAGAGAGAGAGAGAGAGAGAGAGAGAGAGAGAGAGAGAGAGAGAGAGAGAGAGAGAGAGAGAGAAGAGATCTGCCAAAGCCACCAGACCCACGCCACTACAACCATCTACCCACACCGCTGCAATCACTTGCCCACGCCACCGCACCACTTGACACACATCGTATGCTCTGAGATACACCAATGCAAAAGGATCGATCCACATAGAGAGGGATGATAGAGGGGGAGGAAAAAAAAAAGGAGATAAGAGTGATCAGAGAGAGAGAGAGGAGTTGAAAGACAAAATATCAGTTAAAGAAAAAAGTGAGAAAGGAATAAAATATTAATGTTTTGTTTAACAATTAAGCTACAGTGCAATTCTATATTTAGAATTGCATTATAGCACAATTGCAAATGTTTTTGCAATAGTTAGATTTTACAAGTCCGAATGGCGTGGGAGTTTTGGGCTTTTATGCTAATTTGAACTAACATATGGCATATGTCATTCCCAATGTAAATGCTCTTAGCATTCAAATTAACCTTTTATTTATGGGTCATATTAACGAGTGCCCTTAGGACATTGGTTAACAACCATTGTAGGAAAATTTTGACACCATTCGTTAGCATTTCCCTTTATTTATTTATTTAATGATGCGTTATATTCTGCTTATATGTGTGCTTAACCGAGCCGATCCCAAGTCTAGAGGAGGATTGCTGTAAGTTGACAGCTGTGGTGGGCCTTTTTGCACCTTTGGGCTGGGTTGCCTTCTGCTACACTATGGTCCAAGTGTTCTGGGTAGGAGAGTCAGGACCGGTCCAATTGCAACTCACCTTCGTCTGGCTTATGCACAAACTATGTCCCTTTTTGTTGAAACTTTGGTCAAATGCCCATGGCAGGCAAAATTGCTACAAAGAGTTATGGCAAACAAATACAATGGGACAATAATAAAGACAACACACTTGCTGTTAGACAAAACGAAACTATTGCAAAAGAGTTTCGGCAGGTAAATATAATAAAACAATTATAAGAGAGATATGCTTACTGCCAGACAAAACAAATAAGGGATCCTAAATCAAAACAAGATGAAGAATGATATAGCAATGAGGAACACATTATAAGTGAAATTGCAAAAGACAAGAAAGGAAATGATAACAATAAGTAATGAAATCAAAGAAGGAATAGGTTAGTCTGCTATGTTCAGTTGTGTTACAGGACTAATACCAAGGAAGGAATCACTTCCTTAACGTGGGTAACCTCGTAAGAGGATCTTACTGTAGAAATTATCCACTTTGAGGGAACGAGTCTGAATGGCTTATGTCTCACACAAATGGGTAGGCTTTTAGAGGAAGAGATGGGATTAGCCTATTGATGCATGCCTGCCATTCCACACTCTCTATTTCTCTTCCTAATCCTCTTCTTCTTCTTTTTCTCTGTTTTTGTTACTTTAATTCTTTTCCACTCTTTTCTTTCTTTCTTAGTGCTTACTTGTGTAGTGTGATGGTGGTACTATAATTCTCTCTTAGTGGTTACTACTGTTGCGATAATGTTACTATGCACGGTAAGAGCCCCTTACATGCTGCCTACTATGACTAGTTTTTACCATTTTAGTCTTTAACTACTTTTGTCTGGATTAGGGTGTCCTTACCGACCATCCACTAGTTTGTCAGCTGCCCAGCCACCACCACCTACTTGTGCTGACTGTGCCACTCCCCATTACCAGACAAAGAAAACTGTTTTGTTTGCTTATTCATCGTGACATTCTTATCCACCACAGTGTGGGTATTCTCTCTCTATCCCTCATGACATGCACCTAGTGGTTCCAACTCATCCTTCCATCTTTTTGGTGGTATGTCATCCCAACAAGACATTTCCCCTAAAAGAGTTTGAGCGGGAACCCCAAAATAGACTTTCCCTTCTGATAACGCCTTAAAATGTATACTTGTTATATATTTATATGGGCGTTATTTCTTTATTATTATGCTTAATTTGTATAATTAAGCCATTATTTGCATTAGTCCCTATTATTTATCTTTACATAATTTCTTGAATAAAATGCTATTCATTATGTGTAATTTTCTACTTTCAGGAAATTATGTGAAAAAGATGAGTTTACAGGAATTTGTGAGAGAATGGAGGCCAAACTAGAATTAAAGAGGATCTAAAGGACCATGCTTAATTGTCTAAGGAGGTGCAGCTGGAGTGCTTGGATTGTCTACCGTGATTGGAAGCTTCAAATAAGGAAAGAAATCAAAGAAGCAGAATTTAAAAAGGAAAAATCTGATTTGAGCACTGATCCGTATTTTGGGTGTATCTCTCTCCTCAAAAATCCAATTGACACAAGGCTAGATGGATTGGAACCGTGACTTAAATATCTACAACTTTCCAGTTTTGAGTTTTTCAAAATTATCAATTTTTGAAGGTCAAAATTAACTCACAAGTTATCATTGTAAACCTGGGCAGAAATTAAAATAGTAAATGTTTTATTTTCTTTGGACACTTAGACATTAAGGTTTTTGAAGGGAGGCGGTGTAGAACGAATTTTGGCAGAGAAAACCTTGTATTTTTCTTTTTCTAATGGCAGCCTAAACTCTTTGTTAGGGCTAGGGGTTATGTTTCTTCTATACAGTATGAATATTTAATGTGATTCTTTCTAAAATTTTATCAACGACATATTTGATTGTTCAATTAGATTTCTTTTGATGTATTAGTTCTTCCATACTTTCAATAAGTTCAATCATATTTTTCTTATTGTTTAGATGAATTTCTAATAGTTTCAAATAGAAATCAGGTTTTAAAGTGAATGGGTTTTTCTGAAAACTTTTCTAACCACATTATCAATTGAGGTTATCATGCGTTCTTGAATTGTCTCAGTTCAACTGAATCATAAGTGTTTAATTGTATAAGAACAATCAATTATGAAATAGATATTTTCTTAGATCACAAAGAATTTCATATCGATATAGGGAAACACCTCGATGCCCTAGTATTTACATTATTGATTTAAATAAGTTTTTATTATTATTCTTGTTAACAATCACCAAGCAAAAATATTTTTCTTTTTCATCCAAATTGTTATTTAATTATATTGTCTTTGAATTTATCCTGCTCCTTATGATTCGACCTTGGTACTCCAAGAATTATATTGCTACGATTTCCTACACTTGGGAGTGAGCAAGTACCTTCTCCCCACCGCCAAACCATACATTCTCTTACCTCTGACCCATGACCCACCACTCCTATATTAGCTAGGTACAGGTTGGTGATGCTTGGGCCTTGTGCGTGCTCCACTTTCGTGTATGTCCAAAGCTTGTCTACTACTCATGCGTTTGCCATGGACTGGAGGTTCGTTTGCGCGTTCTACCATGCATTCTTGGCCTCTTGTGGTGTGAACTATTTTTTGATCCTCCATTCTTTATGCCTTGCTTCCTTTAAGGGCTGGGCCTTTCTTGATTGTGGGCTTTTCTCCCTTTAAGCCCAATGTTTACTCCTTCCTTTGGCTTGCCAGTATTCCTGCTATACCATTCTGTTATTTCTGCTGCAGTGCTATTTGATCCATACTCGTTGGGCCTCTTTCGGGCCTACTGTATACTCTTCTCTTAATTGGTTACAATGACCCAATATAGTCATTGGGTTTATACTCGTGCTACTTTGGGTTTTCTTGACCCATTACATTGCTTATGGGCTCCTTTGGCCAATTTCTTTCTCCTTCGGTATCCTTGGCCCACTTTCTAACTTTATATTCTCTTGGGTTTTTACTAACTCTTTTGGGCTTCCCTGACCCAATTACCCCATCCTTCATCCTTGGGGGTTCATGGCCTTCTATCAACCTTTTACTTTTTTACTTTGGGTCTGCCGTGGCCCATTCTTACTTTTCTACATCACATAATACCCATGGGTTTGCTACTTCCTTCTCTAGGCTCCTTTAGGCCCATTTGCTTTCCTCAAGACCCACTTGTTTATTTCATAGGCCATGACTCATTATTCTTGCCATTCGGGCTTAATGGGGTTTTCTCTCAATTCTGCTAACTCCTTCCTGCCCGTACTGTTGAGCTTCTTCTTGCTGTTGGGCTTTTCCAAAATGAGCATCAACAATAGTTAAACGTCATTTTTTTTATGAAATTGATCTAATACAAATACTCATCAAGATGTTTCAGAATTCATGTGGCCGATTCAATCTAATTTGTTAAAAATTCATAATTAACCCCAAATTTTAAAGAAACATAAATTTACATGTTTACTAAACTTTTATCCAACCACTAGACCAATAATATATAGAAAATAAAGTTTCAAATCTTAGGATTTCTAACATTTCCTTAAATTAAATAAGAATGAATAAACAAATTCGCAAATAAATAAATTTGAAATGCACAATAAAAAAGGGTCCATTCTTTTTTGGATTTATATAATATGGTTTATATATATATATATATATATATACCTTTATATATAAGGTCTTGATTAGTGATTAGGCTTCATCAAGAAAAAGACAGAAAAAAAAAAAAAGAGAGTATTATTTGGTATTATGGTATTATCCATATCATATGTGCATCCCATGTCTCATCTTTATTCCTTCTCTTTTTTGAAGGGTCGTGTCTCATCTTAATTTGTGCGTGAATCCTGTTTAATTTTGTTTTTGACCCATTTGATTTTCTTATTTTACAAACTTTTTTTTTGGAAAGATTTAATCTCATATTGAAAAGGAAATATACTATTTTATTTTTTTTAATTGTGATGATTAATGAATTAATATGTATTGGAGCAAATATTAGACTAAATATGTATGTAAGGGAGAAGTGAAAGGAGGAGGTCCCATTGACAAGTCAGAGAATGTCTACAATAATAGTGTTGTGTAATTTTTGAAAAATAAAAATAGAAGAAACAACCTATTTAATTTTGTTTTTATATTAATGCTTCAATAGTCTATAATTACACATTCTACAAACAATATTATTTTTAGAGGATCAAACATAAATATATAAACAAATGTATAACAAATGGCAATAACACTAACCATGGTAAAATAAGCAAACAAATAAGTTAGTAACTTTTTTGAAAAGTAAAATATAATATAAAAATAGTAGAAAAAGGTCTCAGCAACAAGCCACTAAACTGGTAATGTGTGGCGTCATCTACGAGCTAAATAAACATTTATTTATTTATTAAAAGAAAGATTTTTTTAGTCTTTTTTTTATCCAACCAGATAGAGATCTCAGCAAAAGATAAAACTGAATACAGAGAAACAAAAATATACCACATTACCACTAGTCTACTGGCTACTAATCTGGAGGTCACTGATTGTCGATTCACTTGAACGGACTCTGAAGCGCAGCAGACGACAAGAACCAAAGAAAACTGTTGAGTTCATTGCAGTGCTGAGACTGTAGCGACGGCAACAGGAAGAAATTTTTTTTGTTTTATTCATTTTTATTTTAAGTAAATAACCTATATATGTCAAAGATTTTTATTTTTGGTATTTGGAGGAGCTAATGGGCCAAGGAATGGATTGGATTTTTTTAAATCTTTTTTTTTTTTTTTGGGTTTTTCTTAATGAATATGAGAGGAAAGTGAATTTTAACTAGGTACTGAAGTTAATTTACAAACAATTTTTGTATAATTTTTCAATTTACTTAGGCAATAAATGAAATTTTAAAAAATTTAGGGGGGAGGGGGATTGTGGACCCCTTCTCCCCAAAAAAAAAAAACTAAGCTCTAGCTAAACTTACATCCATGCCCACATACAAAATATTAACTTTAAGGATTGTGTATTGTTATACACATCTATATAATAACTAATAGTCAAAATGTTTGATTTCTTGTTGGCTGTTTTTTAGTGTGTCATGTGGCTACATAAATTACTGACATATATACAATTAAAAACATTAAAGAATGTATCTTTTTGGTTGTTCGCTTATTTAGTTTCAGTGGATAACTACTTATTATTTACGCTGTTTATTCTTTGTTTTCTTCTTTTTGTTTTTCCGTTTTTTTTTTTTTTTTCCCTCTGCGAGAACAAACCCAACGAAGGTTGTGGACAAAAAACAGAGTACCCATGACACTACTGCTATTGGCAAATTACAGACACAATATTCTGTCTCTATTATAGTAGTTACAAAATATCAATCAAACATTTCCTTCTGGTAGTCTACAAATTTTGCCAAACTTGAGTTGGTTACATGGGCAGTTACAAAAAACTGCCGTTTCTTCTCATTCTTTTACCTCTTTCTGTAACCTTTTTTTAATAAAAGGGAATCCTCTTTCCGTAACTCCTAAAAAAAATTATAGAAACAAGTTTTGGCTTATTTGGAATAAGAATTATTCAAGAAGCAAATATTATGATTACTACAAGAAAAGTCACCAAAGAAGTTCAAAGGTCAGTTACCCCAAATGTTTACCTTCTCTCATGTTTTATTTTTTAATCAAACTTCTTCTTCATTTGCTATTGCTTGATTAATGCATATGATTAACACATAAACAAAACTGACAGATTAAGAAGTTATTTAAATTTTTTCCCGGACTATTTCACATCCCGCAAATTGCTAATGCTACCCCAATTTCCTTTCCAAACCACAAAAGGCACCAAAGTGGAGAAGAAGTGAAGAACACATTCAAAATAACCACTCCAAATTTATCTCAATAATTTCAAAACCAAAAAAAAAAAAAAAAAAAAAACATTAAGTCATCACTCACCAGTACTTTCTAAGTCCGGCAGTCTGAAAGTGGTTGATGGAGTGGATTAGGCCGAACTTCTAAGCCCCAATCTCTCTTTCTCTCTTTCTTCTAAGCCCCAGAACTACTCATCTTTTAAAAATCTTTGTAAGATATTATCATAGCACTACTTATTACTTGCTTTCTCCCAACAGCCCCACGTGAGTCTATTTGTCAAAGTCTATTCCCAACTTAACTCACCTTTAGGCAACACGTTAGCCTATTTAACTACACATGCTTTTGTCATTTTATTAGTTATTTTTTCTAAGCGACATTTCACATTTCATTAGTTCGTCATTGATTCTTTAGCAGTTGGTTATGAAGTTGAACGTTTAATATAATTAAGTATATAGAGTAATATTATGACTTACAAATTTTACTGCATTGCTTATGTTTTATTTATCACTAAACAAATAAATTAATCTTCAATTAAACAAGTAAATATATTCATTGTCACATTTTTTTTTGAATAATTATATTCATTGTCATATTAGTATGTAAAAGTTACTTAAAATTTTTTGTAGCATTACAATCATATAGTAAATAGCTTATGGCGCAAAATCATTAGAAAGTGAATACCAAGTCATGAATCCATAATGTAGAAACCACAACTAGACATTAGTAAAAATTTAGACTATACATGACAAATAGATCATTATTAATTGAAAGTTTTTATGAGTATTAGATGTTTATTGCATTTTATTTTTGTTTTGATACATAGAGAAATTGAAATTTAGTGGGAAAATTATAGTACAATAAATGTACAAAAATGTTTTGACACAAAGAAGATACAAAAATGTATTGGTAATTTTACAAATTCTACATTTAGAGGGAATCTTTCAAATGTTTTATTAAATGGAAAGATGATTTTGTTTGTTTATTATTTGTTAACTCCTATATTTACAAGCATTTATGCACGCATGCTAACCATTTAAGGTCAAATATAATATTGTATTCTTCAAAATACTTTCAATAACTTTTCCCGTGCATCGCACGAGTTAGCGACTAGTGTAATATAAATTGAAAACGTAACTTTAAGTCATGAATCATGTTTTCAAGTTGTTGATACTCATTTTCACGACACATTTTCTACAAGCTCGAATCGACCAAGCCCAACTTCCTTGTGGGCTCAATCCTTGTGGGCTTGATTCAACCAAGCTCGATTCTACAACCTTTCTCAATTTCCTCTTTTCGCTGACTGTGGGTCTAATTTTCAGACCTGTTATGTTTTTATGCTTTTTCTGCACTTTTGTTAAGTCCATTAAGCTAGCAAACATTCTCGCAATTCTGAAGCATTAGGGGGGGGGGGGGGGGGGAATATGGGTACAAGAAAACTTTCCCTCTCTTCCTCACAACCTTTTTCAATTTCCTCTTCTCGCTGATTGTGGGTCAAAATTTCGAACCTGTATACTTTTTCTGCATTTCAATTATGGCATTTTGATTTCTCTCTTGTTAAAGCACCATTAGTCTTTTGTTCATTATACATTTGGAATTTTGGGCTTGATTCTCTACAAATAAACATTTTAAAAAAACCAAGGGGAGATTTAGGCTAATATCACATTTTTGGCCCTTGTCGCAAAAACGTCCTTGATATAAGTAAACAACACACAGTGTGTGCATAAGAGGAATTTCTCTCACTTTAATGTTGTTTATGTTTTGGTGACACCAATGTTAATTTATTTTGGTAGTTTGAAAAAACATATAATTTTGAATTCTCATTGGAAAAACACATAAACTGGCCCGTTTGGTAATGTAATTCTAGTAACGTTGTTTGTATTTTTTAGAAATACATATGGGTGAAAGAGCGTGTGAAAATACGTGTAATGTTGTTTAAAAACTGAAAACTGTTATTGAAATGCATGTACCAAACACTAGCCTTTAAGCAATCGTGTAGTTGATGTGATAACGCTAGTTGTATTATATTTAGCAAAAAAATATTTAGTAAATAATTATTACTATTATCTTGTCATATACAATCTTCTTATTTCCTAAGAGCTCTAGGGACTATTTACAATCTTTAGATGTTAAGGGGTGCCGTAAAATTATTATGAATTTTTATTGTCATTATAGTTTAATTGATTTTTTTTCCCCTGTAAAGCTTTCTTGATGATTTGAAGGTAACTTCAATCATAGGGTTCTTAAAAACTTATTCATTTTGTGTGGACGAGAATCCCTAATCTCATTTAAGTGGATTGCTAAGATGATTTCCAAGGATGCACTTCGAACCTCAGGGACAAGCACTGGATAACCACGAGAAGAGCACTTGTTGATTTTGGGGCCGAGTGATAACCATAGGAGGCTCATAAAGTTAAAATATCACAGAGGGAAGAAAGTAGATTTGGCACGAGTTACGAGGAGGGTGAAAAGAGAAGGGTGTGGAAGCTATCCTCTCCACATTAAATGCAAGACAACTACTCCTTTGGCCACATTAATGAAGAAATGACCATAAACAGTGGTGGCACAGCTCAGATTGCAAGGCAGAAGTTTACTAGTATGTTTTGGATGAGATAGAAGTCCTAGGAATGCAATCTCAGCCCTCCAAGTATAGGAATAAGATAATCTATGTGAAAATATAAAAAGAAAATAAAGATCCTTATGAGAGGGATCCAGAAGGAGAGAGGGAAGAGAACTTTTTGAAAAAAGAAGAAAAATACTTGTGAAAAAGAGAAAGTAAGACTCATATATAAAAGATCTTCCTTGGGTTGGACTGAGGATCCCTTTTTCTTCATAATTGTGTGATCCAAGTCATTTATTTGGTGTTTCTTCTCATTGTGATTAACTTTAGCTCAATATGTAGTCAATATCCTACTCATTCTCTAACAAATTTATTGTGATGGGCTCATTAGGCCACTGTTTGGTCGTTTTTGGACAGTACGTTTATTTGTGCCCTTACACATTTAATTCAAAATAAGTAAATTAGATTTTTCTTGGTTGTCAATAGTTTAAAAAATACCAAAATAACGATAACTAAGATTTTTTTTTTAAATTATTGACGTTGTGTGGTAAAATTAAAACACTCATTAGCTCAATTGGGAATTACTGTATTATTTTCAATATATAGAAGTTTAGAATAGTAATTGGTTTCCTAATTCTAGGAGGAATGGGATATATAGTATTTGTTTTTTCAGATAAAAGATTTTAACGAGTGGGTATTTGAGTATATCTTTGAATTTTATTTTTATTTTACTTTGAGAAGAAGTCTCCTAAATATAATAGGAATAGGTCTCAACACATACTATATAGCATAGGCATGGGTTAACGAGTCCTAAAAAGTCTCACTCAGTTTCTTCTGCTCTCTCGAGTTCTTGTAATCTTTGTAAGAATCTTTTTACGTTTTCCAAACATGTCAAGCTCCTACCACGATTATGATATCGAGGTTTGGCAGCAAATCCAACCCTGGAATCAGCCACCATCGCACAAGACTTCGCCCTTGTGGGATGGCTTTCGCATCGATTTTTACATCACCAAGGTACGGAGAGTGAAGAACTACGACAGCAACAGCAACACACCACCGAGTACTGTCGACGAACAAACATCTTCTAAGAGAAAATCGGGTTGGCTCCTCAAAGATGAGGCCACGTGTACTGACAACAATGGTGTCATGTCCACTTTGCTTAGCGTGATGCTCAAGTTGCCCGAGGAAAAACATGGCGATTTGTTGCGAGAAATAGCAACTGTTGCTCGTTGTGCCGGGGCATCAAGGATGCCCATTGTTGTGAACTTCAAGAAAGTGTACACGATAGTTTTGGACACCGCGGAGATTTATGACGAGGTGAAGCCAATTCCGGCGTCTAAATCTTCCATTGAAGCTTTGGAGAAGGTCAGGTCGAATTCGGATGGAGAGTGTATTATCTGTACGCAGGAGTTTCAGATTGGTTCTGAAGTCACTCGCATGCCATGTTCGCATGTTTATCATGGACATTGTGTTGTCAAGTGGTTGAAGACGAGTCACTTCTGTCCCGTGTGTCGATATCCAATGCCAGTATGCCACAATGATTGTTGAGTCTGGGAATTCAGAATCAGTTTCTTGACTAAATTTGGTTTCTTTGTTAGTGATATGTATGTTATATGTGGTTCATTATGCACAGTTTGTTTGTAAGGATTTTTAGTTGATATTGAAGCTTGTTTCTTTATCTTTTTAATCTTAGCCGCCATGAAAAGTTTTGTACTAGAACATCTTGACTGAAAGTGAGTTTGAAATTCATAGATTAATCCTTTCTTGCTTCTTCTTTTGAATATTTCAGTGATTTTCTTCTTCTTCTTCAATGTGGGTTGTTGAATATTTCAATGATTTTATTTTATTTGCTTCTTTAATCTTTATTCTATTGAATATACATATTTGGCTTTCAGGTTTATATGTTTTTTTTCTATGGATTTTATTTGTTTTGGCGAAGATATATTTCATGGAAAAATGTAAAGAACAATAGAACATATAAACTAATTTTGAATTCTTTTAATATTCATGTGAAGATAGTGGCACTTACTACTATCTTATCTTCAAGTAGTCCTCCCAATGATTCCAATCCAATAAGAATAAAAATCTTCAACCGTATTAGTGTTTCACTTTATACTTTATCAATAGTCCTACACTTTTTATAAATAAATAACCCAAGTTTAAAGCTTCACTCGGTAAAATATAAAATTGAACACTCAAATTAAGATAAAATTTTATGAACAAGTTTGGTTACAAACTTTGTTGTAACTATTGGAAACAACTCCCACTAAAAATATTAACATGATTACGTACATATTTTGAAAATCTAATCGTTAGTTTTATGATTTTTATATTCTTAATATGCTTGTCAAATTTCATGCCAATCAAATTTTATTTACTATTCGATTCATAAACTTATTTTTTATGCATAATTTTAGACTACAAAATTTTAAAATTTAAACATTTAATTAATAATATAGCTTTTAATAGTTGATTTTTTAGAAATTTTGCAAGTACAGAAGATATAAGAAGAAAATGTTATCCAGTGATAAATTTATCAAAATTCATATTTAATAAAAATATATTGACAAAATTTGTAGTTACTAGTTACAACCAAGTTTATAATCAAACTTTGTCCAAATTTTATTATTTTCAAATATAAATAATTCTTTCGGTTAACCCATTCAACATAAATTCATGAATGATTTGTCCATGTAAGACAAGAAATGTTTTATTATATTAAGAATGCCATACAAAATCTTAAATGGAAATTGATTTTCTACTTTTTTTTTGCTCTAGTTGTTAAATTTTCAGGATAAATTTTATTTATTGGCAATAATTTCTGGATTATCAAAAAATATTAAACATGAATTACACAATCTTATTGGCATTGAAATATGATTTTTTTTAAAAGAAAAAATTCAAAAAATGAAGAGGTGGGGAACTTGGGAATTGGACGGGTGTTTAAAGTTTAAACTTCAATAGGAGATTTCCTCAAAAAACAATTTTAAAAAAAGAAAAAAAGAAAAGAAAGAAAACCCTTCCATAGGAGATGGGTCGGGCCTACGTGGCTAATTGGATCCCCGGTCCAATCACTGGTGAGTTTTGCTAAAGGGGAAAAAACGAAGTTATATATAAAAGGGAGATGGGTCGGGCCTGCGTGACTAATTGGATCGAGGTCCAATCACTTGAAAATACGAAATTAAATGTTAAAAGTGGCCCCTGGAGAAGGGTCAGGCCTACATGACTAATTGGATCCCCGGCCCAATCACTTGAAAGAACGAAGTTAAATATTAAAAATGGCCCATGCAGGTTTCGAACCTGCGACCTTCGCGTTATTAGCACG
This sequence comes from Quercus lobata, assembly GCF_001633185.2. Taxonomy (NCBI): domain Eukaryota; kingdom Viridiplantae; phylum Streptophyta; class Magnoliopsida; order Fagales; family Fagaceae; genus Quercus; species Quercus lobata. Next base: position 17,306,668 of record NC_044913.1, on the reverse strand, counting down.
ACGCTCTAACCAGCTGAGCTAATAGGCCAGATGGAGATGTTTAATATATATCATTATTATAGTGACTTTAGCTGAATAGTAAATACCAACAAATCCGAAACATACGGATAACCAAATTTTGGTAAAGAAAAAAGAAAAAGATGGATTTCATATAGATAAATGCTGTATTCACAAAATTTTTTCAAAAGATTTCAAGTGATAAGTTATTATTGTTGGTAAAAAAAAAGGTGATTTATTCAATTTAGAACTAATAACAAGTAATAAGTTATTTAGAACCAATATAGCATCAGCAATTATTTTTTTTGGTTTGTATATTTTGGTAAGTTATCCAAGAAACAATGCTACATATGGATTTTTTTTTTTCTCTCAATAAATGGCATTGGCACTTATGTTCAATTTGTTTTGAAATAAAATATTTTTTTGGATAATGTTTTCTCATTTTCAGGTGTTTGTTTGTAAGCAAAATATAGTTAAACTCGTAAAATATTTTTTGTTGATAGTAAAATCTTTTATAAAATTTTGTAAAATGTTTTACCTTTGAAAATTTGGTAAAATATTTTCTAAAAACACCCAGTGGCTTCCCTTCTCTCATTTGGTCACTAGGTCACTGATTTGATGGCTAGAGACATCACTCTAGCAACCGGTGTTGGCCATCTGGTGGCTAGTAACTCCACTCCTTGGCTAATGCTAGCGGTCTAGTGGCTGGAGATGTCTCACCGGCGATCAATATTAGTAGTTCAACGGTTGAAAATGTTGCACCACAACTTGTGTTGGAAGTCCAATTACCAGAGATATTGCTTTGACAGTGATCGTCGGCAGTTTGGTCGCCAGAGCCACTGCTTTGACTATCAATTCTAGCAATCCGGTCACCAGACCTCCGGCACCGGCAACTTTAATGTTGAGACATTAGTTTTGATGGTTCGTTTGAAAAATTTTATTTGTCATACTAAACATTTGAAAATATTTTACATGTATTTTTTACATATAAAATATTTTATGTTTAAAAATATTTTACTTCATAACAAAGCGTGAGATGTAATTATCAAATTAGAACCTAAGAATACTTTTTCCACGAGCATGGATAGATTATATATATGGTGAGTCTTTTGAACGAGGGATATGTGAGTCATTTGACATAACATTATGGCTTATTCTTTCCATATCCAATTAGTTGCTTGTGTGTAATGGAAGGGTGGATGCAAATGGTTCGAAGCTTATCCACTTTCCCTCCCACACCACCAAAATCCAAAGTAGCAACCCAAAACTCTCACACTTCAACATACTAGCTACCTCTCATTCAAAACATGGCTGAAGCTGTCATGGGCTTTACCATTATCAAACCACATAGCCATAGCTTTATTTATACAACAAAATTGGAAGCAAATCCATGTTCAAGATTGGTAAATCTTGGGTCCATTTCCATGATTTCAACATAGTCTCAAAGTTAAGAATTTTCCAAAGCTACAAACTAAAGTATGTGTGTCTTGCATTTGCAGCCTAGGCAGTGTTCAAGTACTGGACTTTTTAATGGGTGGCAGCAGGTAAGTTCTCAGCAACTAAACAAAGAAGTGGATTTCATAAATATAGACATCTTTATCAATGGGTCAATTGACTCATTTACACCTCTATAGCATCATATCTTACATTCTTTTAACAATAGCTTGAGGGCAGGAAGAGCAAAAGATCCTCTATATGTAAAGCAAATGCTCTCCCTGATTGGCCTCTGATGGCAGTTCTGGTTGAACATATGGATGGCCAAAGAGACCTTATAACCCACAAATTTGTTTGGCATCTTAGTGACCAAGCCATAAAGAACGTCTGTAAGTTTTTTCATAATTCATTCTCTCTTTCTTACCTCTTTCACAATGCTTAATTGGAATATGAATTATTACAATTGAATTTGTTCCTTCTTTGTTATCGTAGATGCTTTTTACATCATTTTCACTTGTTGGGGATGCTTGTTCTTTAGTGCCATGAAGGTAGGCATGTCTCATTCTACTCCTTTGTCGGGTACACTAATTGAAACATTCCTTTTAATTAAAGTCTAGTCTCTTATATGGTTTAGCATGTTTAGGATCCTTTCTATGATTCGGAGCAATATAGGGGGGATGGAGGAGATGGTAGTGGAAATTGCTTCTATGAGAAGGTACCTTTCTTGCTTAATATTTAATTGTTGTCTAATAAAAGCCTCACTTAAATTTGTTGTCTTAAAACTTTAATAAGTTGCATCAAGCACTATACTGAGGCTGATAGAGTTCTTTTTGAACTTCTGTCCTCCCTGTCACTGGGTATCTTCAAATTTTTTTTTTTCATACTCTTCATAACTAGAGGAAATTGATTGAGAAAATGTCAATTGCCAAAATTGTATTAATATCATAAAGTTAAAAGAAAAAAAAAAACCAATGGTTCACAACTTCACATATTTTAAATATCAACTGTCACCATGTAGAACTTTGAAAAGGGTTTGTTGGCCATCTATTTGATCTCAAAAGTTTCAAAAATTGGGAAATTATTGCTTGTATCAATGTCATTTGTTGTTGTGGCTACTTCATTTACAGCCCGAGTCCATAGATTTAGATTTTAATTGTGTATATACGATGATGCAGCAAGATGATATTGAAGAATCTTCAAGAGCTGAGTTGTGGCGTGAGGAGCTGATTGAGGAGATTGAGCAGAAGGTTGGAGGTCTGCGAGAGTTGGAGGAAGCTGGCAAGAAGGAGGAGCTTATCAAGTGATTTTCTGTGTTTATGCATTTACTTCCAACTCATTGACCCTAGCAGACAGTATTGTATATAATTTTCAACCTTTGATTCCTTATATGTCACTGATAAAAGCTACCATATTAATCATCTAAGAGGGAAAAAGAAAAGACGTACGAATTTAAAAAAAAAAAAAATGACAACATTGAAATCTATGATGTTTCTTGATAAAACACCACTAGCTATTTGATAATTAAAGACTTAATCAGTTAAGTTGATTAGAATTAGACTTACGGAATTGAATCAATTCCTTTTAATATACATACTCCCACATACATTCATAGATGCTCACACATTGTGCACAAGCACAACATAGTGTATGCACATTATACATGTAAATGTAATACTTAATACTAATATGAACAATAAAATTTTATCTAATTTGCACCTTGTGGCCATAGGGTTAGCAAATAACATGATGTATAATATGCCATAGCCCCCATTGTATTCTTTGTGTGAGAGAACCGTGTGGGGCTGAACTCTTTGGTATTGGCCAGAACAAATGGATCGTCTCTTACTCTTTTGATTTTTATCTCTAGAAGCAATAAAGATTAAAAAAAAAGAAAAAAGGCAACTGTTCTGTTTGGTAGACAAACTCCAACACATGTTTTCAGTTTTTAAACAACATTATATGTATTTTCACACATTTTTTCATCTACACGTATTTCCACACATATTCTCAAACAACAAAACACATATTTTCAAACACGTATACCAAACACCCCCTAGACATCCCATTTTCCCCTGGCCTATACCTGAGGTAACTGGTTTAGATGACAAAGAAGTCTCAATTACTACCAAAATGATTAGCACCATGTATTAAATTCTATAGCTCAAATTGCAAGACTTGAGCCCATTACAAAAAACCATTAATATATATATTTTTTTTACCAAAGTGACATATTCCTCTCGCACACAATGTGAGGTGGTGTAAAACAAAGGGTATGTTTAGTTAGGGTGATGGAAAAGTAGAAGGATAGAAACTAGTGTGGAATGAAAAAGTAGAAAGATAGAAAAAATTGTCGTTTTCCATAACTTGTGTTTTGTTAGGAGGTGGACAAGTAGAGTAAAAAACTCTTTTGTTTTTGTTTAGTTGAGAAGAAAAATGAGATGATAGAAAATTTTGTTTTTATAAATTTACCCTCATGCCCTTATACATGAAATTTTTTTAAAATAATTTATAAGGAAAAAAAATGGACGCTAAGCTTGAAAAAGAGAGAGGGAAAAAAAGAAAAAGAAAAAAAAAGGAAACCAATGTTGAAGGGGAAAGGGGGCAGATGAGTAATTTTCTATCTTAAACTCACTTTTTTTTCCACATTTTCTCCCCAATTTGGGGAGGAAACTTCCTCTTCACGAAAAGGTGGGCTCAGGGATAAAATAATTTTCTCCCCCAGTTTCCGTCCCATCAACCAAAGGCATGCAATTTCTATTTCCTCTCCTATTTTTTATCCCCCATCTTCCATCCTCCTATTTTCACTCTAACAAAATGGAGCCTAAGTCTTTAGAAGATACCTTTCACCCCTGTATCATAGGATCCAAAATTTCATGCACATTCCATACTGAAATTTCGTTGGTTTCATTCTACATTTTGACTCTCTCCCTCTCTCTCTAAGAAGGTTGTAGGTATCAACATCGAAATTTCAGGGCCAACCCTATCATCACTTTGGAGTCTTGGAGACACTTTTGACTATAAGGGTGATGTGTGTGTATAGTGTGCACTTTTTCTTTTTAAATTCATACTACCCTAAAATAAATAATGAAACTTTTTTTTTTCTTAATTTGAAAAATCTCTTTGTAGAGTAATTTTAATTGGAATAGAATTTTCTAAAAGTTTTTGAAAATTTAGCAATAGTGATCTACTTAGAGAAACTATATATTAATTATTTTAATGTACTTATAGTTTGGCACAAATGTAAGATACAACTTTTATTATATAACATCTGATATGAAATAGACATTAGTTTATATAATGTGTAATTTTATTAGAAATTGTTTAGTTACAAAAGCTAAATGTTTATTAGAAAAATTCTTATTTATTATTATTATTTTTTTAAAAACCTAAAAGTTAGACTATTTGTAAAAAAAAAAATTTCCTCTCCAACACACTAAAAGAAAAATTCGGTCAAGTGACCAAAGTCAACAATTGACAAAATTTAGCTTCATCAGCCAATAGCAAGATAATTCTTTCTTTTTTTTTTGGCTGAAATAGCAAGATAATTCTTGTCATGAGCAACAAGAGGATGACTCACTTAACCCGCCAATCAAGTAAGTCAAATGCTTCACACATAACGGAACATATGTCATTATTTTATTGGTAATTACAGTAAAACTTTTTCATTCTAGAAAATCGAGAGACTAGGGTCGGTTGCCCTCCATGATTTTCCCCTGGACTTGGACTTGGACTTCAGCTGATTGCACATGAAAATCCTTAACAGACAGAACAGAACAGAAAGGATAGCAATATTTATCGGCTGAGATTCTAGAAACTCTTCGAAATTTAAGGACAACATAGCAGTATAGCACAAATATCACCGACAATATCTCTCTCTCTCTCTTCGGACACACATACTCTTGTTTATGAGACGCGCACACACACACAAACGCAAACATCGTTGGTTGGTTCCGCTGATTTCAACAACCGAATTCACAGCTTAACCTGTCGTGCCAATTTGTATGGTTTCATAATATCCCAAAACTCTCTCTCTCTTTTCCTTTGTAATCATTTTCTTTAACCATATTATGACTATTTCGTGGAGTCCCTGTTTTTGTTGTTGATTTTACCATCTGGGTCTGTCTTTTTTTGGTGTCTTTTAGAGTTTGTTACATAATTCTCACTTTGTTTCTTTCCAAAAACAAAAGGGGTTTACTTTCTTTTGTTTGTTCTTTCCCTCTTCATGAGGTTTGGATTTCTCACGTGGGCATTGCAGTTACAGAAACATTCTCTCTCCCCCCTTATTTCTTGCTCTTATTTCTATGTTCTTTGACAAAACAGAGAAAATTCAATGACAGCTTAAAGATTTTCTTCATTTGTTGAGAATCAAGGTTTTACATTTTTTTTTCTTTTTGACTTTATGGTGGTGGTGCCTGGAATGAAGTTTCAGCTGGAGAAGTGTATTTATATTGCATAATTAAAGTGAGTCAATATGGATTTCATGAGAGAAAAAAAGAATGTGCTTTTTGGCTAAATAAAATTGTTCATGAACGTTAGTAATTTGGAGCAATTGGCTGGTTATGGGAATATGAATGAATTTGCTTGTTAGATTGCAGGATGGGAAGGGTTAAGCTCAAGATAAAGAGGTTAGAGAGCACTAGCAATCGACAAGTGACTTATTCAAAAAGGAGACATGGAATTTTGAAGAAAGCTAGGGAATTGGCAATACTGTGTGACATAGATATTGCTCTTCTCATGTTTTCACCAACTGGGAGATCTACATTATATCAAGGAGAGAACAGGTAGTGTTACAGTTGATATCGTTTGTTGTATTTCAGATACACACTTAAGCTCAGATAGAGGAAGTTCACCAAGGCTAAAATGGCAAAAACAGATGTCATAAAACAAATTCCAGCAAGGCTAAAATGGGGTTTGTTATATTCCATATTACATAATAGTCTAAAGCATTTCTTTGCCATCTCAGAAATTTTGAAGAGGTTATTGCAAAGTTCTCACAATTGACTCCACAAGAAAGGGCAAAAAGGTTTGAAAATTTTACCCTAAACTTGTAATTCTTTTTATCTACTTGCTCTGTTGAATTTGAATGCATTACAGCTAAGTGATTTTTTCATTTCACTGGAACAGGAAATTGGAGAGCCTTGAAGTAAGACCATCATGCCCATCCTTTCAAATATGATATTTATTTTAGTTTCTTCTGCTTGTATTACTTGAGGATTGAACAATTGTCACTCTATATTTAATCCATGCATTCATTTTAAAATTTTGTTTGATAACATAGGCACTAAAGAAAACCTTCAAGAAGTTGGACCATGATGTAAATATAGAAGATTTTCTGGGTTCAAGGTATGAATATATTGATCTATTTTGTAAATTTCTATTTAGTAGAACTTCTTTAACAGATCTGACTTGCACCCTCCCTTCTCTTCCTTTTCTTGCAGCTCTCAAACAGTGGAGGTACAGATTGTTTACCGGCATTATCGTAATTCACTATGGTTTGAGATTATTTATTAAGTCAATGAATTGTTTTTTGGTTAAATCACAATGGGCAGGAATTGGGTAATCGATTAAGGCTATTGCAAGTTCAACTTACAGAACTACAAAAGAGACTGAGGTGCACCTTTGGGGATTTTGTTTGTTAAAGTATTGCCTTTACTTTTTTGTCTTGTGGATTGTGTTGTAAGAGTTTGATAGATATACAACATAAGCTCACTGCATTTATAGTTTCTTATCAAAATTTTGTATTTTATTGTACAATACATTAGTATTTTTTAAGGTCTTTGGCAATCCAGCTTAAAACTTTGAAGGGTCTATATTTTCAGTTCAAATTACTGATAAAAAAATTACTTCCAGTTCAAATTATCTATTGTATTTGTTTTTATTGCTCCAGTTAAGGGCTGCACACGCAAGCTGTCTTTTTCTCACTCTGGCATTGCCCTTTGTTACATTTTTGCTTAACATATCTGTTGTCATGCAATATGTATGTACCATACAATCAGTCATATATAATTCTTCTAAGTTATGCTATTTTACATTTAGCCTTAAACTTTCTGCATTCAAATGAACTCCTTGTAATGAACACTAGACTATATCGTTGTTGGTTAACTTTCTAAATGTTTTCTTTTGTCATCAGTTGACATCTTATTTGGGTTAAGATGAGATTAGATTAATTATGTTGTAGCGTTTTAGAACTTGTTTTTCTTAAGCAGCTGTATAGAACTAGTGTCGTATACTTTCTACTGTAGTACTTTATTCTGGGTAATTGATGGTGCATTAAGGGGTTCTTTAAGCATTGCCAAAAGCAAACTGACCAAATTTATTCCACTCATGTTACATCTTCTGCCATCTGTTTTAAAACTTTTTTCTTCCTCCTTTATCTCTGTGGATACTTTGAAATCTCATACTGCTGCCAATCCTTACCTAGTAAAGTTCAACATTTGATGGTTCTGCTTTCTTAGATGTTCGCTTTTCCTGTTTCCTAGACAGTCCCTGAGCAATGTGTTACAAAAGCTTCTTGTTTTATTAGAACAATCCTCTACTTTACTGTTATCTTTCATATTTTGACCCGGTTTCCTTTATGCACGCCATTAAATAATCTAAAATCTAAACTGTCTTGCAATTCCTTCAGCTATTGGAGTGATCCAGAAAAAATTGATAATGTCGAAAATCTAAGGCAGATGGAAGACTTGCTACGAGAATCAATACAGCAAATACGTCTACAAAAGGTAAGCCATTTGTTGATTCTAAAATATGAAAAGTTTGACATATTTACGCAGGATTACTTGTCCTTTAGGTCGCTGACTCTGTTTGGATCTGTATACCATTACCATCGGTACTAAAATCACATATATCCTTAGAAATTCTTTGTTCAGTCTCAGTAGTGTAGTAAGTTTGATGGCATCCTGATTTAATTGGGATTTTGTGCACTTGCCAAGAGCAGAGGTTGGATTTAGATTTTTAATCAACCCACCTTAGACCTTAGGTGATACTTATCTGTAATTGAATAACAAATGGCAATTGATATACTTATGCTAGTTCTTTCCTCTTGGCAGGAAAATTTTGGAAAACACCAGCTAGCTTCACTAGAATGCGCTACCCAGGTAATACGAGCGTCACTTAGTGCCTCTCTCTCTCTGTCTCTCTCTGCCCTTTCTTAGATGTAAGGAAAAATCTTACATGGCTCATTTTGCTTTATAGTTTCAAAATGGGATGCCTTTACCTATGCTAATGAATAGTGTGCACGATGCCCAATCCCTATCATGGCTTTCAAACAATGACAATCAACATATGCTATTTCCCCATGAGCCAAACTTCCTGCCACAGAGGTGAGTTTACTGCTAATCATATCCAATGCAGCACTATCTTCAATGTATGACTGTATATTTGTTTGACGAATGATTCTCAGTTTTTATCAATGTATATTACCTTGTGTTGAGAGTAATTTTTAAGTTTCATAGACTACTCATTCATCAATATTTATTTTGATTATTGAACTAGCAAAACATGTCATTTCTTTTCTAGCTGACCCATGTTCATTTTTCCAATTTTCCCAACAGAGATGTGGACTGCTCCTCAGATGTCTCGCTTCCAGGTTATTCTGGTTATTTTAGCACTGAAAAGAAAGATGCGGTTGGAAATACAATACAACTTGCTCATATGGGATCTGGAGGTGGTACCTTGGATGAGTTAAGTAGAAATACTTGTTTAAGTATGCAACTTGGTGAGCAATACGCATATCCTTCGTATGGTAGTTCAAATTTGCTCGAAGATGATACTAAGTTGAAGCCTCAGATGGAGATGAACTTACAAGTGAATCCTTTGGATTATCAAATTAATAATAACTTTGGAGTGTCTAGACCGTTGTGTGACAGTGGGCATCATTCCTGGTTTTCTGCATCGGCGCCTTGTAGCATTTCCATATACAATCAGAATGGCTACCAGTGGTGAGCATTTGTTTAACTGTTTAATTCTGTTTTTCCAAACACTAAATAAATTCCAAGTAACTTATTACTTAAAAATATTATGTGGCACAAATATTTCCATTGAATGGTTTCAAATGTTACTGCAAATTCCATAGTCAGAACTAATGATACTGTGCAGTAAATTAAATATTAGATTTTTCCTGCTTTGGAAAGCCCCCTTCATACAGTGGGTTTTAACTATCCTTGCAGTCCTTTTGATTCTTTGGTTGAATAGGGGGAATAATTAATCATTTCAGATAAAATCCGACTCATCAAACTTGTTATTGATTACTCGTGTAAGTGAGTCTATGTTTGTCTTACCTTGTTGGCATTTAGATTTTTATCACTTTGTTATTGAAAATATCTCATCCTCTGGCAGAGGGTTTTCAGTTGGCATAGCTGCTAGAATCTCTCTTAATTTTGAAATGACTTCAGATAGTTCATAGGTGCTGCATTGAGTTCGGGGTTTCCATCTTTAGTATAATGGATAGTATGCTTTCCTCTAACCTAAGAAAGCATCACCCGTAGTTTTCATCTCATGCTAATGATGACTGTCTGCACCAACTATGAACTGGGATACATTTTGGAATCTGTTGGATGACCTATTTATTCAAAGCTAATCATAATTGGAGGTTTATTTATTTTATTATTATCCTTTTTCCATATCTTGAACAGGGTTCAATTTAAGTGGCTGAAGACTATTTTCATTGTTCATTAATATTAAAGAACAAACAAATGGTCAACTGCTTATTAATCATTTTGTTCATGCTCCTATCTCTTTACTGCTAATTTCTGGTTGCTGGTGTTCAGGCAACTAATCTGCTTTCCTGTTCCTTATCATTTTCACTTTCTCTTGCAGCAACCAAATTGACTCTCAAGAGCCACGTTAATTTTTATCTAGAAGATGAGGATGGTAGGTGAAAGACTTTTCTGCGCATTGCATTTGAAGATTTGGCTATCCCTTCTTTTAATGGAGTTGAAAACAAATTCTGGATGAATTCTGCCATGAAATAAGAATAATCTAAAAGATGTATAATTTCTCATTTGGTTACCAAATCTCATAGATGTGTTTGCCGGATCATTGTATGAGACAGAAAAACATGTACATCTGAAATTGAGACTTCTCACCCCCCACCCCCTTTTTTTTTTGAGACAGTTACGATAGGGATGGTTTCTGATATTAGTCTTCCATCACCTTGCTTTAAATTAAATTGCTTCTGTGTTGAAATAAATGTAATCTAAAAGATGTACAGTTTCCTATTGGATATTTTGGTTACCAAATCTCATAGCTGTATATGCTGTATAAGACAGAAAAACATGTATATCTGCAAATTGAGTCATCCCCCCCCCCCCCCCCTCTCTCTCTCTCTCTTAAAAAAGTTATAATACGGATGGTTTCTGATGTTAGTTTTCAATCACCAATGCTGTAAATTAAATTGCAGTAGAGAATGAATGCGATTACACATGGAATTTGAATTTCAAAGGGGGCAGGAGTTATATGCTTCAGAAATTAAAATCTAACTGCTAAGTAGCTGATGTAATCTGCATGGAGATATTAATTCCATTGTAGTTCTGTACATGGATACTTGTTCACACTGATGCCAAATCTCACTCAAAAACCATGCCCTCACGGTTACAGAATAAATAAAACAGGTTCTGATATCATCACTAATGGACTTAGGAGCCACTCAGTGTCTGGACAATGGTGTTGTGCCATGGGTCAGAGATGTGCTGCAAGAGATTCTCAAATGGTCCTTTTCCAGTCACATTGTGTTGAATGATAAATCCCAAGAATGCCAACATGGCCAATCTCCCTGCATACAGTTCAAATCAAGCAAAAGTTTAGTCTAGTTCTATACAAATTCTCAGCTAGCTGAATCAACCAGGTTCAAATTGAAAAAATTACCATTTGCAAGCTCTTTCTCTTTGGCCTCAAGAGTGGGTGCAAAGTTGAGTGGGTTGAAAATGCTTCCTGGGTATCCACACTCATGTGGAGGCAAGCTGTATTGCTTAAAGATGGGGTCTTGGTTGACACATCCTGGGTTTTTGATGTCTTGCCACCTTCTGATCTCAACGTAATGGAACAAAATGAACTCAATCACAAAGAGAGTTGATGAGGATGCAAAGTACTCTTGTTTCCCAGCATCATACCATTGTGGGGCATTAATAATCCCAATCTTTGTGAAAACTTCTGGTAGTAGCATTCCTGCAACACCTAACATAGCCCAACGACTATTGACAAGCTCAGCTTGAACATACCATTTCAAGTTCTCAGGGTCCTCAGCAAGTCCCAGAGGATCAAACCCATTGTCACCAGGAAGACTGAAAATTTTTCAACTAGTTTTAGCTCTAATGTCACAAATTGTAGTCTATTTACATAAACCAAGTTCCTTTTTTTATTAACACTTCAGTTAGAAGCACTTAAAGTTTCTTCATTTTAACATGTTTCAAGGAATTTTATTCAATATAATAGAAAGTGCTACCTTCATAATGTCACTTTGAGACCATAAGTAGTGATAAATGATAAAGAACTTAGTTAAAGAAATATGTAAAGAGTCAAATTTTATAAGGTATAGTTGTACTTTTACATAACAGACAAAATAAAAACAAAATCCAAGGCATGGTAGATAATTACCTGCCATCAAGGTAAGTTGGTGAGGGCAACCCAGGTAACCATTCACCTTTCTTGGCCTCAACTTTGAAAGAGCCAGAAGAAGTGGAAGCCATTGGTTTAATGGACAATTCTCTAGTCAATTTACCAGAAGACCCAGTTAGGAACTTGGATTTCGAGGCACATGGCCGGAAAAGAGCTGCCGAAGCTTGTGTTGTGACGGTGGCCATGTCTACTGGCCTTAATCAATCAAATTGGGGGTGGTGGTGGTGGTAGAAGTGTAGACTAGTACTAAGTTTGTAAGCTTGATGTTTTTTGTGCATGGCTTTGTATTTTCATTTCAAGGGTGTGCTTGTGGTTCTTGTTCTTTGTTAAAAGTGGACGGTTGGTTTGCTTGATTTTTGGGATCTAACGGTTGAGATGTGTTCTGGTGTTTTGGATTAGCCAATAGCAACAATTGGGGCTTATCCTTTTATCTTTGTGCCATATCCACAGATCTATTTCTTTGTTCTGGTTGGTTGAAAATGATACCGTGGGGTCATTTTTTCTTGCCAACGAAACAAGATTTTCAACATGATTCTGTCCAATAACAGCATGACAATTGGGTGGATTGCACCTCACATGGCTAATGGTATCCAAATTTCAAGACCCAACTAATCGGAGAGATATCACAATCTATAAAAAAATATCTAAGATAGTAATTGATTATATGTCAGATACCTTTCACATACGAATTTGATCCTTGACTTTCATAGTCTGTAATTTAAATAGTGTGTGTTAGAACCAACTAATGTTCTAAATACTGTTTTAGTGCCCATTTCTGTTTGTATGGAACAAAATATTTTGGTATTGGTCTATTTTAGCATATCGTTACGAGATTATTGTTATTGTTATTTTATTTATATACATGTATTTCTTTAAATATTATTGGTGAAAGCCTGTATAATTTATTAAAAATTTTAAAATTATTAGTCTATATTTCAACATATCAATCAGTTAGATTCTAGACCCTTGAAAACGCAGATTGTTTAACCTAATAGATTATTGAAGCTGATACTTATGTCAATTAAACAGATCTCAGTTAAACAAGTATCAACTATATCATAAACAACGGAAAAGTAAAGAACGCAACGATATGATGACCCAGAAAAACCAATGAAATAATCCAGTTTCAAGGTAAAAACTTGGAGAGGATTTAACATAAACAATTCATAAGGCAACAATTCACTAATAGAATGGAAGTTTTTACAATAGACTTAACCTTAAATCTATTTCTACCTCATGTAGTACTTACTCACGTAATTGCACGCAACTCTGAATCTACAAACTCTTCTATTATAAATCTGTTGTTCACAAACACTCTAGTTTGTGACTATAAGATCTCCACTCAAAGATTTGGAAGCAACTGTGGTTGACTTGATTTCAGCAACTTAACTCCACCGATACTAGTAATATGAATCTGGTCTTCGGTAAATGCTTGTTGAGTTTGAAAGTTATAGAATCTCACAGATCTCACAGGAGTAACTCACAAGACTTGAAAAACGTGTATTAAGGTTTTCCTTTTATGCTTAGCAATGTTGGACACAAACCCTAAACGTTTTGCGGGCTATTGTGCCTGATTTAAAAATCTGCAAAATTGCAGTTTGATCAATCGAGCTCTTCAAATTTTGAATTTTTCTTTCTGCAGCTTGTATGTTCTTTAATCTTAACTTGTATCAACTTGAGTAATGTCTAAAACACTTCTAAGACATAAATATCTTATATTAGACATGTTTTTGTACTCGGTTTGCCAACATACAATAAATTTAGAACTTAAACATTTAATGGTAAATATTTAGAATCTAACACAATCTTAAGCCTAAATATCTACCTAATAATTATAATAATAACAACAATCACATTTTTGAAATATTAAAATAATAATATGCACTTAGATAATGAAAAAAAGGGAGTACAAGTAAAAAAAGAAAGAAAAAATTGATGTATTATGTATCGTTTCATATATTATATTGGAGAGGGGCCAAGACTTAATTACCGAATCATAAACTTTTAAACTTTCTTTTGCCTTTTCCAATGCCTTGTCAATTGTCACGACACCCAAACTTAGAACTCATTTCCCTATTTCTTGTGTGTAAATGTTTATAAAAAAAAGTGATTTAAACTATGTACTAATATGATAATGTCAATGTATTACTTCCGATGTTAGTCCATCACATTTTCACCATTAACCGGCCTATAAATGACATCATATTTTTTTTCCCAGCCAAAATGACATCGTTTTAAAGTGAGTTACAACAAGATGGTAACAGATGTGAACAAAATTCACATTTTAATACTATTGTTTTATTACTTGAAAAGTGTAAATTGTATTTTAGCCTTAAGTCAATCATTATGTGTCAAAGAATAATTTAACCTCAATCATTTGATAAAATGTCACAACAAAGTTGTATATCAACATTGATTTGTTGACAATGAACATGGGTTTTGGTCCTCAGAGGTTTTAGAACGTAGGAGGTTGTTTTAGACTTTTAGTAGTTATCGATTCAATTTTTTTTGTTCACTTTAAGGTTCCATTTGGTTGGAGTGATTTTAGGAGGAATAGAAAATGGAAAGAGGAAAATATGAGAGAAAATTGGGGAGAAGGTTGTTTGGATGGAAGAGAGGAGATGAGAGATTTTGGTGGGGCCTAGATGTTTTTTTCCGAGCCCACCAAAATCCTATCTTTACAATTTGAAGAGATTTGATGAGAGAAAATAAGGAAGGGGAGGGTTTTTGAGAAAACACCAAAATTGACCCTCTCACCCACTCTGCATTTTAACGTTACCGTTTATTATTAATTTTTTTTTTGTTTAATCAAGATTCAGGCGGTGTTTTTTTTATTTCTTATTTTATTCTTTTCTTTTTCTATCCATCAATGTGTTTTCTAAACAAAACAAGTGGTGTTTTTTTTTTTTTCTTGGGTAAGGTTTGGGTCCAATGCCCAGTTACACTAGACCCATTGAGATAGTGACACGTGTCACCTTCTCAATGGGTCTAGTGCACTGGACGCATTGGACCTAACTCTCACCATTTTTTTTCTTCTTGTCAACATTTTTTTTTTTATAAAAAAAATCAAACAATAGTGGGTTTTGTTTTTGTTTTTTTTAATTAAATGGTGACTTTCACCTCTAATAATAATAATAATAATAATAATAATAATAATATATATATATATATATATAAATAATATAAGAGATGGGTTCAAGTTACACGTGGTGTAACTTTTAGAATTACACCTTTTTAAACCATTAGATTTAAGTAGATCCAACAGTTAAAAAAATACTCTCATTATTACAATTATTTTTATTAAAATCTCATTAATTACTCTCATTTATTACATTCTAAACTTATCTCTAAACCCAACAAAATTTGATGTTTGCCTCTCTCTCTCAACTTAGCTTCTGACCAATCTTCCAATTCTCTAAGACACCCTTTATCCATGTATTTCATCCTCATCCCAAAAAATTAGTACTAATCCAATACATTATACAAGTACAGAAAGCCTTATACAAAATTGCATTCCCTTTGTGTCCTATTGTTCCCTTGCCCCATCAAAGCACGCATACCCTCCATCGCTCTATTTCAATTCCAACAAATGCTGCAACTCATCTCTTATGGAAAACAGCTGAAACTGAAGAATTCGATACCTCCAAAAATACAGAAGTAAAAGCATAGAAACACATTGAATTGGAATGAGAACCAAACTTTCCCTCGAGTAATAATAAATACAGTAAAATTTTGATCAAATTCACTTTCAGATTTTTCTTGGACCAGTATTCAGATGTTGTAAACTGTTACGAAATCTAGCTTTATTGTTGGGCAAAACATTAAGTAGTATGTAGAGAGATGGAATTTGTATTTTAAACAAAGATAGGAATTTACTCAATTGTATCCAGCAGTAACTAGATGAGTAAAGTACACAATAATATCAAAGCTATACAAAAGCTCCATATTAGGCTAATTTTGTTGTTCTAAAATTAACCAGGTACACTACCACGGCTTCCAAACATGACCAACATGATAAGAACAAAGGAATGGAAACTGATTTAGAAAAGAAAAAGAATTAAACAATCCACTATTCTATTTTCTCCTATACAGCTATCTTGTAATACCCCAAGTTGTACAAGCTACTACACGGGTTAAAAAGAAGACATATTAGCTTAAACTAAAAGTTACCATCTTTCAAGCTTCGACATCAGAGGTATTAAACAGTTACCAAAGAATTCTATGAGTAGGGATGTGCATAGGTCGGGTTGGGTCAGTTGAGGGGATTTTTTTACTCAACCCACCATAGTGGGTCAAAAAAAATTCAACCCAACCCAACCCATCACATAAGTCCAACCCAACCCACACGGGTTGGGTTAGGTCGGGTTAAACCCATGGGTTGGACAATTTTTTTTATTACTATTATTATTAAATTGAGCAGAAAAAAATATATCACACTTGCCACTTGAGTTGATAAACAAAATATACATTAATATATAAACTAATATTCCAACTTAGCTGTAAACAAAATATGTTTAAGTATCTAACTGAGTTGATAAACAAAATATAAATGAACTAGTATCCAAATTCACTTATAAACAAAATATACATGAATTCCCAATTCAGTTATAAACAAAATATACCTAAATTTTTTTTTAAAAATTTATTAATTATATAATATATTTAAATATGTATTAAAAGAAATAATAGGATTTTATATTATACATGATAGTAGGAACCGAGGAAGTGCTCTACAGCTAGTTTTTTTAAAAAAAAAAATTATTAAATATATAATATATTTTAAACTTATATTAAAATATGGGTGGGTCGGGTCGGGTTTGTAATTTTATGATCCAAACCCAACCCAATCCGCTATAAAAAAAAAAAAAAATTTGTAACCCAACCCACCAAGCCCTAAAAATCAACCCAACCCGGTGAGTTGGGTTGGGTCGGTTCGAGTTTGGCAGGTTGGCGGGTTTTCTGCACACCCCTACCTATGAGGATTAATCACTCGAAGCCTGATTGAGAATGCTAAAACAAAATCTTAAATTGATTTGATCCCAATAAAGTCCAATCTCATCATCTTTCTTCAAGCCCCTCCTCGACACAAATTCTTCAATCCATTGTCCAATGAAGCCGTATGTTGCATTAGTACCTGTCTACTTATTAAAGAACAATTGATGTTTGGACTTAGTATCACAATCCCAAACAGTAACAGCAACTCATTCCTCAATCTTAATATTGTCAACGCATTCTTTTTCCCAATTTGGCAAAATATGCTCTTTAACACCAACTACTGGTAAACGAAGCCTGCCTTCACCTCGGATCTCACTATCTGTAATTCTCTTCTTGATAACCCAAGGGTCAAAACCAATAGGCCCTTCTCCTTTTTCAACTTGATGGCCATCAAGTTTCATTATTTTCTTTCCACTAGATGTAGCTAGCAGAGAGGAATTGGCTAGGTTTTCATTTGTTGTCCTTTTCTTGGTGATGCAAGAACCACAACCCAACTTCAATTCTATTGAAACCTCTTCAGATTTAGTATGAGTTTTGGTTTCAAACACGCTTTCTTGATGATTCTCTGGAATAGGTATAAAATTATGGAAGATAGGTTCTTCCTCTGTACTTTCAAAAGCAGAGGAAACATGCCCGTAGCCTTTTGTTGAGGTCTAAAAAATCACAACACCCAGGCCCAAAGAAATAACACAAGGGACCATAGAAAGTGAAATTAAAAAATGGTGGTAAGCCCAAAAGGCTTGAAGCCCAAAAGCCATAAAGGGACAAGCCTTAAAGCCTATGAGAAAAGAAGGAAGAAAAAGAAAAAAGACCCAGATTAAAAGATTGAAGAAAGACCAGTGTAAAGAGTTGAGTCGGGATCCCCAGAGGCTGCCAAAGGCTCGAGATCCCCGAGACGTGTAGCACAGCTAAGACAGGATTAAGAAAGCTCAAAGGAAACGCCAAAAAACACAAGAAACGAAGGGCAAATATGTCCTTCTCAAACACCAGAGATGCAGCAAGAAAAGCAGAGAGCCTAGAGTAACCACTCATGATGCAAAGGAACGGTACCTCGAGGAACCGGAATGAGGAACTATAAAAGAGGAAGTAGCAACAAAGACCTTCGAACCAGCAGAGATGGATTCCGCTCACTTGGGAAAAATGACAAAGAGAAAGGACGGCCAAAAGCTTAACCATAAGGGGTAAGAGGTTTTGAGGAACGTGAAATTAGGAACAAGCGCACTCCGGAATGGAAAGTCAACCATGGGCTTTCAAAGAAATAGCACCAAAAGGAGGAAAATATGAGAAATAGGGAAAGGCTCAACCTTCTGGGTGATGGGCACAAAACGGGCTCTGGTACCCAGGGAGCAAAACAGGGGAATTAATAGTTCCTCGGGACCCTAGAATGACACTATAAAAAAGGCAGAAAGCAGCCGGCAAAAAAGGAAGGAATTTTTTGAGCGAGCAATAAAAAAATCTCGACAAGAAACCATTAAGAGATCTCTGTCAAATTCAAGGGAAAACAATGAAATATCTCCTGGTATCCCAGAAACAGCCACTATAGCACATACTTAGATTCAAAAGGGTTCAAATTTTACAAGTCTTAGAGGTCTAGATAGCCATCAAAGTCTGTAATTTTTTAGCTTATTTGAACCTCATATCACGTCTTAATGAGCGCATTGTAACCATAATTAAGAAAAACTAATGAAGTATTTCTTATTAATTTGAGGATCCCTAACAATTGTTTTGTGTATTTCCTGATTACTTTGCACTCCTTTGCTGTTTTCATTGTTGATTCAATACAAATATTCTCGTTTTGCTAGTTTATGTGTATTGTAGGAAATATGTCATGTGCACCACTTGGTTCTTAAACAGCCTCTTAGCTGCGGTGAACCAAGCCCAGTCCACCAAACTACAATTATTTAGCCCAGGATCCTTGGGCCAGTGTGCTGAAGAAAAAAACACTCTTACACCTTTATATTAATAGCTACCATCACCAAAAAAATTTCTATATGCCACTTAGCATTTGAGTAGTCACTAGCTTCAATTTAAACCATCATTATTCTATGGCAGACCAAAAAAGAAACGTAGAATTCTGGAGAGAGTTAGACCAGAAAAGAAAAGAAAAAAATAGAGCACTCACAACAGAAAAGAAAAGAAAAGAAAAATAGAGCACTCACAACATAAAAGAAAAGAAAAATAGAAACAAAGTACTCATAAAAATAGAAACAGTGTTCAGCTTGGTTTTTTTTTTTTTTTTTCCCCCGGCAACCTGTGGAGGTGGAATAATGGTGGAGGAGCAATGGAGGAGGAGATAGAGAGAGAGAAACATAGGTTTAGAATGTAGAGAGAGAGAGAGAGAGAGAGAGAGAGAGAGAGAGACAAACAAAGAGAAAGAGAAACGTAGAGAGAGAGAGAGAGAGAGAGTTAGACGTCAAATTTTGTTGGGTTTAGAGATAGGTTTAGAATGTAATAAATGGGGGTAATTAATGAGATTCTAACAAAAATATTTGTGATAATGAGGGTCTTTTTTAACTGTTGGATTTACTTAAATCTAATGGTTTAAACAATGTATAACTCTTTAAAGTTACTCTAGGTGTAACGTAAACACATCTCATAATATAATATAATATAATGGAAAAGTTTTTATTTATTTAATGATTACAAAAAAAAAAAAAAATTCTTATATTATGTGATAAGGATATAAGAGTAAATTTATACAAACAATATATTCTAGGCGGAAATTATATTTTCATTCCTACATTTTCAGACGATTCCCACTTTGATCCCTAGATTTTATTTTTACCGCTTTTAGTCCCTATCCTGAAAAATGCTTCCCCTTTTGGTCTCTGCCGTTACATTAGAGACAAAAAATGCACACATAACAAATGGCAAAATTAAAAAAATATTAAAATAATGTCCACATATCACTACAGTTACAACCACCCCATTATTTACTTACTATTCTCCACCTAACCCTTCACTTAAATGTATAAATCCCATTTTTCCATCTCTCTCTCTCCAATTCTCCAATGGTAGAAGCAATTCACAACCTGGTGGTGATCCTGAAGAACCATCCGCAACCACAAAACGACGCCAAATTCCTTCTCGTCAAATAGACACGCCTGCCCAAGTTTAACGATGAGGAGTATGATTCCTATGTGGATTCTGATCTCTGGGACTTGCCCTCCATGCAATTAAACCTTCTTGACGGAAATTCTGAGTCTCCAATTGTCGTTGAAGGCACCCAATCCATCAATTTGACCAACTTCGATCTCCATTCTACTCTCACAAAGGTAAACCCTTTTTCCTTTTCTTTTTTTCTTTAAAAAAAAAAAAAAAAATTTTTGGAAACTATGTTCAAAATGTTATATTTTCACCATAATGTGATTCAGAATCTCAGATTGTAATCATGTAATTTTTGTATTTTGAGTTTACGTTTCTAATAAAGCCATTTAAGCACTCAAAATTTTTTTTTAAAATTTTTTTATAATGATTTTAGGTTAGTATATAGTGAGAAGTTAAACCTTATGTGTGTAAAATTTAGCTGTATTTGATTTTTTAACAATGCAGAGAAAATGTGAGTTGCTTTGAATTTTATAGTTGTGAATTTAGGATATTTATAGGTATTGGAACTAAGGGCGGGAAAGCCACGTGGAGCTTGTAGTGACATGTGGACAAATCCTAAGTGGCAGGTTGTTACTAGTTGTTATTATTGGGTTAAAAAAGTAATCTCAGTGCTAAATTCAAATTTAAACCAATAACAACTAATCACCCATGATTTGTTGTAAAAATGTTGTGGACATAACACTTTTCTTATTTTAATATTTTTTAATTTTACCGTTTGCCACGTGTGCATTTTTTTTGTCTCTGACGTAACGACAAGGACAAAAACAGGAAGCGTTTTTCAGGATAAGGACTAAAAGCGGTAAAAATAAAATCTAGGGACCAAAGTGAAAATTTCCTGAAAATGTGATTTCCGCCTATATTCTATTCTCTCACTTTTCTATCATCTCTCCTATTTTCTGTCCTCCCAACTAAAGTACCCTAAAACAAACTATGCCGTGTTTTACCCTTTGCTATATAAAAAAAATAAAATAAAATTGTGCTGTTTTTCCCCAATATAATATTTTGTGGGGGAATTGAGAATTGGGTGGTGATCTCTTGGTTTTCATATAATCTACATATTTTAGCGCTCTTTAGTACCTGCCTTCATAGTACTGTTTGTCTTTTAGGCTGTGTTTGGTTCGCGTAAAATCATTTCCGGAAAATATGCTATTTTCCGGAAATGCTATTTTCCGGAAAATATGCTATTTTCCGGAAATGCTATTTTCCGGAAAGGAAAACGTTTTCATGTGTTTGGCTGTCACAAAATTCATTTTACGGAAAATTAATTTTGGTGTTTGGTTCGTTTAATCAGTTTACCAGAAAATACATCAAATCCGGCGAAACGCTCGTCCGACGAGCGTCCGACGAGCGGCGCTCGTCGATCGACGAACGATCGCGATCGATCGACGAGCGCGATCGACGAACGCGCTCGTCGATCGCGCTCGTCGATCGACGAGAGACGAGCGCGCTCGTCTGTGCTCGTCGATCACGTCGCTCGATCGACGATCGCGTCGCTCGATCAACGATCGCGATCTTGCACCGCGCCGCTCGTCGGTGTGGTGCGATCGTCGGACGAGCGGCGCGATCGTCCCTCTCTCTCTCTGATCTGGGCTCTCTCTTCTCTCTCTCTCTCTCTCTCTCTCTCTCTCTTTTTCCGGAAGTCAATTGAAGTGAAAATGAAGACAGAAATCATTTTCCGTGGTCAAGGCTTCAAATTTCGGTCAACAGGAAATCCATTTCCGGAAAATAATATTTTCTGTCACAGCCAAACGCTCCATTTTCCGGAAATTGATTTCCGAAATTCATTTGAAGTCGATTCAAACGCACCCTTACTAAATTACTAAAATCATTGGTTTGATGTGTCAAACTTTGAGGTAATGTGCAAAATAGTTGTGCAAAAGAATTGTATATAGTTAGTTAGGCAACGTTTAAAACAATAAAAGAAAGTAGCATTTCGAGTTTTAGAAACTCGAGTTTCATGGAAAAAAAATTTCACCTATAGTGGCGTTTTTAAGCCTTACAGCGACGTTTTAAAGCCCTATAACGGCGTTTTACTGCAAAATTTTTTAAAGTACAGGTTTAGGGAGTCATATAGTGGCGTTTTTAATCCCTATAGTGACGTTTTATAGCCCTATAGCGGTGTTTTTATTCAATTTATGGAAATCGAGTCTTTAAAACTCGATTTTCAGCTTCATTTTTTCCCACTTTAATCTAATCCACTTACAAATCGAGACTTAAAAACTCGAGTTTTATCTTGGAACTCAAGTTTTAGACACTTGAGATGCTATTTTTCAACATTGTTTTGAAACGTGACAACTAACTAAATTTTTTAATATTTGTTGTTATTTAGAAAAAAAATTCGTCAAACTTTAGGGGGTGTTTGGTTTGTGTTTCCAAACAACCATTTTTAGTTTTTAAACAGCATTTCACGCATTTCTATGCACTTTTTCACCCACACGTATTTCCACAAATATTTTCAAACAATAATTTTCAGTTTTTAAACATATGTACCAAACGGGCCCTTAATGTCTGGAAAGGTGCAATTTTGGATTTTTTTTTTTTTTTTTTGAACTTCAGTTGTCTTATACTGTTTAGACTTGAAAGTCACTCCAATGAAATGGGATGTTTCAAGAGATATCCATTAGTAAATATTATTGCTAATAACAATGTCTTATAGTTACCAAATGTATTGACATAATGCATTGGCACTGAGTCCATTGTTTTCTACTACTTTTTGCTTTGTATCAAGTAATTTTTAAATTCAACAAATTTTTTTTTTTAATTAGTAAAAGGGACATTAGTAAAAACTATTTAATACTACAATATATTAAACACAAACTGATATCAATAGAAAAGGTGGAAAAATAAAAATGAAAAAAAAGAGAGATAGAAATATGTGTTCGTTACTCCAAAACGAGCTCCCTGAAAGTTTTTCAAACACAAATCCACTGAAAAGAATGACCCAATATACAACTCAGTGACCCACATACACATATGCAAACATATTACTTCAGAATATATGGAATTGATGTTTATTTGAGTTGAGGTCAGAAACAATAACAAATCTTATGAAATTCGTGGGTTTAATTTGTTATAAATGATTTAGCCAGTGTGGTATCTTTGCGCAAAGTGAATACATATGTTACTTTTGTTCAACTACCTTGTGCATTGCACGGATTAGCGACTAATTGAATAAAATTTCTCTGATGGCCGTCTTTCTCGATGTCCACAGTAACTCACAGGTCACAGTCACACCCCCATGGTTTTGTATTTGTGTAGAGTGAAAAAGAACCCATCTGAACAATTTGCATAGTAAAGCAAAATGCTGAGCTTGAGAAGAAGTCTGATTAGTGTATGCAAAATACTCAATTCCAATCGAAGCTCCATTGCTGCCACTTCCCCTCGGGCCCTTTTCAAGCCTCAATATTGTTCGGTTTCTGGGTTTTCTTCAAATACCCAATCACTGGATATTGATCTCTCCAACGAAGAGAGCAAGAGACAATTATGTAACAGGTTTCCCTTTATTTCTTTGTCTTAATATAATCATACTCTCGGGCTTTGATTTCTTTGTCAAAATTTAATTTTGATGGGGGTCTCTCAATTTTAATTTTCTTTTTAAAAACTTTTCTCCCTTGGATGTGGGAAGCAGATTGATATATAGGAGCAAACAACGAGGGTTTTTGGAGTTGGATTTGGTTCTTGGGAAATGGGTGGAGGAGCATATTCATTCCATGGATGAGAATGGTATTAAAGCTCTCGTTCATGTCCCTGACCTGGTACAGCCAATCTATACGACTCTTCTATTCTAGTGTTTTTAAGTGGTGGTCATGACCTTTTATATTTATAATTCAATTGATTTTATTTATTTATTCTTTTATTAACAATTGCTGTATGATTGCATGCCCCTATTTGTTGTTCATGCAAAAATATGTTGTATGTATCCTCAAAAAATTAGAGGACATCTGTGAAGTTTTAGTCATTTTAAAAATTTATTATCGCTGATGGACTCCTTCGATTTAGAAAGGCGATTCTTTTGATACCATAATTTTCGGATTTGGGGTATATATCTTCGAGATAAATAATTTCATACTCATTGATTTGTGACAATGATGTGGGTGTATCGTGGAATGTTGCAATTTGTGACCTTAAACTGTATGTTTGCAAAATATGCATGTTACTACATTGATTTCCTTGGTAATTTCTCTTTATTTGGCCTTTTTCTTACAGCACAGTCTAATTATAGAATCTTTATGACTGTATCCTTTAACCTAAGGTCCTTTACCAATTGAAGACTTTTGCCCCACACACCATTGTGCCAATTTAACCCTTTAAGACAATCATATGAAGACAGGCTCATTCTTGCAGCAGTTTCCAATGTCTAAATTGACCTGTGTATTTTATGAATAAATTGAATATTCCTTGCTAAAATAGTAGCCAAAGTTTTGTTCTATGGAATTTGATGAGACTCTAGTTTTATGATATTTAGTCATGTTGAGTTTCTCATGAGCCATCCATTTCACCAATTATGCGCATTTCAGTTTGCATATTTCTAGTTTCTGATACAGTTCGGAAGACTTTCTGTAATTCTATGCATTTTGTTAATCCTAATAGTTATCTGAATCTGATGAAGCCAAGATCAAACTTATAGTGATACACAATCCTAAGCTAATTGAAAACCCATAACTGACAGGTAGTCAAAAACATGTGAATGGTGCTGATTGTCAAGATAGATTTCCATGACTTAATTGAAATTGGCCTGAAATGTGATAAAGAAAACATCTAAAGCATTTGACTGATCCCAGGGATTCAGGATTTCAGTTGCTTTTTAGATCATGGGGTTTTTGGCAAGTGACATTGCGGCAGGTTGCTCAGTCATTATGTTTTTGGATCACTAGCTTTCTTGTTCAGCACTTTTCCTAAAGTTGTCTCTGTAACTTGCAAAAGGCAATGTGTTACTGTTACTTCGAGTCTCTTTTTTGCTTGATCACAATATGTTTGGTGTGAGATGGGTTTACTATAAGGGGAAAGGAATTGAATCCTCACTCTTATGTTCTAATTTCTCTAAATATCATGTTACATATTTCCTAATTGAGGAGCGCTATGAAAGTTTTATTAGTTGAGTGTGAGTTTAGACTAAACTGATGTGTTTCTCATTCTTTTTATATTCTCATTTTGCTAAAGATCAAGTTACAAATTTCTTTACAGGGGAGGTGTGCAAGTTCTATAGTTGAGTGCCAATTTAGCATAAACTGAAGTATTTCTCAGTCTTTATACTGCTTACAACTTTATGATTTCTATTGGAGAATAAATTATCTTCTAGGGAAGTGGCTTATTGCCCAGGAGCAACCCCCTGAAGCAGTTGAAATAAATCCTGTGAGTTATGATCAAGAGATGAAAGTTCAATTTAGCTATTTTCCTTGCTTTTCTTATGTCTTGAGAGTTCCCATTCTCACTCTCAAAATATTCAATGTTATAGGTGTTTACTACCCTGCATGACAAGGTTATGAACAACCTCAACAGCCACTCTGCTCCTGAGACACAAGCCACGCCTGGGCAGCCATGGGTAAGAGGGTGGGATGATATTAAGAAAGGTCGGGACGGCCCTATTGCAGGGAACCAGTAGCTTTGCAATCCACCTCTCAACTAGGTCTTGTATGATGCATTCCTTTGTAAGAATAGTATATAAAATTTCTTTTATATGGTTGCTATTTGATGTCCCATACCTTCTCAAGAAGTGAATGAGGACAGTGGTGAGACAAAACCATTGTGGGAATCTTGCCTCTAGACCTATGTACTGTATCCACAGCTACTAATACCGTACCTTTTTGTTCAAATTTTGGGCTAAGACTCATTGTATTGTGGTTTTGAGATAGGTCAAAGAAGTCTAAATAGGTTACAATAAGATTAGAAACATATCAAATTTTATAATTTTTTTCGTAACTACTAAAGCAGTAAATTGTAATTAGTGTATAATAAAAGTATTGTCAATGGTAGTCTCATTTGAAAGTCATGTTGGAATAATCACAATCTACTATCTCAAACACTAACAATGCATTTTGCATTGTTGAATTGAAAAATTATACAATACTCTAGGAGTACAGTAATGTGGTACTTTCTTCTATCACATAATAGTGAGTTCCATCATAAATTAGTGTGATCTACTATTCATATGAGACGAGGAAATACAACATTTTTTATTATACTTCTAAAATTACTCCTTGAATTGATTATGCTTATGAGTTTTTGTAACTCAAATGACATTTATTGATGATGCCCTTAAAAATCTGGTTTATAAGGGATAGTGCACTTCAAAGTCCAGATTGGAGATGGACCAACCAGCGGGAATGTCTTATTTTGTATCATTTACATCATGTCACATATCAAAGAAAGAAAGGGAAAAAAAAATATCAAAAAAAAAAAAAAACCTTTCAACCAAAAAGCATTTTCTTCCATGATCAACTTCAACTTCAATTTCCTTTTTTTTTTTTTTTGGATAGAACTTCAATCTCCTTGATCCAGCTTGAACCCAAATTTCCACTCCAGTGGACCTGTGGAATGAAACAATTCCATCAAAATTTCAAGCAATGCTTGCAAACCCATAATTTGGATAAAACATCATAGTTCGGGTAGCCCGCCCCTAAATCAGTCCATTAGTGAGCTCTGCTGACTGCTAGATCCAGTGAGAGAGATTTTTATTTTATTTTAGTTAAATATAAGATTTGGAGAGAGAGAGATCAGCCATCAGAGATTCAAAATCTCGGGTCCATTTGGATTGAGCTTATTGTTGCTGAAACTGAAAACTGAAAGCTGAAAACACTGTAGCAAAATAATTTTTAAATGTGTAAATAATACTGTGAGACCCATTTTTAATATTTTTTAATACGTAAACAGTGTCAGCACAGTACGTGAACAGTGAATTTACTGTTCATAACAGTAAATTTTGTCTCCCAAAAGTCAACAAATGCGGGCAAAAAAAAAAAAAAAAAAAAAGAGAAAACGTGAAACGCGGACGCACAAAACGCCCAGCCCAAACGCCCTCCTCATCTCAGATGATGACTGATTAATTGGGGCCATACGGTGCCACTGGGCCTTGTAGCCTAGTGGCACCCGGTTTCATTGTATACCTTTAGCTTGGAGGTTCTATCTCCCACATTTACCCAACAAAAAAATAAATAAATAAATAAATTTGGACCATATATACGGCAATATAAGTTTTATTTTTAATTTATTTTTATTTGTAAGTTATATATATTTTGGAATAGGTCTCTTAAATTCTTAATCTTTTCTATCTAAAAAAATTTTAATCTTTTAAAATCTTTATTTATTCTCATTCAATTGTATTTTTTTTCATAGTCTCTTTTCAATTGATTTCGGCAACAGTATTTTCATTAATTAAGTATTATTAAGGGAGAAGAGAATAAAAAAAAATCAAGTACCTTTAAATACGTGTGAAGAGGATACTACCCTTTATTTATATTTTAAGAATAGGGTAGTAGTTAACTAATGAGTTTCAAACATGATTTCGTGAGTTCTAGTTAGTTCAATTGGTAAATTTATTTCATCAACAATATATTCATTAATTAAGTATTATTAAGGGAAAAGAGAATTAAAAAAAAAAAATCAACTACCTTTAAATATGTGTGAAAAGGATATATATAAAGTCTCTGATGCTTGAATAAAATATTTGGGATTTGATCCTCGCCTACATCAAAAATCGATTGGTGTCTTAGTTTGATGATAAAAAGTTATCATCAGGAACAAACACTATAGGTTAAAATTTTTCAAAAAAAAAAGTTTCGAACATGACTTCATCTTTTGATAGCCTCATTAACTTGTGCCTAAGCCCATTCGCTTGACACATGCTCATAATATTGGGAGAAAATAATAGAGTGAACACAACAATATGGGGACAACAAAAATTCCCTGCGTACGTAGCATGACTCGGTTTTTCCTGTCCTAACGAGGTGAGGATAAGTTTTGCTCACCCTTCCTGCCCCACCTTATGCTCAGTCCACATTAGTGGGCTCTACTCTACTCACCCTGGATTACAACTTTGAATGAAAATCAGTACTCATGTCTACTTGCATCAGTGCATATCTCGTCAAATGTCTGATTGAGAAAATTAATTTGTTTAACAAGTTTGCAACTGATAGTGTATAAAATCACTGTAACTTGCCTCTAGGTAGGTCAAAACCGTTGGTTGACTAAAGTATGAACTGTTTGATTAATGGATTAATCCCATAATTATACAACCAATTTAGAATTTAGTGAATCAATGTCTATAAGGTATTAATCCATTTAGAGAGAGAGAGAGAGAGAGCACATTATTAAAGAGAACTCGTACAGCTTTTTTATTCAATATAACCGTGCATTACATAATACCATATCATCATGACTCAAAACTATAACAAAAGGAAACCTTCAAGTTCAAGGCATCAACAGAAGCTGATTACAGTGCTTCATATGTAAGCATACAATGCTTTTTCAATGAGGCATATATAGCAAAATGGACCAAACCAACCCAAACCACTGATCAGAATTAAAGTAGCGGATGGTTAATTAATTAAAAGCCCACCACTGCCAAAATTTTCTACCTGCCTTTTCAAAAAAAAAAAAAAAAAGGGCAGAGCAGAGTACCCCATATCTCAAATCTAGCGCATATCCACAACTAACATACACTAATAACTTCAATACTTAGCATCCTTCTTCTATACTTTGTAGACACTACTAAATGCTAAGAACTTGGGTTTTTTTTTTTTTTTTTCACCTAGCTCCTTATAAATGTCATTTTATAGTTTTTCATGGGAATTGAAGACCACTAAAGGTCTGGCCAAAGGCCCAACCAGCAGGGACAATATTGTTAGAAACCACAGTGCGACCATCACTTGTGGTGACCTTAAAAGAGAGAGCTTGTCCAATGAGGTAACTATTGCTTTGCCAATTCTGACCCCAGTTTCGGAACATTGGTTGCCAATTGGTTCTTGAGCCTTTGATAGAGACAGCATGAACATCACCAGCACCTCCAACATTGGTGATTAAGACTAGGTTGAAGTTACCTTTGCCGTTAATGGTGAATCTGATACCCCCTCTCTTTCGGCAAGGGACCCTACATTATCACAAAATATATGGAATCAAAGCCTTACCTTAAGGTCAAAGAGGAATGTATATCAAGTAGATAAAAAGGCCAAGGATGATTTGCTTTACGCAGACCATGTCCAAAAGTTACGTACATAGTTTGACTAAAGTAAAACAAATTAGCCAAGTATGATATGTATGGAGTCCATTTTATTTAATTAAGCTTGAATAAATTGTATTAAAATGATTTTTTTTTTTAAAGTATATCTAATAAGTTAAATTCGCTAATATATAAACCATATTTTAAACATGCCAAACACAAGTAATTCCAAGCTATAGAGGGCTGGCAGCAAGTTCAAAATAAAAAATCTGTTAAAATTTTACTATTAAAAAACTTATAATTGATGTAATATGAATATGATTGAATTATATATTTGTTTAGAATTTATAAGTTGACTGTATAAAAATTATAAACGATAAAATTTATAATGGTTGGAGCACTCTAGAAATAACCAAGTCTACAAAATGCTTACTTAATCACATATTAAGTATATTTCTTTAAAAAAAATTTGTTTTGTCTTTAGAATTTGACACATCAATTTTTAAGTTGTATATAATAAAATTTTTATTTTTCTAATAATTCTTTTATTATTTATTTATTTAGAATTAATTAGTGGCTAGAGAGTAGAAAGTATCTTTTTTTTTTTATTATTAAATTAATTAAGAATTTAAGAAGACCAAAACATTGTACCTTCTGTAAGCCACAGGAACAATCCCAGCTCTGTATAGAGCAATCTTTTCGAAGATAGGCTGAGAGAGATCAAAATGGTGCTGAGGAGGGTTGCACCAACCCCCATCATTGTTAGGGAGGTTGATGTTTGCTGGGCATAAGTTTGTAGCAGTGACCACAACTGAACCAGGTAGGCACCACTTTGGGTCATTCACACACTTAATCTCAAAACAAGCCCCACAGCTCAGTCCATTGTTGAACATTGCTGTGCTCAAAGCTGCTGTGTTTATCCCATATCCCTGGCTGTATAGGTTTCCATACCCACAAGCCCCACCTGCATGCATTAATTTAGTTATTGTGGTCATCAACATATATGTTGGTTACAGAGGAATCAAACAATTGTGTCTTCACAAAAATGATCTCCAGATGCATGTATTTACAATTATTTATTCTTTTAGAATTACATCATTTGTTACAATTTATTAAATTGGTTGAGAACGGTAAACAATCACTTTCACATATTTCACATATACGTATTTATCTATTTTTGTCCGCCATTCATAGTGGACTATATTAGAATTATATTGAAAGTATGCTTGTAGAGATGTAATTAAGTAAAAGTAATGATGTAGACTTTACATTATATTTTTGTATAAATTTTTATACAAAGTACCCATGTGACAAATTGTTATTGATTTTCATGCGTTCTCACTGCTGGCACAACTTTATTCACAGTTCTTTCAACAGTAAATGAAATAAATTGTCTATTTGGTTGAAGTATATACACGGATTTTGTAAAGAAGGCTTAGAGCATTAATTTTGAGACTTACCCATTGTACCAGAGGCATCACCACCCCCATAGAAAGTGGCATGGGCATTAATCCAACCTCCACCATATCCATAAACACACGAACCCAAAGAGAGAAACACCAGGAAGAGAAGTCCAACAAGTGCCATTTTTTTTCCTGCAGAGAGTAGTGAGTTTCAGTACCATGATATCACCTCCCAATAACTTCGATCAATTTAGAAAAACAAAAAGAAAGAAAGAGAAAAAATGCTATAGATGGAGACAAACCTTTTGAGAGAGAAAGAGAGAGAGAGAGAGAGAGAGAGAGATAGCTAGCTAGAGAGGTGGTGAGGAAATGGGAGGGTGAGGTGAGGAATATATAGATGGTTGGAGGAGCTAGCAAAATCGATTCCTCATGCAGCGTCATAATATAAACTGACACTAATTGAGGTGTGGGGACCTTAAACCGCCAAGTGCAATTGGTTATTTCTCTGTGGAAAACAAAGACCCTTTTCGTAAAACCACGTACTTTTCAACTTTCCTGTGTGTTTTTGCTGAGCAAAAGTCATTGAGATCTCAAAGATTCAACTAGGGTATACCTTAAAGACCCCAATGTGGTTTTGCTCTTTGATACTTGATAGTACTTTCAACTGTACAGTACTGTCAGTACATACACCAGATTCCGCGCTTTTTACCAAGAACTATTTGCTATTATTATAATTCTTTTATTTTTTCTCTTGAGTTTCTATGCTTTATATATGCCAGCTAATGAGGTTGTTGTTTTGTATAGGGCATTCGTTTTGTGTCGAAATTTCAATGGAAAAGTGATGATATATTGGACAAAATTGCACTTCTTTACATGTGCGAGCTTGTGTGAAAGTCTTATGGTTATAGCATCCATGACAAAGCCTCTTAGATGGACTCAAAGTATAGTCAATTTTGCATGCTTTCTAGGTCTTCAAGTGCAAGGAATCTTCCTTCAACATTCAATGCAGTTGAAACCATATTCAGAAATCCCCGTGAAAAATGGACTACCAAAAAGTACCTAGATAGCAAAATTTGTTTTCTAAACAACAATGTGTCCAACATATAGTAGTCTAAAATAGCAGTACAGTAAAAGAAGAAAGCTTTAGCTATCAATATATCTTTCCTACTACAAAAGTTGGAAGTTCAATTGGATCAATCTTAATTCACACTTCAACTTGTTTTCCTTTATGCTTCATGATTAAAGATTGAGCATTTAATACCAAAATTCCATTAGATTGAAATTGCTGCTACAACCATTTTCACAAAATTCCTTATTTTATTAGTGTTTCAAACATTCAAAATGTTACAAACGTGCTGCACCGGCACTACTAAATCTCCATATCTAAGTATAAGGTTCAAGTACACGTTGGCACCGACCAATTTTTCTGAATCCCTCATGTTATTTTCTATTTTGTGAACAAATTTAATAGCAATTTTGACCAATTTATCATGCAAGAGAAATTAATTCCAAGGCCTTCTCATTCAATGTCACACCTGTTTAGTTGAACACACCTCTTCTTCTTCTAAGAAAGAGAGAGAGAGAGAGAGAGAGAGAGAGAGATCTATGGCCATGCACATGGATGATGTCAGATGTGGTAGATGATGTATGATAAACACAGGCTGTTACACTGGAAAGACCAAGAACAGTTCAATCTCATTATTACAATTCATTTATTGCCAATTGGTTTTGGTTCTCTTCCAGAGCTAAAACCTTAAACCTTTTCTTGCAAATGTTTAGATCTCAAGTGTGAACTCGTTATAATCTAAGAAACAAGTAAAGTGGACTAAGTGTGTTTTTTTCTGCATAGTTCATAGTTCATCACTTCCACAGCCAACTTTCTTATCTTTCTCTTATTAGTATATTAATTTCTTTTCATTGTTTTTCAAAGATTCTTTGCCCCGGCTTACTTAAGCAATTTCTTTCCAGCTTCTTCTTTCTTTTATGTTATCCAATTCCAACCCCATTAACACCTTTTCATATTTTACCCTCTAAAAGAAAATGATCGAGATATTCTTAAAAATAAAAATGAGTTCGGTCAACAGATTTCCTTAAGATAAATGTGAAATTTTACAATAAAAATTTACCAACCGTAAAATGAAAGTAGAGACCAAATTATACTTAAAATCATTTAAGTTTATAATATTTTCATTTTGATATTTTATGTTTGATTTTTTATTTTTTTATTTTTATGTTTGAAACCGTTTTCAAAATAGTCTTTTCATCAAACGCCATAAATTTTGCTCCATCAAATCACTCATGTGACTACGTAAGTTTGAAATTGAGATCATTATTAAAACATTTCCACTTCATTGACCGACTGACTTTTGTTTATTTCTTTTCTCAAATTAAAAAAAAAAAAAAAAAAAAAAGACTTTTGTTTATTTTTACTTTAAAAAAAAAAAAACCTCCACCATCAATCCCACCAACATGCCTCAAATCGTCTCACAACCACCACCAAATTGGGCATAAAATTATAAGAGTGAAATCCTACCAAGACTCACCTTCCCAATACTCAAACCCAAACAATCGGGGAATCCAACTAAATCAAGGAAAATAAATCTCATGGGGAACGAAAATGAATACTTTTAAACATGAAATAATAAAATAAAAGGTAAAAAGTGTAATTCATTCAAAATTAAATGTTCAAATTCATCTAATTACTTTTTTGTATTCTTTCTAAAGTCAACTAATGGTGCTCAATTAAGAATAACATGCTGTGAAAAATATGAAGAATTTTTTTTTTTGAGAAGAAAAAAAAATTAAGGCTTTTTTTATTTTATTTTATTTTTTTTTTTATGGAAAAGTAAAGACTTAGTGCAAAGTGTAAACAATATGTCTATATATATATATATATATATATATAAGTGTGACTATAATTTTCCATTTTTTCTTCATTGGTTTACCATCCAGTTCAATGTGTGCAATTGTAAACCTGTAATAGCAAAAATAATATTAAACAAAAAATTATTAATAAATGTTAAAGCATGCATGCACTAGATGTTGTAAAGTAGCGGAAGCTCAAATTACCAAGATTGATTGTGAAAATATTTTAGACTTGTGAAACATCTTCAAAGTAACAATAGGAACAAAGAAAATTAATCCAAAAGAAAATAGACACAAAAAACACCAAGATTTTACGTGGTTCAGCAATAGCCTACATCCACGGGCGACATATGGAATTATATAAAGATAATGTAATCTAACGGTGAATTTGTCAATATTTACAACTAATTAAAAAATATTAAATGGTATAATATTGTTTAAATTTATACAAGATATAACTTAAACCTCACATATATATATATATATATATATATATAAATATATTCACCTGCAATCACCACGTTAAGAAAGAAACTAGTCTTCTATTCACCTATTAAATTACTTAATATAAAATAAAAGCACGCATAACGATGGCATAGCTGTGGTCAATTTCAGATAGTGAGTTCTTCTTATAAAGCCCGCATAGCGATGGCATAGGCTGTGCAGTGAATTTGAGATAGTGACTTCTTGCTCTCTACCATGATCGATAACGTTAAAATATCATATAAAATGGACATGGGGTAATTCCAATGCTCTAATGCATTGGATTCAACGCGAAACGGAAATGGACACGTGTTTTATTTTTGTTATATGTTCATAAGCATTGAAACAAACTCACTCCCAAAAATATGTTACGATTTTATGGGTGTCTATCCATATGTTTTATTTTTATTCTTTTTTTTTTTTTAATAATCATAGCTAGAAATTAACTTTGTGTCTTATGATGAATTGGAAGGATGTATTTGTAAGCATTTTTATTTCAAGTTCAAAGATTGGATAGGTTGGCTAAGGTTTTGTAATTCAATTGGCATTTTTTTTTACTATAATATAGCGTAAAAAAAAAAAAAAAAAAAGATTTGAACTAAATGGGTTAGCTCAAATCCTTTTTTCACTCGATCGGAATTTTTTTTTTTTTTTTTTTTTTTTTTTTTTTTTGCTGCATACAAGCACTGCAAAACTTTTCCGGTTTTGAAAATATAACATTATATATTATTATATGAAAAAAAAAAAAAAAAAAAGAAATTGAAATGTGGCTGGAGTTGGGGGTTCTGGCATGCATTTAGCTTAGCATAATGAAAGCAACGTGAGGTGGGTTATGAGATCGCACACGTATAACTGTGCTATTTACGTAGGGCTGCTTTCTCACGCGGTTCTCGAAAACTCATTTCCGCGTTGTTTCTTTTTCCTCCGTTGAATTCCCTTTTCCCTCACGGATTCCTCTTTCCTCAAACCAATAAAAACCAAAACCTCAGACCCAACCATGCATCAAGATAATACAGACAACTGCATACCAACCTGTAAAATTACAACCTTTTTATTACTGAGAGAGTTTCATTTCCGAATAT
Organism: Quercus lobata; assembly: GCF_001633185.2. Lineage (NCBI taxonomy): Eukaryota > Viridiplantae > Streptophyta > Magnoliopsida > Fagales > Fagaceae > Quercus > Quercus lobata. The sequence continues at coordinate 17,271,533 of NC_044913.1, read as the reverse complement.
TCCTCTATATTTTGTGATTTTTTTTTTTTTTTTTTTTTTTAAATTTCGGTGGGCTTAGATAGCTGACACTGCATGGTGTGATAAAATTAAAATGATCGGCAATATAAGGATCTATTTATTTAATTAGTCATTTTTCTGATCTTTGTAGGATATACTTAGAAAGCGAAATCTTGCCAATAGTAATGAGTTGATGGGAGTATGTGAGCATGGCGGTGGTGGAGCCATGATAAATCATTTTTTTAATATAGAAATTAACACACACGCGCATAAAGGAAAGGATGAAATTTTAACACGCAAAAGCACATTATATACTACACTGGAAAGTCATGCATGGTACGATAAATCTAAATTAGAAAAAATATTGTTTATAGTTAGATATTATATATAAGGTTATGATATATGTGCAATAGATAACTTGTCCTTAAATATACAGTTTAAAATTTTCAAGAAATTTGGGGTAATACCCCCAAATGTCTGCTCTGCCCTGTATGTGAGTACTGGTAAATTTGAATATGAACACAAAAGTTTGATTACTTTTTGGAATTTGAATTATGATGATGAAGAGTACTTTCATATTTATTATGGTCACCCAAGTTAAAGAACATATGAATATGATTCTCCAAATAAAATAAAATAAAATAAAATTTAATGAACAATAATGTACAATGAAGTTATATTTTGTATTTTTGGGGTCATAGGACCATCAGTCCTATAGTCACGGGTTTTAGGCCACATTAGAAACCGTGGCCTAAAAAAACGTGACTATAGGCTATAGCCACGTTTTTTTGCCATATAGTCGCGTTTTAAAAACGCGGCCAGAGGACATTTTTTTTGTAGTGGTATATTATTCTTTTGGTCTTCAAATTTAAAATATTTGATTGGTCTCTTAATTAAAATTTTAAAATTTATAACTTGTCTTTCCACTGATTGTCTATTCATATATACTAAAAGAGATTGAGATGCACCAGATTTAGAGCACTAGTATCTGGAGTTGTAAAACTCTAAATATCCTATATTTTAGCATCAAACCAAAAAAAAGGCATTATCCGGCATGTTAGTTGTAAAAAATTTTACAATCTAACTATAGTAATGTCTTACTTGTAAGATGTTAATGTAGCAGGTTGTATAATTTTAAATTAATTTTGGGGTAAAGCTATTGCCCCCAAGCTTCAATGTCTGCCTTACATGTGAGTAGCAGTAATTTTGAATATGAAAACAAAAGTTTAATTACTTTTTGGGATTTCAATTAAAATGAAAGTTTTATATTTATAGCCACCTATGAGGGTCCTTTTTTGGACAGTGTCCAGGCCCAAGTTGAAGTAAGGACCATGGCCTTTGAGTTGTTGTTTAAAGGGACTGGGCTTGGTTCACCGCAGCTAAATGGGCTGTTTGCAAAACCAAGTGGTGCACAGAGCAAAAATCCTACAATACGTACATACTAGCAAGAATATATATATTAAATAGCAAGAAACAGTAAAGGAACACTGTAATAAAGAGAGAAACAAATATATTGTTAAGGATCCTTAAAACACTATGAAATATTTCATTACTTTCTTTAGTTGTAAATCACAAGTGCTCACTAAAACGTGTTACAAGGTTCAAATAAGCTCAAAAATTACAGACTTAAATGGCTATCTAAGCCTCTAAGACTTACAAAATTTGAATTCCTTTGAATCCAAGTATGTTCTATAGTGGCTGTTTTGGAATACCGGGCAATATTTCTCTTTCTTTTACTACTTTCTTTGAGTTTTTGACAGAGTTTTCTTAATGATTCTATTATGATTCACTATTGCTGAATGCCTCTTCAATGTTGGCTACTTCTCCCTTTTATAGCATCATTCTAGGGTTCCAGGGTACTACTGATTCCCCTCCTTTGCTCCCTTGGGTACCAAAGCCTACGTTGTGCTAGCCACTCTAATGACTGGTCATTTCCTTATTTCTCATAGTTTTCTTCTTTTGGTGTTGTTTCCCTAAAAGTTTCTTGCTGACTTTCCATTCTAAGGTGTCCTTAGAGGGCCGACCTTCAATCTCTCTTCCCTCAAGGCTTCTAGTCCTTACCTTTTTCAGACTCAGCTTTTTTGGTTGTCCTTTTTTTGTCATTTTTCCTAGGTAAGCTGAATCCATTCCTACCAGGTTGAAGGTTTTCCCATCTACTTCTCTTTATAGTTCTTTTTTCTGGGTTGCCTGAGGTACCAGCCCCTTGTTCATGAATTGTTATTCTCCAAGCCTTTTGTTTCCTTTCTGCATCACTGGGTGACTGAGAAGAACGTATATGTCCTTCGTTCTTTGTGTTTCTTGGTGCTCTTTTTGAACTGTCTCAATCTCATCCTAACTATGTTGCAGGTTCCGAGGATCCCGAGCCCTTGGTAGCTTCTGGGTATCCCGGCCCAGTTCCTCCCATTGGACTTTCTTTGATTTTCTGATCTTGACAGGCTGGGCTTTTTCCTTTCTTCCTTTTGTTTCATGGGCCCTAAGGCCCGTCCTTTTGTGGGTTTTGGGTTTCAAATCTTTCTTTTGATGGACTTGGGCCATCCTTTTCTCTTGTGGTGAGTTCAACCCTTTTATACCAGGTTCACCCACTGTGCTTTTTCTTTTGGGCCTTGGTGTTATAACTTTTTAGACCTCAACACCACCCAAGTTAAAGAATCAAAATCCTTTTGTTGTTGTGGTGTTGTGAAACTAAAATCAACTGAAAGATAGAGAGGAGTGTAATTTTTTTCAGTGTGTCTTTTTTTCAAAGGTTCTAGTAATGCAGAACTCTCACTCGAGTTTCTCTGTTGTTAAGTAAGTGAGTGCTCTCTCTTCACTTAGGCAGTAGAATTTGCTGTCCCTTCCATTCGAATGAGAGTTTTGTTTTCTCTTGGGGTAACAAGGTTATCTCTAGAGCTAGTTGGTTTTTTTTTTTTCTTGGAGTTTAGGGTGCGTTTGTTTTGGGGGAAAATGATTTCAGGAAATCATTTTCCCCCAAACCCGCGTGTTTGGCAGCAACGGAAAATGAAATTTTCTGGAAAATCATTTCCTGTTGACCAACATTTACTCTTTTGACCCGGAAATGATTTTACACTCTCATTTTCACTTCAAATCATTTCCGGAAAGAGAGAGAGAGAGAGAGAAGAGAGAGCCCAGATCGGAGAGAGAGAGGAAGAAGAGACTTCGCCAGCGATCGCATCGCACTGATCGTTGATCGCGCCGCTCTTCGGACGATTGCACCACGCCAATCGTCGATCGACGAGCGGCGCGATCGACGAGCGGTGCGATCGTTCGACAAGCGGCGCGATCGACATCGTCCGACGAGCGACGCGATCGACATCGTCCGACAAGCACGCTCGTCGATCGCGCCGCTCGTCGGACAATCGCACCGATCTCGCCTCCACTCGATCTCACCTTCACCGCGCAATCTCATCTTCTCCTCCGCCGCACGATCTCAATTTGACCGGATTTTATGAATTTTTTTGCTGGGTTTTGTTTCTTTTGTGAATGAGTGTGGAATTGATTCATTATCCGCATGTTTACAGTTGAGGAAGTGTATGGAAAATTGGGTATGTAAAGCATTTTCTGTAAAAATGTTTGAATGAACCAAACACCGGAATTGATTTTCCGTAAAACGAATTTTGTGGTAGCCAAACACATGAAAACATTTTCCTTTCCGGAAAATAGCATTTCTGAAAAATGGAATATTTTCCGAAAATGCTTTTACACGAACCAAACACAACCTTAGGGAAACACATTTTCTATCGAATCTCACTTACTCTTGTGAGATATGGAGGATTTGGCAGAAAAATGGAGTAACTTCTCTCTCTCAAAAAGGGAGAAGACAGGTTTTGTTCTAAAAAAGGATCAACAGTCAGGCGAATTTATTATCACAGCACAATTTTTAACTCCTCATTTTCTAAACATGGAAGTGATGGTGAGAACCTTCAAACAATTGTGGAGATCCACCAACGGCTTCAAGATTCGCAACCATAAGGATCACATGGTGCTTTTTGTTTTTGACAACTTAAGTGATGTTGATCGAATACTACAGAGCCAGCCATGGAGTTTCGACAAACACTTAGTTATGATACAGAGATACAATACAGATGTACTAGTCCATGAGTTGGTGTTTACAAAAGCATTATTCTGGGTGCAAGTTCATGAAATTCTGGTCCATTACATGACTAAGACGGTTGCTGAAAGCCTTTGTGAAATTGTCGGGGAAGTCCAAAAATCAACTAATGATGTTGATGATGAAGATGGTCATTTTATCCGAGTTCGTGTCCTAATAGATGTCACCTTACCTCTGTGTAGGGGACGATTAATTACAATGGAGAATGGGGTTAAAAATTGGATCCGATTCAAATATGAAAGGTTGCCAAATATATGCTTCTGGTGTGGGCGATTAACTCACAGTGACAAGAATTGTGACTTGTGGATTGATAACAAAGGCACCCTTTCGCCTGATCAACAACAGTTTAATTCTAGCTTGAAGGCATCACCATACTCGGCCAAAGGAAAAAATGTCATCTTTGTTCCAGAGGGTCCTATGAAGGAAGAAAATCCAGTTTTTAGGTACCACAGGAAGTCAGGCCACATTCGGAGCCGGTGGTGGATAAAACAGGGACTGGTTCACCGAAAAATGTGTAGTCCGACATGGAGCTAACAGTTGAGAAAGAAAGCAATAAATTGGAGGAGCATTTAAACGCTGAAATCGTAGGTGTGGAGAATACGTTACAAACGGATGTTGGAGTTATTCCAAACATGGACTTTATCTCAAACATTTCTTATTCAAATTTAAACCTGAATATTATGGATGAGATTAACTCTGAGATTTTAATTCCCAAACCCGTTTCTTTTGCTAAGCTGTTCAACATCCAAATAAGGGAAATTGATGAGGCCCTAATTAAATTTGGTCAGCACACGAATGAGAGTAAATTTGTTAGAAGCAATCAATGTATCCATTATTCCCCAAACTCAACGTGAAGATGTCAGGAAAGGAAAAGAGGCACGTGAGGTAAAGTTAGCAAGCTCACGTGAGCAAGAGCAAGGACTGAGCCGTGAGCCTACACAATCTGCCTCTCAAAAAATTTGCACTAGCACAAGCAAGAAGCCGTGTACCAGAGGAAGAGTAAAATACCAAGCACGTGCAAAAACTGTGGAGAATAACACAACAGGGAAAATAATTTATGCAAAAGATTCGATGATGTTCATTTAGAGTTACCAGGCGAAAGCAAATTGGTTTCAAAGGATGATGGGAATTCTTCTTTATCAATAGTGGAGGTTGTGTGTCAGCCCTGCCAATTGCAATGAGTTGCTTAATTTGGAACTGTCGTGAACTTGGGAACCTATGTACAGAGAATGGAGCTTGCTGAATTTGTGCAAGCAAAAGATCATTCTGTCGTGTTTATAGCCAAAACATGGGCAGATGAAGCAAGGCTAAAAGAAGTAAAACAAAAGATACAATTTGAGAACATGTTTGTTGTACCAAGAGAAATCAAGGGAGGAGGTTTAGTTTTGTTTTGGAAAGAATCAATAGCTGTTATAGTTGAAGGCTTTGACAAAAATCATATTGATGTGATTATAAATAAGAATACGGAATAGGAATGGCGATTTACTGGATTCTACGGAGAACCAAAAACACAGAGAAGAATTGAGTCTTGGAATCTATCCGAAGGTTAGAGTGGAAATTTCAGATACCATGGCTATGCGCAGGCGATTTTAATGAGTTGCTCAGAAGCGAAGAAAAATTAGGTGGCAATAAAAGGAGCCACAATCAGATGCAGCTTTTTATGATGCAGTGGAGCATGTGGTTTTTTGGATCTTGGATATTTGGGTTCCAAATTTACTTGGAGCAAGCATTTTGCAAGCAGTCAATCAATTTGGGAACGGCTTGATAGGGCATTTTGCACAAATGATTGGCTTCAACAGTTTGCAAGAACAAAGTTTTTTCATCTCACTAGCACCACATCAGATCGCACGCCTATTTGGATAGTTCCTGATGGCCTTGAACCACCCCCTAGATCAAACCCATTCCGTTTTGAAGAAATGTGGCTCTCTGATAAAGGGTGTGGGTGAACGGTGGAAGTGGTGTTGAAAGCTTCAATCCCTTGTGATCCTGAGGTTTAAGTATTGAAGAAAATTTCCAATTGGGACTAAATTAACCCAATGGAGTCGTCAAAATTTTGGGAATGTTCGTAGAGAGCTTTGTTAGGTTCTAAAGTCTTAGGATTTTATGTATTTAGAACTCTAATTTGTATTGTTGGCAAACCATGATCAAAACAATGTGTTTAGAAGTGTTTAAGGCTAGCTCAAAGTTGTGCATCTATGTAAAGTTGGAATCGAGTTAAAGCAGGAAAGGAGTGTGCCTTTCGGCCTGGCTCGATTGATCGAAAGACAGGCTCGATCGATCGAAGCTCGGGCAGAATGTTTTTCTGCAGATTCGTCCAACTCAGCCCTAAGTGTTTTAAAACGTTTTTAGGGTTTTTTATTTGTCCTAAGTATAAAAGGCAAACTCTAGCCACATTTTAGTGTTGCTCATATTTGCGGTTTGTGTAAATCTCTCGTGAGATCTAGAGGAACTTTCCTTTACACAAACTTAGGGTTTTCAAAGAAAAGATTTATCTACACCTTAATGATTAATTCAGTTGGTGCCATTGAAGCTTAAAGAAAACACAAGCGGGTGTGCTTGTATCTGGTGGTGAATCCAAGAAAGAAGGAGTCTGTGGATTCGGAGCTTGCACGTGGTCGTGTCAGTAAGTTCTACTGGTTGGTAGCAATAAGAAGTCAAGCGTGGGGGCTTGTAAGTCTTATTGTATGAACTTCGATTCTTTCAAGATAGTGGATTCAAGTTTACCTTGAGGATAGCTAGGTCAAATCCTCCCCAGGTTTTTACCGGTTTGGTTTCCTGGGTGATCATATCTTGTGTTATTTATTTTTCACTGTTTTGCATGATTTGATCTTTTATATTGTGATAACCTAGACTTGTTTAATTGGACTAAGTAACAACTTGGCTAATTACCTAGGTTTAATAAATTGTTTAAGGGGTCTAAAAACTATCAAGTGGTATCAGAGCGGGTAGCTCTTTTGTTGTTGATCCTTTGATCATTGAGCTGATCCTTAATCCCTGTTGTCATGGAACACGGACACGCTCTAGTTATTCCTCCTCACTTTGATGGGAATAATTATACTTACTGGAAAGTAAAGATGAAAGCATTCTTGAAATCCATTGATGAGAGGGTGTAGAACTCCGTTGAATATGGATGGGAGAAGCCCACTACTCCTGTTAGTGAGTGGGAAACTTCTCAAAAAGAAATAACTTTGTTTAATAGCAAGGCTATGAATGCGATCTTTAACGCTGTTTCTATGGAGGAATTTAAGAGAATCTCTAATGTTGAGATCGCTCATACTGCTTGGAATATCCTCCAGACTGTGCATGAAGGCACAAAGGCTGTCAAAATAAATAAATTCCAGCAATTGACTTCTAAATTTGAAAGCATTAGGATGTCTGATGATGAATCTTTTGATGAATTCTATGCTAAATTGAATGATATTGTTAATTCTGCTTTTAACTTGGGTGAAATCTATGATCAACCTAAAATTGTTAGGAAGATTCTTAGATCTTTGACTGAAAACTTTAGACCCAAGGTGACTGTCATTACTGAAAGTAAGGATGTGGACTCCATCCCTATTGATGAACTTGTAGGATCTCTTCAATCCTATGAGTTGGATCTACCCAAAACTACCAAATCCAAATCAGTGGCTCTTAAGTCAGTTGATGATGTTGAAGGTGGTGGATTTGATGATGAGCTCTCTGCTACAGAGATTGCCTACCTTGCCAAGAACTTTAGAAACTTTCTCAAAAATAATAATAGAAAGGCAAAAGGCACAAACACTGCTGAACCTAGAAATTTTAAGAAGCATGATCCCACTAAAGTTAACAACAATGATAAATCTAGAGAAAGAGTAGGTCAATCTTCCAATAATTTCTTAGGCTCTCAGTGTTTTGGATGTCAAGGGTATGGACACATGAAATCTGAATGTCCAACTTATTTGAAGTCTAAGGGTAAGGCTATGGCTGTAACCCTTAGTGATGGTGAAGTTTCTGATAATGAGTCTGATTGTGATGAGGATGGAAACTTCATTGCTTTCACCGCTACTGCTGTAGTTGATGAGAACATATCTGTTGAAGAGAACCCTTTTGATGGGGAACTCTCTGAAGATGCAGATCTTCAAGAGGCCTATAATAAACTTTGCAAAGTTGCTGCAAAGGATGCTATGAATGTTGAACTTGGCCTGAAGAAAATTGAATCTCTTGAGCTTGAAAAGAAAAATTTGCTTGTTAAACTGTTTGATGCTAATGATCTTTTGAACAATGTGAAAACTGAAAATATGCTTTTACTTGATAAAGTTAAATCTTTGGAACTTGATTTATCTGTTGCTAGATCTGCTAGTTCTAAACTTGATCAAATGCTGAGTGTTTAAAAGTCTTCTTCTGACAAAACTGGATTAGGTTATGTTGAAAGCATCTCTGTGTCCGCTCCCCATTCCACAAAGTTTGTTCCTTCATCTTCTTCTTCTGAACCTTCCGTGAGTGCGATAGTGAGTGAAACTGTCAAACCCCCTGTGAGTGAGGTTGTTAAATCCTTAGAAAGTTCATCATCTAGGAAGATTAGGGTTGATCTGAAAGAGTCTAAGCCTAAGAAGCCTACCCTATCTAAGGACAAGACACATGATAAGCCTGCATGGGTTTGTCACTTTTGTGGAAAGTCTGGACACATCCGTCCAAACTGCTACAAGCTGCAAGCTGCTAAGAGAGCAAACAAACAAAAAGTACCTGTGCCTCAAGCACTTGATCCTATGGTACTTATTGGTGATTTGGTAAAGGCTTTAAACCTTTATTCCAATCCTGGAGTTGGTAATCATTCTCATGTGAATAAGAACTCCAATACTCGTGGTGTATCTAAAAGGTTTTGGATGCAAAAGACTCGATCTAACTGAGTTTTTCTAACATGGTCCTTGTGCTTCATTGTTTTACCCTTTGTGACCATTGTTCTTTGGTTTTGTTTTTTTTTTGTTTCTAGGATTTGCATAGCATAACATTCATGCATTTCATTCTAGGTGTTTTTTTATTTTTAATATTAAAAAAAAAGGGAAGAAAAAGGAAGCACATTTTGTTTTGTACTATTCTTTTTGGTTTTTGAGAACAAGGTTGGTCAATTTATTTTCACATAACATGTCTTTTGTACCTTGTTTAGCTTTGATGAGCTTATTTATTGCACTTTACTAGCTGAAACTTTGTAGTGCATATTGTGTGGGAAAGATGTTTATGGCTTTTGATTACTATGTCTTAATCTTGAAGTCACATATTTTTAAATGTTTGACTTGAACTTTTAGAGAAAGACATAAATAACCATCTCACCACTGTTCACTAACCAATCATGAACACCTTAGTGCATATCATAAGATTTTGTGCTAAAAAAAGTGTAGCACATGCACAAAAAGAACATAAGGTGAAGCCTCGGGTTAAATTGCTTAATTCTTAAAATCAAAATTGGTGTGTACTATTAGGCTTGATGCCAAACTCACATAACTTAAAATTGGTATGTATATTATGAGGCATAAATACAAGAAACTTACATGATTGCAAGCTTATGATCTAGGAGATGTGGGAGTTATATGATGTAACTCTTTAGGTGATAGTCTCTTTTAAATTCTTTGTGATGAATTTTGTAGACTTTGTGATTGATTGCTATTCACATATCACCTCACATGTATCTCAAACTTTTGCTAGTTACACACACTACACGAGTTACTCTTTGCTAAACATTGTACATGTTATTGTGTGTGTTTATGGTCTGACCAACCAAGTTTTGCAAATACTTCGAATTTTGTGCAAAATTAATTTGTTACTGGAAAATTTGTGGAGAATGCAAGAAATTTTGTTTTTTTTTTTTTTGGAATTTGGGCTTAAAACTCTTGTTTTGAAAATCATATTATCACATACTCATGCATTTTTGTCCTTAAATTTCAATGCTTTGAGTTAATTCTAAATGTTTTTCAAAAACTGTGTTTTTTCCTGAAAATTTAGTGAGCCACTGCCTATTTCGATCGATCCATTATGTTTTTCGATCGATCGAAATTTTTTAAAATTTGATAGAGAGAGTCTCTGTCTGTTTTGATCGATCGAGGCTGATTTCCGATCGATCGAAACTCGTGAAACGGGTTTTTTAAAAAGACAGATTGGACTTTTCAAAGTCACTTTTTCAAATAGTTTTTCAACTTTTCTCTCTCTCCGCGTTGGCTATAGGCTCCACCATTAATTTTTTGTCATTTTCCTTCAAGATTTTTGCAAGGTTTTTGTCCTTGAAGGCCAGTAAGTCTCTTTTTCCCTTCCTTTTGCATTTTATTTCACGTTTTCATACATTTTTCATGCATTCTTGTGGCTATTTTCGGCACTTTCAAAATATTGGGGTTTTTGATGATTCGAACCTATTTTGGTGAAATTGATCAATGGGTTTTTGTTCTATGATGCTATAATAATAATTCTTATAGTTTAATTTGATCAATTTTGTGGTTTTTGAAAAGTTGGGAATTCTAGGGTTTGAATTTGAATCAAATTGGGGATTTTGTCTAATTAGGTTAAATTGATGAAATTGGCTTATCAAATTGATGTATTTGGTCATTATTTTTGTTATTCTATCATGTGTGATGATCAATTCGTCAATATTTTTCAAATTGCTCAAGTGGTTTTCCAAATTTTGGGGTTTTTGTGTTAAAACCTTAATGCTCAAACTAATTTTGTGAATTTGAACCTTTTGGACTTAATTCACTGCATTAGAACATGCATCATGTCATTTAACTTGTTCATGCATCATATAGATTTTTATTTTATATTCTGTTTTTGTGCTAACTTGCAGTTTGCCCTTGGTTTTGTTTTTTTTTTCTCTATCTGTGTGTTGGTCCTTATCCTAGCACCATGCCTAGGAAAACTAGAACCCATAGGACCACTTCCACTTCCTCTGAGTCTCTCTCTAGGGTTGAGGAGTTTAGGAATGATAAGTGTAGAGAAGCCTTTGAGACTTTGAACGGTAAGCGTAAGATATGGGCTAAGCGAGCTGTGGCCTTAGATGAACTTGATCCGGCCATTAGGGCCAATTTTGAGTCTAGAGGTTGGTTGCCTCTCTTAGAGATAGATCATCCACCCCCGACCGCCCTGATTAGAGAGTTCTTCTCAAACCTCTCTTGCCACATCTATGATTCCAACACCCTTGTTAGGAGTTGGATATGAGGTGTAGAGTTCACCATTACCCCTCGGGTAGTGGCTGAGGCTCTTGGGGTGCCGGTTGTTCGGGAAGCTGACTATCCCTATGATGAGTCACCCTCATTAGATGTTGTTCTTTCTTACATCACAGGGTCATCTATCCAGTGGGGTTCTGATCCTCAGATCACGTCCGCTGAGCTTACCGAGACTGCCTATCTCTTCTTTAGGATAGCGTGTCATTCGTTGTGGCCTATCTCTCACTTCCACACCATCCCTTTAAAGCGATGTGTGTTTTTGTATGCCTTTGTTTCTGGAGCGTCTATCAGTTTTCCTCACTTATTCCTTCGTTCTTTGAACGAGATTCATAGGAGTTCTGCCGTAGGGCACGTGCTGATTCATCCTATTTTCATTCATAGGATTTTGCTCTTCTTAGGTCTAGATGGATTTCCATCTGGTGAGCCTGTTCATGTGATTACTCCCATAGGTGCCACTTTTCTTCGTCAGAGGGCTGCTCAGTTGAGAGTTGCTCCTTCTCGTCCTAGAGATGCGTCATCTAGTGGTATTCCCCCTCCTCCCTCTTCTACAGGTACTGCTGCTGCTGAGACATCAGGTGCTGCTGCTGATGCTGATGTTCCTCCACCGATTGCTTCGGATGATTCCGACATTCGTCGCACGTTGGATCATGTCTTGACCATTCAAGCGACTCAAGGACAGATTTTGGTGGACGTGCTCGATGAGATCCGTGCCTTGCGTGCGGAGTTGGCGCAGTTTAGACCACCTCCATTTTGATGATGGGTATCTTGTTTGCCCTTTGGCATTTCGTCACAAAAAGGGGGAGTATTTTGTAGAGTTTTTGCTTTCAGGGGGAGTTTATTTGTTTTTGGTTGGAGCTTGTGGAGTTTAGATTGTATCTAGGTGCTTCACTTTATACTTAACTTTTTTAGCTCTTACCTTATTTTTGATGGGATATTCATGTTAGGGGGAGTTTTATGTTTTTATTGGTACTTTATATGTTTCTTGTTTCAAACTGCTTATTGATTTATATTTATGAGTTATTCATTGATATATGTCTTTATTTGTGTGTTATTTGAAATCAAGAAGTTATTTTGATTACTTGTATTGTTTCCACACATGCGGTTATGCATTTTGTTTAGTGTTTCAGGAAATATACAGGTTGATTCAATTGAGCTGCTGTCTACACTTGCAACTGATGGATAGTAGTTAGGATTGAATTTGTTTTATGAGCATTATTTTGTAAAGGGCTTTTTATTTTGTAAACTTTGAGCTTCTAGTTGTGTTTTGTCACGGATTGCCAAAGGGGGAGTTTGTTAGGTTCTAAAGTCTTAGGATTTTATGTATTTAGAACTCTAATTTGTATTGTTGGCAAACCATGATCAAAACAATGTGTTTAGAAGTGTTTAAGGCTAGCTCAAAGTTGTGCATCTATGTAAAGTTGGAATCGAGTTAAAGTAGGAAAGGATTGTGCCTTTCGGCTTGGCTCGATCGATCGAAGCTCAGGCAGAATGTTTTTCTACAGATTCGTCCAACTCAGCCCTAAGTGTTTTAAAACGTTTTTAGGGTTTCTTATTTGTCCTAAGTATAAAAGGCAAACCCTAGCCACATTTTAGTGTTGCTCATATTTGCGGTTTGTGTAAATCTCTTGTGAGATCTAGAGGAGCTTTCCTTTACACAAACTTAGGGTTTTTAAGGAGAAGATTTATCTACACCTTGATGATCAATTCAGTTGCTGCCATTGAAGCTTAAAGAAAACACAAGTGGGTGTGCTTGTATCTGGTCGTGAATCCAAGAAAGAAGGAGTCCATGGATTCGGAGCTTGCACGTGGTCGTGTCAGTAAGTTCTACTGGTTGGTAGCAATAAGAAGTCGAGCGTGGGGGCTTGTAAGTCTTATTGTATGAACTTCGATTCTTTCAAGATAGTGGATTCAAGTTTAGCTTGAGGATAGCTAGGTCAAATCCTCCCCAGGTTTTTACCAGTTTGGTTTCCTGGGTGATCATATCTTGTGTTATTTATTTTCCGCTGCTTTGCAGGATTTGATCTTTTATATTGTGATAACCTAAACTTGTTTAATTGGACTAAGTAACAACTTGGCTAATTACCTAGGTTTAATCAATTGTTTAAGGGGTCTAAAAACCATCAAGCTTGTTGAGGAAAGAAAACTCTTGGTGAGGGTAGAACATGCAACAATGCAATTTGGTTGAAACTTTCGGGTAAGGGAACTCACTAAGGAAATTAATGGGTTGATGATTAAAGAAAATAAAATGTGGAGGCAACGTGCTAAAAGTTTCTGGCTAGTAGTGGGAGACAAAAATTCCAAGTACTTTCATAGTAGAGCAACTCAAAGGCATAGGCGTAATTTTTATTACCAACTCCACAGGCAAATGGGTTAAAAATCCTGAAGAGATATCCGAATCTTTCATTGAGTTTTACCAAGAACTTTTCGTTTCATCAAATTTGGCCATTGGTGTTAAGGATCTGGATTCAATTCCAAATATTGTCAGTGATGAAATGAACTCTCAGTTATCATAGGAATTCATGGAATGGGAAGTACAGGCAGCCTTGAAGCAAATGGCTCTATTGAAAGCTCCTGATCCCAACAATATGCCTTCACTCTTCTATCAAAATTATTGGGAACTTGTTGGTTGTGATGTTACAAAAACAATTTTATGTTACCTCAATTCAGCCATAATACCTCACCCTATAAACCATACCTTCCTTACATTAATCCCAAAAATCAAAAATCCAGTTTCTATCTCTAATTATCGCCCCATCAGTCTATGTAATGTGCTATATAAAATTTTTTCCAAGGTATTAGCCAACAGACTTAAAAACATATTACCAATCATCATTTCAGAACATCAAAGTGCTTTTACAAAAAACCGTGTAATTTCTGACAATATTCTTGTAGCATTCAAAACTTTACATAGCATGAATACTCATAAATCTACCAAATTAGGTTACATGGCAGCTAAACTAGACATGAGTATGGCATATGATAGGGTGGAGTGGATTTTTTTGGGGAAGGTTATGAGAAAATTGGGGTATAATGAGAGGTGGATAAGCCCCATAATGATTTGTGTGAATACTATGTCCTATTCGGTTTTGGTTAATGGTGAACCTAAGGGATTGATCCGACCTACAAGGGGAATTCGCCAAGGCAACCCACTATCACCATTTCTTTTCCTCCTTTGTATGGAAGATCTGCATAGCCTTATTTCTAAGGCAGAAAGGGAGGGAGCCATCCACAGGTCTGGCTTAAGCAGAAGAAGTCCTAAACTAACTCATCTGCTTTTCGTGGATGATAGTTTTTACAAGTCTAATAGAAGTGAATGCCAAAAGGTGCTGCAAATTCTGGCTCATTATGAAAGGCTATCAAGTCGGCAAATCAATTGTGGTAAAACTGCTATCTTCTTTAGTAAATCCACCAATGATGCTATAAAGTTGGAGATCAAGGAAGCCTTAGGAGTTTCAGAAATAATGCACTATGACAGATACTTAGGGCTGCCATCATTGGTAGGTAGACATAAAAAAACAAGGTTCGAGTACATCAAAGAAAGATTTGGAGGAAATTGCAAGGGTAGGAAGAAAAGTTGTTGTCTCAAGCAGGTAGAGAAATCTTGATAAAGGCCGTAGTTCAAGCAATTCCAACCTACTCAATGTGTTGCTTTAAACTTCCATTAGGCCTTTGTCATGAAATTGAAGGATTGATTCGAAAGTTTTGGTGAAAGAAGGAAGATACATTGGGTGAAATGGGAGGATATGTATGAGCCAAAATCTGAGGGTGGTATGGGTTTTAAGGAATTACCTTTGTTTAATGACGCTTTCTTAGCAAAAAAAAATTGGAGACTTTTACATAATAAAAACTCTCTATTTTATAGAGTTTTCAAATCTAAATTCTTTCCAAATTGTTCTATCATGGAGGCTAAAGAGGGTCATGGTGGATCGTATGCATGGAAGAGCATCTTAATTGGAAGGGAGGTTATTCAAAAAGGTACAAAGTAGAGAGTTGGAAACGGTGAGTCAATCAAACTTTGGGGTAACAAATGGCTGCCTTCTCTTAACTATCCATCATTGTAGGGGCCTTTAATAGCAGAAATGCAGAATGCTAATGTAAGTTCTCTTCTAAATCCCACTACCCGTTCATGGGATTTAACTTTTCTGTCCAAAGTGTTCAGCCAAGAAGAAGCAAGTGAAATTCATAAAATCCCTCTCAGCCGAAATCCTTGTGATGATGCTCTTTTCTAGCCATTTGTACAGTCCGGACAATAGTCTGCCAAATCAAGATATTACTTCCTAAAAACTGAAGTGCGAAGCTCATCTCCACCAAGGCACCAAGTTACTTATCAGAAAAAATCAATGTGGAAAAATATATGGCAGTTAGCAGTCCCATGTAAGGTGAGGAATTTTGTTTGGAGAGCATGCCGAAATGCTATCCCAACAAAATCAAACCTAGTTCGCCGATGTATTATCGATAACCCAACTTGTCCCCTCTGCTCACAACACCCCAAAGACGTTCTGCATTCTCTGTGGTCATGTCCAAGTTTGACACAGGTATGGGCGAATGATTCGCAATGGAATTTTAGAAGCAGCACACAATTCCAAACTTTCCCACAACTGCTCCTTCATGTCCTGGATTCAGATTGTAGTGGTGAACTATTTGCAATGCTTACCTAGACTATCTAGTTTAGCCGCAACAATGTGAGGACTGCTCCACCAAGTTTGCCACTGAACCAAATTGCACAACGTGCCTTTAATCACTCCTAGAGTTTCGGACAGTCCAGCCAAGGAAGCTGACAGCAATAGCACTATCGTGGGTAAGGTGGCAGCCTCCTCCAGTTAATTGCTTCAAAATTAATTTTGACAGAGCAGTGTTTAAGGATGAAGAAAGAGCTGGTATTGGAGTGGTTGTTCAAGATAATCGGGGCATGGTCATGGCTTCATTATCTCAAAATATCCCACTCCCACATTCAGTCATGAACCGGAAACCTTGGTAGCATGTAGAGCACTTGAACTCTCCCTAAAACTAGGCTTAGACAAAGCAATTCTCAAGGGAGAGTCGCTGATCATCATTAATGCTTTAAGGTACTTCTCTCCTTCTATAGCCTCGTATGGTCTTTTAATCTGTGATGCTCATTTGTTGGCAAACTTGTTTACTAGTATTAGTTTTCAACATGCATGTTGGTAGGGATGGAAATTATGTTGCTCACAACCTATCTAGACATGCACGTCATGTCACTAGTTTTTCAAATTGGATGGAGGATGTTCCAATCCAAATTTTTGCAACTTATCAAGCAGATTTTTCTATCACTTAATAAAATTCAAGTTCTTCTTTCTCAAAAAAAAAAAAAAAAAAAAAAAAGAGGTTAAAGAACATATGAATATGATTCTCCAACAAAAATAAATAAAATTAAAGAGTACGGATGTACAATGAAGTAAGTTTTTTTTTTTTTTTTGGTGATAAATTATCCTTTTGGTCTTCAATTTAAAATATTTGATATATTGGTCTCTTAAAATTTTAAAACGTCTTTCCACGGATTGTCTATTCAATAATACTAAAAAAAATTGAGGTGCCCCACATTTAATGGACTAAAAATAGAACTAGCCTCATATTTTAAGAGAAAAGAATTAAATAAGCAATGAATGAATGGAAGATGATGATGCCAAAAAACAGGGACAGAACCATGTACAAGTAGAGGGGGGCTATGCCCCCCTCCCCCCAAATTTTTTAAAAAATATTAAATAATAGGTATGTATTTAAGATTTTAGAAAATAAGTCCATGAAAAATTATATTTGCCCCCCTCAACTTCGAATCCTAGGTCCGTCCCTGCCGAAAAATCACCAGTAGGTAAGTAGAGGGGGGCTATGCCCCCCTTCCCCCCAAATTTTTTAAAAAATATTAAATAATAGGTATGTATTTAAGATTTTAGAAAATAAGTCCATGAAAAATTATATTTGCCCCCCTCAACTTCGAATCCTAGGTCCGTCCCTGCCGAAAAATCACCAGTAAGTCACACAGTCCTCACGTGCTCGAAACAATACCCACACAACTCTAGAATGCCAGAGCTAGGCTAAATTATGCGTACCTTGTTTTTTGAGGGTCTTTGGGTTTTTATAGTAGTGTAGAACCGACTCCGTTTCTTGCGTAGGAAGGCGTTTTCTTATAGAGAAGATCATCATTAATGAGCGTATATTACGGAATCTTCCTCATACTAGAATTCCATCCATATTGAGACTCTATGAGTTAGGGTTAACCGTGAGATGCAAGTTGTTTCCATTTAGGATTCCTTGGAGACTACTGAAACCAAGTGGATGCCACGTGGCCCTCTAGACCCATCCACCTTGTGTCCGTACACTCTGGATCTATCTACCATCAACCCACTATTCCAAATCCGTCATGCTTATTAAAATAGATCCATCATCCATACTTTTACCCTCTTCAGAAGGAAAAAAAAAAAAAAAAAAAAAAAAAAAAAAGGATAAAAAAATGTACACGAAATATTCTCAGTTTTTTAAATTTAAATGACTAAATTAAAACTTTTTAAACTTTAAGAAAACCAAGTGAAAGTTGCAATTTTCCTTAATTTTTGTTGTAAACATAAAATTTTCAAATTCCTCGTAGCAATTTTATTTTTATATCTTCGTAGCAAAATTAAGATGTACAGATAGATGGTTGCAAGTGTGGTACCAAAAGTTTTTTGTGGTCAAACTTTTTGCGTGTGTGCGTGCCCAATTCCTAAATCAAAATGGAGAGCGCATGAGATTATTGAATTGCATGGACTCAATATTTTATTTTTTGTGGCACCAAGATCCCCCAATCGCATGAAGAAGCCCTCAAATCAATCTCACCTAAGTGGAAGAAAGTTGTGATAGAAGAAATGAAGGCTTTAAATTAAAGAAGATCCGACACTTTGGAAACTGATCACAAAAACAAACGTATGGTTGGCTGCATGTGCCATGAGCTACCGGATATACCCTAAAACACAAAGTTTGTGGCTCTATGGGAATTTGGTTCTATCTTCCGTGTGGATATCAAACTATAGCTTTACCAACATTGTTGAATATTGATTCATCTACCAATCACAAAGGCTTATACATGAGTGGAATTTTTTCTTTCTTTTTGGTCTAAGAGTGGAAGTATGTACCTATCATTTTCTTCAAAGTAAAGTTAAAGTTAAGAGAAAAATAAGGAAAAGGGTTTTAATCAATTCAATGTCAATGCCCCCTTTTCTCTCTACTTTGGTTGGGGATTAAAGAGTGGACCAGAAAAACCTAAAAACACGGATGCGAGCTTTAAGTATATCAATCCTTTTTTCATTATTACATGCATAACTTAATCCTATGCTACTTTCTTTGTACTTTGTTCTTAGATGGCATACTGGATTAGTTTGGAATGGGTCATTTCAGCAATGCAAATGTCATATAAATATAACTAAGGTCAAGTATAGAGGCTGCGGCGCTTAATTTAAAATTTTAAACAGTTTTTTATATCTTTATAATCACTTTTAGTTTCAAATGGTCCATTGGATTTGGAAAGGGCTGATAGTTTTTGATGATACAGTATACTGTTTACCACTTCTAGTAGGTTTTGATCTGAAAGAGCTAGAGTAATCAATACACAATATTAAGGTAAAAATGATTTAGGGGGTGTTTGGTTT
Organism: Quercus lobata; assembly: GCF_001633185.2. Lineage (NCBI taxonomy): Eukaryota > Viridiplantae > Streptophyta > Magnoliopsida > Fagales > Fagaceae > Quercus > Quercus lobata. The sequence goes on along the minus strand of NC_044913.1, from coordinate 17,252,622 downwards.
GTGTTTTTAAACAACCATTTTCAGTTTTTAAACAACATTTCACGCATTTCAACACACTTTTTCACCCACACGTATTTTCACAAATATTTTCAAACAACAATTTTCAGTTTTTAAACACATGTACCAAACGGACCCTTAGGAATTTACTCCCACGTTTTGAAGTAGTAAACTTGTGTAATAAATCCTAAGGTTAATGAATGTAACTAAAAATTATTAAGTGTTGGACACAAATTACTATATATGGACGACACTATTAACTAGACAAGCACATTGGGCGATAGCTCATTTTTATTCTCTATCACATTTCATTTTTGTTTTTCATTATAAAGCTCATATGATCAATCTGGGAATTTAAAGATGCATTCTTATAGAGGATCTCTCACTGTTCTCAAGTCTTTTTTTTTTTTTTTTTTTTTTTTTTTTTTTTTTTTTTTTTTTTTTTTTTTTTTTTTCCATAGAGTAAAGAATGGCTATTTTCTTGATCATATCAAATATGAATGGAAATTATAAGCTTTTTACGGAATTCATAATCATCCATTGAGTGAGTTAAATTACAAAGATTACTGATGAAAAAGGCGATGAGAGAGACCAGAATATTCATTAATTAATTTGGGTTCTAAAGTTTACGTTAAAGTACTTGGACTTCATCAAGATTAAGACATGCACGTTGTGGCAATGTGTTAAACAAGGTTTCATGAAAGTCGATTATCAAAAAAGGTTTCATGAAAGTCCAAATCTTGAGGCAGCCATGAATCAGCTCCATGCCTCCATGTGCATATTACACGGTCTAACAAAGAGGCGTGAAAGAATTGTTCTTCACTTCTTCTAAGAACTAAGAAGATGGCAAGGGGTCATTAATTTATGTTAGGAACCCGGTGGTTCCTAATGGAGATTGATGGGAATTATAAGGGAATGGATGGGAATTGTAGGGAAATTGACTTAATTCGAGGTAGTCACCCTCCATAGAGAAAGAGAGAGATTAAGAGAGAGAAATGCACTAACAAATTGGTTTATTCTTCATTGATCCCTCATATTGGATTACAATCATGTATTTATAGAAGACTAGCTCTAATCTCATTGGTCCACATGGCCTCATCCTAATGGTTCTATTATTCCCCATGTGCATTAGTAATTCCAACATGTGCTAAATGTGATTAATATGCTTGGAATTGTAACTAACTAACTAACTAACTAACTAGGTTCTATTATTCCCCATGTGTATTAATAATTCCAACATGTGCTAAATGTGATTAACATGCTTGGAATTGTAACTAACTAACTAACTAAATCTCAATACAACAATTATTATTCATATGCTTATAGCATTCCTAACATTTCCCTCCCCTAGAAAACACCTTGCCCACAAGGTGTTGTTGTGAAATAACATCTTCATCAAAGGAGATCTTCCAATGACCAATAACGTAGTGACATTTTGATCACCATATTCATGCATTTCTCTTTGACAAGCGGCCCGGTGCACATGAAGGTTTCTTCTTCGTAGATCTTCTAATGTTAGGAATGCTATAAATAATAATTGTTGTATTGAGATTTAGTTAGTTAGTTAGTTACAATTCCAAGCATGTTAATCACATTTAGCACATGTTGGAATTACTAATGCACATGGGGAATAATAGAACCATTAGGATGAGGCCATGTGGACCAATGAGATTAGAGCTAGTCTCCTATAAATACATGATTGTAATCCAATATGAGGGATCAATGAAGAATAAACCAATTGTTAGTGCATTAGTGCATCTCTCTCTCTTAATCTCTCTCTTTCTCTATGGAGGGTGACTACCTCGAATTAAGTCAATTTCCCTACAATCCCCATCCATTCCCCTATAATTCCCATCAATCTCCATTAGGAACCACCGGGTTCCTAACAATTTAGGATACAAGGGTCAGAAGTCAGAACCCCCTGTATTGTATATAAGGACAAAATATCTTAAAGCAATGATAAGAGAACTCTAATTGGACTAATAAAGCTCAATGGAGTTTGATCAAAACCAAATCATAATCAGGCTTCAACAAAACTTCAATTTGTGAAGCCCTTCTTTCTATATCTTGATAAAGCTTCTCTAGAAAGAGATTAAGAAAACATTGAACTTGAAACTCTACTATAAGGAACATGTTAGATAAATCTATAATATATATAAAATAAAAAATATTTGACTTTTGATTGACATGCCACAAGTATTTAAGACCTTACAATTTTAAATGTCATTATTTTAATATATACTATTTTTCTTTAGTTAAATTTTATCTTACATTTAAACACTCCATAGGAATCTTGGTACATGCCCCCTTTTTTATGATGAAGAATAGATTGTTCATATATAAACTGAATAATAATAAAACAATCCACTATCAAATAGAATTTTACAGTCAAGAATATTTAATTCGTAGTAAATTTAACTATGATTATCAAATCTAGCTCTAAAACCCCCAGACTTCTTTAATATGGATCTGCTCCAACATGAACCTCTAGCTCCCACTTTGCTCTTTATTACGGTTGATATCTAAAGCTTGGGTTGCAACTTGATTCCACCAGTACTTATGGTATAAGAATGATCTCTGGTTGATGCTTGAAAGAGTAGAAGACACAAAACTTCTTAGATCTCAAAAGAGTAGCTTTTCAAGACTTGAAAAACATGCTTTAGGATTTTCTTTATATACTTAGTGAATATGGATTGAAACCCTAAACGTTTGATGGGTTGTTGGCATCTCAATCGGTCGAAGATCAGTCTCGATTGATCGAGCCTGGTAGATTGTGAATTCTTGAACCTGTAACTTGTATGTTCTTGAATTCTAATTTCAAACACTTTGAGCAATATTGTCTAACATGATCTATAGACACTATAATCTATACCTAGACAATTGTTTATGTACACAGTTTGCCAATTTACTAAACATTTAGAACATAACAATTTTTAAGAATCAAACAAAGCTCAATTTAAACATAGGAATAAGGAGACAAAAAGGGATAAATATGAACAATTATGAAAATTCAAATAACACCTAGCAACTAATGACAATTCTTATTGAAGTGTTAGCAAAAGATGTCAGTCCACATGGCAAGAAAGGAGAAAACAAAGGTTCATTTTTACAAATTCTCTAATCGACTTTTTATTATTTATTAATACTTATTAAATAAATGTGTATCATATGTTTTTTTTTTTCCTTAATGCATTGGTTACTAGCTAGTTGATCTAATATTTAGTACAATTTTGCAAATAAATATCATAGTATTTGAATTTTATAGACATAGTGGTTATAATTAACTTATAATTATAGGCATAATTGTTTTGATATAGTTCCACTTCCAGTAAGCATAATTGAGTCTGGTCCTTTTAAAATTTCATAAATCATTACATAGTTTAAAGTTGAACTTCAAAGGGCTGCACTTTATAAATAAAAAAAGAAACCTAATCCGAGTGAGGAGGATTGAAGTATTGAACCACATACACAAACTCTACAAAGGGTATGATGTGTCAACAGGCCTGACGCCCATTGACAATAGAAGACCTTACATATTGGGCTATTTAAGACCCACATTATTTGTGCAAAACTGAGTTTGCGAAACCCACAGTTATATCAAGAAGGCCATAACTTCTTCGCCAAAACTTATGGCCCATAAGTGACAGAGAGATTTTTCTATATTGGTCCATTTATAATGGACACGAGCTTGGGCCCAAATTGATGGACAGGAACATGGTATATATGGCAAAAATGGCCCATTAGCATTAATTTTTGAAATATTTAGCAACAGAGCACTGTTTCAGAAATAATTAGGGAAATATCACTTTTTCCGAAAACGCCGCTATAGGGCCCGAAAACGTCACTATAGGGCTTAAAAAACGCCACTATAGGGTCTCTTGAACCTGTTATGGGGACTTATAAAAAAATTTTTTGCAGGAAAACGCCGCTATAGGGCCCAAAACGTCACTATAGGGATTAAAAACGCCACTATAGGGCCCCTTGAACCTGTTATGGGACTTATAAAATTTTTTTTCAGGAAAACGCCGCTATAGGCCCGAAAAAGTGGTAGATTGCTATATAGTTCGGAAACAGTGTTTCTGAGCAAATTATTTCCAAAATTGATGGTAATGGGCCATTTTTGCCTGGTATATATAGTATATACTGTGTTTTTTATGATCCCAGACAGGCCCAGAATATTCCAGAACCCACTGGAACATAGGGCACTAGTGAAAAACACATAAACTATAAGGGTATCACTGCAAATAAATCATTTCTCTTGGTTTTCTTACCGTTCAAATCAACGGTCCAGATCTCCTCTCAGATTTTGCCCTAATTGTTCTGTCTCTCTTACTCTATATAAACCCCATAAACCCTTTCTCAAACCCTAGACCCCTCTCTCTCTCTCAAAAGATTTTGGCTTCAGAGGATACTCTCTCTTCTTCTCTTGTTCTTCACCGAGTTTGTTTTCTCAAACCCTAAATCTTTCAGTATTTTTGGTTGGTTTTTGCTATGTAAAAGTCAATGTCTGTGCCTGTGATGGTTCTAAATATACTCCGAGAGAGTAATCTCTGTGAAATCAATTTGATCTGAGGCAAAGGCTTCTTATATTGTCATCATTTTCTCTGCAACCAAATAGATCATAAATTTGATTTTTTTCTAAATAGTTGGGTCCAATTCTCTATATTCTTGTAAAGATTGTGTTTTTCGTTATAGATTCTTAGTTTGTACACTATGATTGCAATTTTAGGCACTTTTTTATCAAATGGGTGTCTATTTTTATTTTCATTTGCTTAATTTGGCTCCATGATATATGATTTAGCTAATATTGGGTCTTTGAAACTCGTACTATAAAACCACATTACTTTGATATAGTATTTGGCATTGCAAGTGATGATAAAACAGACAGGGACATCAGCACTCCTTTGGGAGAATGGTGACAAGTCTAATGGGAATCTCTCTGATGCAATACTGTACAAAATAATTCATCATCAAATTTTTAACTTGAAAAATTTTTTATGCTTATTGCTCTAGATTCTAGAATGGTTGCTATGATTAGTGTTTATTTATGTGATTAGTTTTTATATACCAATGGTGAACTGGGTTTCATTGATTTACAAATGTCATACATTTGCCTCCATGAATTATGTAATTGAACTGTTTTTATTTAAAATTTGGTTTGTAACTGAATGGTATGTATTTCCCACATAATGTTTTGAGCAAGTGATGATAAAACAGACAGGGACATCAGTACTCCTTTGGAGATTGTTGACATGTCTAATGGGAATCTCTCTGATGTTCACATATATAGTATTTTTGCTTAATGTAATTGTTTTAAACTTTGTACTAGTTGCCAATGATGCAATTCATTGCACGTATTACCAGATATATGTTAAATGTTGATAAATCTGATTGTCACTACCTCTGAGGCAACTAAAGTTTTGTTCTTTGTGTAAACTTTGTTGGATCATGCATATTGTTAATTCTTAGTATCTTAGCCTATATATTCGTCAATTGGTATCAAACTCTATATTTTATTAAAAAAATTATTTGATATTATACATTACCTAAACCTACGATGGTTTTTTAAATATACTCTGAGCATCAGCTATGAACAGAGTTTCATTTGAGGCATGATGGATTACTATGTAGGTGGTGAATTATGGTGTTGTTATTGACAAGTGTGGTGAGCTTAATCTCTTAGATGTCCCTGAGAAAATCAGTTTCAATTGATGTTCTCTTGGCCTATATACCTCTAGGATCCTATAGAGAAAGAATACGGCTCAAAATCTTGTTGACAAATTTGGTTTTACAGTCTTTGTTTTAGATCACAAAATTTGATTTTTGTAGTCTTACAACTTAAAGGTGTTCATATGCAATTGTTCTGGTTTCCTTTTTATGTTTGTTAGTATATATGTATGTTACAATGTGGGAAGGGGTGGGGGGGATGGGGCTGTAGTGTTTGAATATCGCCAATGAGGATATCATTAACCAATAACCATCTTTCGGGACTGAATGGCTTTTTAAGGCCTTGATGTTATTCTGCAATTCTGAGGCGATATGTTATTTGAAGCATTATAACTTTTTGAAAACTTTAGAGCAATAACTTATGAATAAAAAATTTGTAGAGCATTGAAGTTGTAGTTTTATTTTTGTTTTAAAAGTGAACTGTAAGTCATAATGTGACTGGGGATTTTTACCAGAAATCCCCTTACTTGAATGGAGCAAACTTTTGAGTGTTTGCAAATTCCAAAGTTAATGTCACATAAAAATGCTTGTTGATGTTGATGGTCCTCCTTAGGGAGCTCCTCCATTGATGAGTGGTCTCATATTCCATCGCCTTGTGGAGCAGCGTTGCTGCCTTTACCTCTTGGGACTGGCCATGAGACATACATTATGTTGCAACATTTTGATCTTGATTTTTTCTCATGGTTTATTTTCGTTCTTTTTTTTTCTTTCTTTACAATTTTTATTTTCATTGTTGATGATGATATCATAAACCAAAATACCTATTTAGGGGACTCTGTAAATCATTCTTCAACTCTTTGGCCATATTAGCCTATGATGACCTACATTTTTAGCAATAGGGCTTTGGGTTTTGATTTTTGTCATATTATTATATTTTTGTTTTATTTTTAAAATATAATATACATAAAACTTTTATTCTAAACAACAAGCCTTTATCTCTTAAATTAATAAAAGAATATTTTATTAAAAATATGAATATGTTAAGATTTTTAAATATGTTTACCTTCGTGTAACAGTTTAGTTTATTTTTCATTGAACTTGTATTCTCTAGTTCACGTAGGATTTAATCATTTCGTTAATAAATGGCCGCAGCCTGATGATTGTTACACAAGAACGGAGATTTGAATGGTGCTTTTGTTGAAGTCTTAGCACTTAATTGGGCTCCAGAAGCACCTCATGTGATAAGTTCTTCTATATGGTATATGAGGGCTAAGAAATTGTTTGTTTTTCACTCCGACTTGAATAATTGTGTGCCTGCAATTACATTTTCAAGACGCCCAGACAAAGATTGAGGGGCTGTTTGATATTTTATTTAAACAACAATAACATTTCTTTCTGACGCATTTTATACCATTTAAACACGTATTTCCACAACACTAAAAATTGAACAACAATAATTGAACACTACTGCCAAATGAGCTCTGAGTTTCATTGGTTGATGGTTTTTTAAGAACACCCAATAAATCTGTTCTGAGTTTCACTGGTTGATGGTTTTTTAAGAACACCTAATAAATCTGTTGTGGGTCTGGTCTAAAATGTTAAAAAAAAAAAGTGAAATGGTTAAAGATTAAGTTGAAAAGGTAAAAAGCTTTAATTGTGTAATGCCTAGAAATAGAATGAAGAAAGAAAGATGACTATTTGTTGAATTGGAGTTGGTGCAAAATATTGAATACTCTTATTCATGAAATCAATAGGGTTATAATAAAAGTGTATCAGAAAACACGTTGTCATGAAATCAAATATTCCATTTTCAGACAAAATAAAAAATAAAATTCCTAAGAGGAGAGAGACGCTAATAAACACAAGAAAAAGGAGGATATGGTTTAGGATACTGGATGATCATCTTTATTGGTCTTTGGACTTGTGAAAGTGAAAAAGAACTTGTTGAGGATATAGTTGTAGTTTTATTTTTATTTTAGGGTCTGTTTGAAGTTTAATTATTATTGAAAATTAAAAATTAAAAATATTATAAAAAAATAATTTTTAAATATGTGAGTTTACAAAAATTATACGTAAACGAGCAAAGCTTACTGAAAAACACTACCCAGACTAAGTCTAAAAGTGAATTGTAAGTCATAATGTGACTAGGGATTTTTACCAGAAATCCCTTACTTGAATGGAGCAAACTAATTGAGTGTTTGCAAATTCCAAAGTTAATGTCACATAAAAATGCTTATTGATGTTGATGGTCCTCTCTAGGGAGCTCCTCCATCGATGAGTGGTCTCATATTCCATCGCCTTGTGGAGCAGCGTTGCTGCCTTTACCTCTTGGGACTGGCCATGAGACATACATTTTTTAAATGTTCTTGAATTTTTTTTTTTTTTTGGGGTTTATTTTCGTTCCTCTTTTTTTTCTTTTTCTTTTTTTTTTTCTTTGTTTTTACAAGTTTTATTTTTATTATAATAAAAGTGTATCAGAAAACACCTAACCATGAAATCAAATATTCCATTTTCAGACAAAATAAAAATAAATAAATAAATTCCTAAGAGAAGAGAGACATTCGTGTACACAAGAAAAAGGAGGATATGGTTTAGGATACTGGATGATCATCATAAATGGTCTTGGACTTGTGAAAAAGAACCTTTGGAGGCTATGCCAAAACTTCAGAATGTGCTTCCTCGTCTTTACTCCCTATTTCCGATAAAGGAGCTAAGATGCCATGTCCTCTTGGGCTTCGTTGAAACTTGAAACCTGTTTTGTTTTTTTTTGGTCCTTAATCAAACCTAAAGGCCTTCTAGAATCTTTACTCTCATAAGTCTCGTTGGCGTAGGCAAACAATTTGGTCCACTGAACGAGTTCTCTCATGCACTACCTCCAGGTTGTTCTGAGCCCCCTTCAAAAGCTCCTCAGTCGGCATCTCTTGGGCCTTGACCTCCCTCATCCAAGCCTTGAGCTCAACTGCCTCTTGTGCTTCATCAAAGTCCAAAAGTAAGAAGATGAGATGATAGTGCAAATTCATTTTGTGCTTTTAACTCAACTCAACGGAAGAACATTTGATTTAATATGAAAATTTATTACTATATGAATAAATCTGTTACACTCCCAAACTATAGGATTTAAAAAAAAAATTCTAAAATTAATTAGCAAAATAGCAACAATCATCGTTGTCCATGTTGAAGGGGGTATTGTCATATAGATTCTGTTTAACTAGTTGCTAACCCGCGCGATGCACGGGATAGTTAAACAAAATTTATACACATTGACTTTTATTGGTACAATCATTTGAAAATAATTCTAACTAATACCCAAATGTAAGAGACACATTGATTTACTATTTAAAGTAGCCTTTTGAAGAATTTACACATATTGTGCAACTGAGCCTTAATTTCTCATCAACAATAAAAACATGGAAATTCAAAATATGGAAAGAAAATAAAAATTACAACAATTAATTTCATTATCTTTCATGTTATACTTTGTAATTGTATGGAATTAAGTCAACTCAATTTAAGTAGTTGTAATAAAATTGGCTTCTACTATTCTCTATTCTATAGAGATACGAACATATTGGATTTCTCAAACAATTACCGGTATTGTAATAAAATGATTTATTATTAAAAATAAGAAACAAAGAAAATCTGTCTATAGCATAAGAAACACAATATACTAAAATTAAAGAGATAAAATTTTTGAAGGACAAAATATTATAAATAATTTTAGAAACAGATTATACACTTAAAAGGGTTAGTAATTTATAGCACTTACCTCCCATTATTAGTATACAGACACCAAGTGCGGTCGTCGTAACCCTTTGAAAGAACCTTCCCCAATTGGACCTTATAAAAATAAAAAATAAAAACACCTAATTAACAAAATTGATCCAAAAGGGTCTAAAAAGCACACAAAATCAATTCAAAAAACAAAAATATGAGACAAAGTAATTACTTTCCGCTGCCAATGAAATCGTCTTTTGTATTGCTGTACTAAATTGCAACATTTATCTCTCTAAGGCTTTCAATTAACGAAAACACAAACTTCTCTTGGAATACTGGAGTATTATGACCATCTATACACACACACACACAAAAAAAACAAAATCAGCATAACTCACTATTACTCTATATAAGCCTCAAAAATATAAAGAGAAATTAAAGGGGTTGAATTTTTACGTTTGGAGAGAGAGAGTTTGCAGAAACTGTGATTTTATATTTCTTAACTTGAGAGAGGGGTAAGGTTTTATAATTTTTTTTTTTTTTTAAATATTGTTTTTATTTTTATTTTTATTTTTTAAATATTGTGCTGATGTGGAAAATTGTGGTGCTAGCAGAGGTTTCGGTTATATATATATATATATATAAATTGTGCTGACGTGAAAAATTGTGGTATCAGCAGAGACTTCGGTTTTATATATATAGATTAAGGGATGGACCTACTAGGTATATTTTATGTTTTTAATAGTTGGGCCCCTCTCTCCCAAGACCTTGGCCCCCATTAGCCAGTCTCGCCCAAACAACCCAGGCCCAGCCCAAACCAAAAAAAATTAAAAACCCATTAACCCACACTATATACAAACTGAATTCAAAAAAAAAAAAATAGAGAAGTCGAGAGAGAGATCGAGAGACCGAAACTGGAGAGAATAAAGACAGCCCAACTCATATAAATCCTCAACCTAAAAAATAATAAATTTATTAGATATTTTATCTTGACTTCTTAAAAAAATTTTGAACACCCTACTTTGAACATCTTGGGAAAAAAATCATCTTTAGCTTACTTTGGAGATGACTGGAGAAGATATTTCAACAGATTAAAGATCTGCATTTGTGAGCCTTTGACTCTTCTAATTTTTTTCCTAATCTGTTTGTCTCCTTTATGTCTTAATCTCTGGCGTCCTAAGTCTCCTAACTCACTAAGTTTGGTTTGTTTGCTCTTGCTTGTTTTCTTCTTTACTTAGTGATAAATTGCTCCAGGAATTACAACCATAATCCATGTGTATGGATTAGATTTACAACCATGGTCCACGTGTTTTAGTTTCAGTAGTTTGCTCTCTCTTTTTTCTTCTTTTGTTTCTCTTTTATTTTACCACCACACATGTGTATGGTATAGTAGGATAGGTACGACTTTTCTTTCTTTTTTTTTGGCTAGAAGGTATGACTTTTCTTGATTCTTCTTTTCTTGATTTTTGTTAAATTAATTATATTATTATATAACATATTAACAATATATATAAATATAATAAGCTACTTTTAAAAGAGATAAAAATATATAATATAAAAAATAAAACACTAAAATGTGCAAATCATTTTTTGATTAGATTTTTTTTAATGCATTTAATTTCAAGAATTGTTTGTCTACTTTGCAACTTTAACTTATTAGTATTTTTTTTTTTTTATATGATAGTTATTAAGTACTTAATGGATAATAATTTAGTTTTGAATATAATCCCATAAGCAAGTTAAAAACTATTTGATCTATTCATGATGATTTTTCTAAAAATAATACTATACTTTTGGATTCTAACGTTGAGTTATAAAATAATTAACTTATATATTGAATGGTATTTACACTATACTTTAGACTATTATATAAATTACAAATATAACATATATATATATATATATATATATATACAAATCTCGTTTTCATTTGGTGCCCCCAAAGACAAGTTCAAGTTACGTCTTTGCTACGATTTCATTCACATAACTTAAATTTTTTAATGACCACTTTAAAAATATTTTTAGAATCGTCACTGGCTATATGGATGCTTATTTGAATTTCTTTTTTGCTTATACTCCGGGCCCCCTGAACTTGAAATCCTGGGTCTATCTCTTATTTAATTAGACGTTTTGAGGGTTTAAAAGAGTCTCTATTTTACAATCACAATTCTTTGTAATTTTTTTACAAATGCTTATTTTAAATTCAAAACATAATTTTCCAACCGTTTATACAAACACACTCATATACTTCTTCAAGGATGTGTTTGAGATTTATGTATATAAATTTCTCCTCTTTTTTTTTTTTCTCTCCCAATTAAATTAGTTTATATATATTAAAATAAAAAAAAATAAAAAACTAAGAACACGGGGATAGTAATAGTTCCACTATATCTTATTTCATTTTATGATTTAAAAATGAGTGTTCTAAAACAAAAAAGAACACCTACTGAAAATTCGCTTGTTTAATGGTGTGTTCTCAAAACCAAAAAAAAAAAAAAAAAAGGAGAGAGAGAGAGAGAATAAATGGTGTGCATTTTCCTTTTTACCAATTTCCTGCCTTTCTCATTAAGTCTTAAGATTGAGGCTAAAAAATTTCCGGATTATTGGTTTTTACTTTTTATTTCTGTTGGGTCACAAGACTCCCAACTTGATTGTCTCACTCTCATCTACACAATTGCACGCTAAATACACTGTCTGTACACTACCAGAAACAAAATTATTCATATAATTCATTGAACCCAAATACCCAATAAGACATATTTGCAATTGGAACATACTGGAAAATAATTCAAGATGAAACAACTTTACCCATTGCGTTCAGGTTGTAAATCTTATCTGGGTTTGCCTTTGCCACCTGTCTATTATAATAATAATAAAAAAGTGATAAAAAAGATTGGGACATTTGGCCACCTTCCACATATCTTAATAATCAAGATTCACATCATTTATGTGGAGCCCAATTTGGCTAAGAATTAAAACCATCCACGTAGGCGACAGAGCATCCTGAATAATTTTAAAAACTTTGCTTAATTGGTGCATCTTGGACCCATTTTTTTCTGAGGAAAATGAGTGCTCATCACATGCGTCGGTCTCACGGTGTCAATAAACTATAGGCCTTGTTATTCAGCAAAAAAAAAAAACCATTGGCCTTGTTGACAATGTTAACATTATTTTTGCTCTTGTGGGGACTATTGTTAATGTTAGGTACTGGATTTGGATATTTATATTAAATTATTGATATTCCCAATTTTTTTTTTAACATTATAGTTTTGACTTTTGAACATGTTTTTTTTGGTGTCGGGACTTTCACTCCTTCTTTCACAGGTCATTTATTTATTTTTTGTCTGGTTGCCACGTGCTTACTTTTTGTTTAGATGATAATCAATTCCATGTTTAGATGATAACCAAAATGTGATTTTTTTAATATTATTTTTTTTGTTGTTGTTTGTGGTCATGGTGCAAGATTTTTGTGAATTTGAAGACGAAAAGGTTGAACAGGCTGACTTTTTTCGAAGAAGATTAAGTCAGTCTTACAACCTCTAGTCTTTTGGTGAGTGGCGGTCGTGAAAAATATGTTTCTCTATAATCATTCTTGTTTTTTTGGTAAAGACATTTTAAGAAGATAATATAATCACAAAATAAATAAATTTTGTGGAGAAGGATTTCAAAATTATAGGATTTGGCTGTCCTGAAATAAATATGTGAAAATAGTCATGATTTAGATATAATTTCATTATATTCAGTTATTTATCTATTTATTTATTATTATTTTTAAATAGTTACAACAATGGGCTAGGAAAATTTTAAACATTAATTCTTATAATAAAGTATAATAAATTGTGCCATTATCAAAACTACAAGATCTTTTTGTCTTTACACTATACATCATGTTCTTATAATAACAAAATGCAAGTAGATGAAACTGTCATGTTGTATCTGATGTATATCTTGTTCTAAGTTAAATGATATGATCTATTGACCTCGTGTTTGCTAAGAAATAAGACACAAACTTGTCCTTAAGGAAGGTGATAAGGAAGGTGATATATATAATATAGTAATCTAATTCTATACCGGATGTTAAAATTTGGAAATTTCACCAAAGTCCATTATTCATGTCTTACACAAACCCATATATATATATATATATATATATATAGATAGATAGAGAGATAGAGAGATAGATGAGTTTAAGTTACACTTTTTTCAAACTATTAGATTTAAATAGATCTAACGTTCAAAAAGGCTATTCATTAATGCTGATATTCTGATTAGGATCTCATTTATTATCCATTATTTATAACATTCCATACTTATCTCTAAATCCAAAATTTCTCTGTAATAGCTTTATCATCTAAGATACTTTTTTTTTTTTTTTTTTTTTGAGAAAGATCTAAGATACAATCTAATTTCTCAGTAACAATTTTATCATCTAAGATACAATCTGATTATCATGATCAACTCAACTTCTCACCAAGGATAAGGATAGACTTCTCCTTATCTCTATCTTGTGTATTTGAATCCTTAACACACCGCCACAGCCGGTAGCAAAAATAATATTAGAAAATATCATGTTTAATTAAGAGGACATCCACTTTCGATAGGAACATATATCCTAAAAATTTTCATCATTTTCAATTGTATCTTAACAATAACTTTGATTCTTGTTGTGAACTATGCTTGGAGTGATGCTTCTATATCCTCCGTTACTGTACATAGAGTACATCCATCCCCAGTATTTTACATACGAGTGTTCCCCAAATCGCACAAATCGCAAAAACCACACCAAAACCGCCCACAAAATAACATAACCGCACCGTACCGCAAGTAACAATAAACCACACCACACTGCACCCTCTCTATATGTTAATATATATATATATATATATATTTTTTTTAATATTAAATATATTATTAATAGTTTAATAACCCTAACAAGTGTTGACTAGAAAAGTCAACCCAAAATAAAGAAAAACTAGCTAAATAATTTAAAACACTTGGCCAAAAAAAAAAGGGAAAAATAAGTTTTTGGATGGGTAGGAAATGCCTAAAATTTGAAAAATATACCAACTTCAAACCTCATCTTATACATAGCACCGCACATGTGATCACAAAAATGAGGTGCGATGCGGTTATGATTTTGGTTAAACTCTAAACCGCACCGCACTGCACCGCATATGTGACCGCAAAAATAAGGTGCAGTGCAGTTATGATTTTAGCTAAACCACACTGCATATTGCGGTGCTAAAAATGGCTCAAAACCGTACCGCACAGCACCGCGAACACCCATTTTTACATATACCAGAAAACTAGGCTTGTTTTTTTGGTAAAGACATTTTAAGAAGATAATATAATCACAAAATAAATAAATTTTGTAGAGAAGGATTTCAAAATTACAGGATTTGGCTGTCATGAAATAAATATGTGAAAATAGTCATGTCTTAGATATAATTTCATTATATTCAGTTATTTATCTATTTATTTATTATTATTTTTAAATAGTTACAACAATGGGCTAGGAAAATTTTAAACATTAATTCTTATAATAAAATATAATAAATTGTGCCATTATCAACTACAAGATTCTTTTTGTCTTTACACTATACATCATGTTCTTATAATAACAAAATGCAAGTAGATGAAACTGTCATGTTGTATCTGATGTATATCTTGTTCTAAGTTAAATGATATGATCTATTTACCTCGTGTTTGCTAAGAAATAAGACACAAACTTGTCCTTAAGGAAGGTGATATATATATATATATAGATGAGTTTAAGTTACACATTTTTTAAACTATTGGATTTAAATAGATCTAACATTCAAAAAAGCTATTTATTAATGCTGATATTTTGATTAGGATCTCATTTATTATCCATTATTTATAACATTCCATACTTATCTCTAAATCCAAAATTTCTCTGTAACAACTTTATCTTCTAAGATACATTTTTTTTTTTGAGAAAGATCTAAGATACAATCTAATTTCTCTGTAACAATTTTATCATCTAAGATACAATTTGATTATTATGATCAACTCAACTTCTCACCAAGGATAAGGATAGACTTCTCCTTATCTCTATCTTGGTATTTGAATCCTTAACACACCACCACAGGTTGGGAAGCCGGTAGCAAAAATAATATTAGAAAATATCATGTTTAATTAACAGGACATGCACTTTCGAGAGGAACATATATCCTAAAAATTTTCATCATTTTCAATTGTATCTTAACAATAACTTTGATTCTTGTTGTGAACTAGGCTTGGAGTGATGCTTCTATATCCTCCGTTACTGTAAGTAGAGTACATCCATCCCCAGTATTTTACATACGAGTGTTCACCAAATTGCATAAACCGCACAAATTGCAAAATCCGCACCAAAACCGCCCACAAAATAACATAACCGCACCGCAAGTAACAATACATCGCACCGCACCCTCTCTATATGTTAATATATTTATTTATTTTTAATATTAAATATATTATTAATAGTTTAATAACCCTAGTTTTCAAAAAAGAAAAAAAAAAGTTTAATAACCCTAACAAGTGTTGACTAGAAGAGCCAACCAAAAATAAAGAATAACTAACTAAATAATTTAAAACACTTGGCCAAAAAAAAAAGGGAAAAATTAGTTTTTGGATGGGTAGGAAATGCCCAAAATTTGAAAAATATACCAACTTCAAACCTCATCTTTTACATAGCACCGCACATGTGATCGCAAAAATGAGGTGCAGTGCGGTTATGATTTTGGTTAAACTCTAAACTACACCGCACATATGACCGCAAAAATAAGGTGCGGTGCAGTTATGATTTTAGCTAAATCACACCACAAATTGCGGTGCTAAAAATGGCTCAAAACTGCACCGCACCGCGAACACCCATTTTTACATATACCAGAAAACTAGGCTTGTTTTTTTGGTAAAGACATTTTAAGAAGATAATATAATCACAAAATAAATAAATTTTGTAGAGAAGGATTTCAAAATTACAGGATTTGGCTGTCATGAAATAAATATGTGAAAATAGTCATGTCTTAGATATAATTTCATTATATTCAGTTATTTATTTATTTATTATTATTTTTAAATAGTTACAACAATGGGCTAGGAAAAATTTAAACATTAATTCTTAAAATAAAATATAATAAATTGTGCCATTATCAACTACAAGATTCTTTTTGTCTTTACACTATACATCATGTTCTTATAATAACATAACAAAATGCAAGTAGATGAAACTATGTCCTGTTGTATCTGATGTATATCTTGTTCTAAGTTAAATTAAATGATCTATTTACCTCGTGTTTGCTAAGAAATAAGACATAAACTTGTCCTTAAGGAAGGTGATATATATAATATAGTAATCTAATTCTATACCAGATGTTGAAATTTGGATATTTCACCAAAGTCCATTATTCATGTCTTTCACAAACCCATATATATATATATATATATATATGCAAATTGATTCTTAGGGTTCATCACATTGCTATAACAGAGTACAGGGGAAAAAAATATTTGACTATTTTATCATCTTCTTGGCAGCTAAATTGGACAAAAGGTGATATTTTCCTTTAAGGTCATTCACAAAAATAACTGCTCTTTCAATTACGTGCAATGTGTTATAAAATAACAAACAACTCAATACCAAGATGTTTAAGTCACACATGATATAACTTATGACAATTTACTTAATTTAATAACATTTTATTAAATATATTTTTAAAGAATTTTGCTGATGAATTTTGTATTCTGCTTGCATTTTTCATGCTTGCAAAATATAAAGTTTATGACAAAATATATAATTCAATATGGAAAATTTTAAAAATTTTAAAATATTAAATTATATAAAATTAACTTGTTCAATAAATAAAAATAATTTATAATATTAACAAAGGTTATATTTTGTGTAGTTTGATCTAATTGTCTATTTATCTATATTAAAGTATGCATACCAAGCTCTTTGGATTATTAAACTAAGAGTAATGCTTTAGACAAATGTTGTGTGTAGTATAATTTATCGTATACTTCTTTAAAAGTTATCATGACTTTTTATTTAAGTTTATGGTGTGAATTTGTATTAAAAACTCTTTTCATCTTTCTTGTGTACATGTGTGTTTGTTTCTCAAAAAAAAATAATACTAGAGACACAATATTTTTATAATATTTTCACAATAAATTTTAGGTAGAGAACTCTAAGTAAAAAAAATAATGCCACTGCTGAGGAAATCGGTAACAAATTGTCATCTAGTGAAAAATATTATGAAGTTTCAACTTTATTGATGGAAATTAAAGAAAATGCAAATGATGAATGATAAAAAAGATAAATATTTAAATTTGGAAAGAGTGCAGTGCTGTTAGCTCCACAATCTACTTAACTAAAAACAATGATTTCTATACAAGAAAAAAAAAATCCTAAGTCCAGCTAGATCCCATGTCATTTGAGATCTAAAGGCATTATCCAAATCCTCTTTTCAAAGCTAAAAACAGGAAGTTTCATTAGATGCCTCCGCATCTGGCCATACAACTTGGAAGTAAAAGTACTATCCTTGATCCAATTAGATAGCTCGATTCTGACAACACTCTGCTCAAGAACCATTAAATCTCTTAGGGGTTTTTTTTTTTTTTTTTTTTTTTTTTTTTTTTTTTTTTTTAATATGTAATACATTATACTAATCTCGCAACTCGAATTATTTCCTTTTTTAATCCCTCAAACACTTTGTACGTTAAGGAAAGCCATAAAATCTCAAGTTTGAGTCTTGAAATTAGACTCTGTTACAAAAATTTTATGAAGAAAGGACCATACAATTATACATATACAAAATAGGATATTGGTTTCTTTTACATCTATAAAAAAAATAAATAGTTAAATTACTAATGAGTTCCTGCAAATATTATTAATTTACACCCTTAACTGTTTATTGTGTCAATTTCATTCATTAAATTTCATAATAAATCAGTTTCATCTTTGCATCTCCATCTCCATTAAAACTCCTTATGGTATTATTATTATTTATTTTTTTTTATACAAGATAGAATTTCTATTTTAGCCTAATCTAAGTATAAATGTGTGTGAAGCTCCCTTCTGAAGACTTGAACCCCGGCTCTTACCCCCCACACCCTACAAGTATTTATACTTGTGGAGTGATTACCACACCAAGGGTGCGCAGTGGTGTAAACTCCTTATGGTATTATATTATGAGAGGTGCTACATCCACAACATTTTTACAACATTTTCACAACAAATCATAAGTGATTAGTTGTTATAGGTTCAAATTTGAACCTAACACTAAGATTACTTTTTTGCACCAATAATAACAACCAGTAACAACCTGTCACTTAAGATTTGTTGTAAAAATATTGTAGACATATCAGTTCTCTTACATTATTTGACAAATGTGGCATATTTCATGCTCATTTATTAACCATTTTTATTCATATCACTGTTAAAATTTTAATGAATACAATAATCTAGAATAAAATTGTCTTCATTTAGAAAGTTGAACAAATTAATTAATGCAATCACTAATTGAAGGATCGAATCAAACTCTACATCATAATAAGATGACTAATTAAAAATTAGTTTTTTTTTTTTTTTTTTTTTGCTAAAATGCAAAATTGATCTTCTAACTTTCACTTTTTATCATTTTAGTCCTTTTAAGTTTCAGTTTTATCATTTCAGTCTTCTAAGTTTCAAATTTTGTCAATTCAGTTCTCTGTTAGGACTCTGTTAACTGCTACCATCTACTAACCAAAACAACACCGTTTTGGATTTTTTTTTAATTACCAAAAAAAAAAAATGAAAATGTTAATTACCCAAAAAAAAAATTAATTAATTAGGGGAAAGATGTCGTTCTCTAAGAATTGAGAAAGCAAAACAAACACACAAAATTAATCAAATTTAATCAAAACCCATTTCACAATTTGCCTGGAAGAACCATAAATGTAATCTTTAGTAATACCTTGATTGTGATCTCTGACTTCATGGGCTTACTACCACCCAACAAAATCAAAGAAAAGAAAGTGAAGAGAATGAGAAACCCAAGCACAAAAGCAAGTACAAGCAACGACAAAGAAGACCCTTTACATGCTCTTCATCTTCAAGAAGTCCTTCTTCAATCACATCACACTGGTCCTTCCATGGCTTCTGACCTCTTCTTCCTCTCCCTATCTCGATCTCTCAATCTTTCTCTTTCCCCATCTTTCTTTCTTGGTTTCTCCCTCAGTCCCTGAATTTTTTTCTTAGAGAAATCGGTTTCATGATTTGATGCTAGGTATTGTATTGGTGGGTGGGGGTGGGGTTTTTTTGTATTGTTTTTCAGTTGGCAATCCCTTAAGTTTTTTTTTTTTTTTTTTTTTTTTGTAATTAAGAAATTTAATAAAAAAAAAATAGTCCAAAACGGTGTCGTTTTAGTTATAGTTAGTAGATGACAGCAGTTAACAGAGTTCTAACGGATGATTGAATTGACAAAATTTGAAATTTAGAGAACTGAAATAACAAAACTAAAACTTAAAAGACTAAAATGACAAAAAACGAAAATTAAAAGATCAATTTTAAATTTTAGCATTTTTTTATTAAAAAAAATTGTTCAATCAATTTAATCTTTCCACAGTCACACCCCCTATTATTTAATTGAGACAAGAGATTTGAATTGGTTCTCATTAAAATTGAGAACATGTTATGCTACTTAGTTATAACTTATAAGGTTCTTGATATTAACTTTGACGATTTCATGGACTAAATAATCTAAAAATTGGGTCAATCATATGTTGATTGTGAAATTAGTGATAAATTTTGCAACGAGGAAAAGTCGCTGCCTTGACTCCCTAGGCACACCAAAGAATAAAATTCAAGGGTAAGAAATTAATTTTTTAAATTTATTGTCTACAAATATCATTTTAATTTGAGGTAATTGAAGCTCTTAGCTATCTAGTATCCACCCATTTTATAGAATCCTTTGTAACATTAATACTCCCTCCGTCCCACTTTGTTTATCCTCTTATCCCATTTTGAGATGTCCCAAAATATTGTCCTATTTCTAAAAATAAAAGTCATTAATTTATTAATGTTTCTATTATACCTCTATTTTATTAATAATTTAATTTTTTGATCAATTTATTTAAAGGTAGTTTTAAAAATTTATACATTTTTAAAAGATAGACAAGGTAATAAATAATATTTCTTTAAAAAGTTTAAAATGGAACGGAGAGAGAGTACTAGCCTATACATTTTTGCCATAAATATCCTAATTTGAAACCAAAACTATTATTTCTCCAAAAAACAATTTAAAAAAAAAAAAAACCAAAACTATTAATATCCATATCAACACTCCAAATATTCAACGTTGAAATCCATTAATTTTGGATGGTACAATGGACATCATAAACTAATCTCAAGTTAAGGTTTGGGAATTTAAAATAGACATTACAAATGATCCAATAATTTAGAGTGAATAATTATAGATTATAAACCCTAATATGTTTATATATTTTTCTTGCAAATACAGAAGGCAGGAAAGGGAATAGTAGTATAGAACCCCAACCTCTTTGAATGATTCAAAATAATTTGAAAAGTTCATAAATAATTCAATGGCTTCTTGGATAGATTTAAGAATAAGTTGCCTTAATTAAAAGACATACAAAATTATATTTCCAAAAATCAGACAAAATATGAATCATGGTGGATCTGTATAAACTTCTACAGCAGATCACAATATCAAATCCGACTTACAGATTAACCAAACCGGCAGGGCTCAACTAAAAAAACCAGAAGCCCGCTTAAGGAAAACCCAACAATATATGTACAACTAAAAAGCAATAAGCAACACTCTCAAAAATATGGAGTTGCTTTACTCCATAGCTAATCTCTATAATAACCTTTATATTTGATTTCTTCAACAAAGCATCTCCTTCTTGAGTTCCATCTTATTGCCTGCTTTGCTTAGAACACCAGACAAATCTATGCTTTTCATAACCAAATCCTTCATACTTTCTTCCTTGGTGGATGGCAATGAAAACCCTTTTGAAATTTGACCAATTGATGCTAAATTCATTAGCTCAGATTCATCTAGACCTTTTGCCGGGCCAAGACTACATCTTTCAGTCCCATACTTTGCCAAAGCATCTTTGAATTTCTTGATCTGTAATACAATAAATTTAGACTTAGAATTTGGATACAAATAACCACTTTAAAGTTATGAGAATTTAAGAAATACTAAAAAGTTTGTTCAATGAAAAACTTACAGTGGCGTTGGTGCAGCTGAAACTACATAGACGACCCTCTGCACCCCTATAGAACCTAAAGAATGGTAGGACATGAATTCGGAGACTGTAACACATAGCTTTGAGCTCATCATGGTTAACTTTAAGAATAATTGCATTTGGGTTCAATTCAGCAAGCTGACAAATCTGACAAAGAAGAATCCAAATTCAAAGTTTAATAATCAAAATAGAGTAATATAAATTTGTGATGGGCTTGTTAAATAAAAAAGTATGTGATAAATTTCTTAACTTGAATACAATTCAGAAATCAAATATACCTTAGGATGCAGAGTTTTGCAACCTCCACAAAAAGGTGAATAGAAGTCAACTATGACCAATCTATCACCAGCATTAAGCAAGGAAT
Source organism: Quercus lobata (assembly GCF_001633185.2). Lineage (NCBI taxonomy): Eukaryota > Viridiplantae > Streptophyta > Magnoliopsida > Fagales > Fagaceae > Quercus > Quercus lobata. The sequence continues at coordinate 17,230,622 of NC_044913.1, read as the reverse complement.
CCACAAGTTCATTAGCCGAATGAATCTCCACCATGTTGGGTTTAAGAGTCTTCTCCCACCATCTCAAACTTCGGCTTACACAGATTGATGCTTGTGCCTGAAATCATATATTGAAAATTAGTTCCCAGAATGGAATAATGACCAAAGCTTTCACCAAAATATAAAGCAGGAAAAGGCAAAGCATTGACATACATGAGGAGGGGAGAAATTTCTTGGTGATTTAAGACTCCAACCTCCTAAACCCTTTAGATCTGAAACAGGGAGGGGTTTTCCCATAAACTCAACACCTAGCATAGGTAAAGCTCTTGATTTTGAGTCCCTACGTTGTACGGAGACAAGAGAGGGACAAAACCCTATGGATTTTGAGCCAACAATAGTCCCATTCAAACAGTATAAACAACTCTTCATCGAACAAGCCATCATAGCAGTGTTAAATCCAAGGCCTTTTTGGGGGCTTATAGAATGAAACAAAGAAAACCCACTTCACAGTTCACCTTTAGGATCAAACAGCAACCTTTTTGAATCAAAAGTGGTTGGTGGGATACAGAAAGTTCAAGGCAAGAAAAAGCCACAGGAAACTCTTAAAACAGAAAAGCAACAAAGACCTACTTCGAATTTTCAAGCAATAGTGCAAGATTTGAGAAGAAAATGTTCTCCTTTTGACCAATATTCGCAGTTTTGAAGAGAGAGAGAGAGAGAGAGAGAAGTTTGTTTGTCCTTTGAAATTCAAAGCTCAAAAGTTGAAGAAGAGGGAAGTGGGTTTATAAAGAAAAAGAGAGAAATAGGGATCTTTTTGATTTTTGGAATTCACTTTATCCAATTTGTTACGATAATAATTTAATAAATTTTGTGTTTTTTTTTTTTGGATAAGTATTTTTTTCACTGAATTTGAGCAGTGTCTGACGTGTATGTTGACTGTTTTGAGTTTGTTTTATCTAAGAATCGGATTGCGTCGTCGGCCATGTTTTCTTATATTAATATTATCGAGATATGTTTAGAACTACCCATGTTGTCCCATTAAACGGCTAAACCGCGTGGCTGACTGTGTTTCGCATCTCCGAAGTGTGGATAAGGCCCCACTTTCTTCGCTAAAATAAATTTTCTTTTTCTTGTTTTGATTAGGTGTTTCCAGATTTCATTTCCCTTCTATTTTCTTTTTCACCAAAAAAAAGAAAAGACAAACTTTTTTTTTTTGAGTTTTTGGGAACAAATATTTTTGAAAAGATAAACTTGGTTGTAAACTCCACCGAAAGAATTAAGGAAAGATTTTGCTGTATACTAGTGCGCAATAATCACTGTATAATGTGATATGTGGCTGCACGAGCAGCACGACATGTATTCAAGGGCCTACTTAATCATGATTCATATGTATGACATGATCATTGGCTACGACTCCACTCCAAAAAAAATTAAAGTAACTACCTATTATAAAATTTTAATAGTCAGATGACAATTTTTTTATATATATTTAATATGTGTAGTGGGCCTTTTTTTGGTTAAAGTGGGCTGGACTGTCTCCTGCGGTACTGGGCCTACGTATTTTGAGTATGGAAGTTGAGACTGGTCCAACTGCAATTCAGTTTGGTCCGGTTTGTGCACAAAATATGCATCGTCTGCCAGAAGCACACTTATGACAGGCAAAACAGTTTCAGATGGGTTGCGGCAGGCAGATATGATAATAACAAGATAAAATAAAGTACTTTGAGATCTTTATTAAGGTAAACAGATAATCCCTACTTAAGAAAAAATAATCACAGTTTAATAACAATTATTTTATAAGAAAAGTAAGGTAAACAAGTGGGTAGTATATGAGTTGATTGAGAGAGGAAAATAAATCAGATTAAATCTGATCCGCAAGACCAAAACCAGAGAGGGAAGAACGCTTCTTCTCAAAGAGAATAATCTCTCAAGGAGATCCTGCTATGAAAATTAATCACTTTGAGGGAAGCGGACCTGAATGGTTGGTACATAAGAACCCCCTTTGTTTCCGACAGAGAGCAAGATTTTGAGAGGGAGAGAGGGAATCAACCTTATTGATGCACGCCTGCCGTTCTAACTCTCTATCTTTTTCTTTCCTTCTCTTCTAATATTCCCCTTTCTTCTCCTTTTTCTTTCTACTTCTTTTTCTTAATACTTGTTTTCTATTTCTTAGTTTTTCAAATTTCTAATATTGTGGTGCTTGCCGCCCTGCTTTCCTGTACACGGCAATGACCTCCTTATAGTGTCTATTGTGATCAGATTTCACTATTTTAACCCTTAACCACATTTGTCTAGTTTAGATGTACCTGCCGACCACCACTGGTCCATCTGTGTGCCACTCCCCATCACCAAACAAAAGAAAGCTATTTTGTTTGTTTGTCTGTCGTGACACCCTTTCCTGCTATGGTGTGGGTGTCTTCTCTCTCTCTATCCCTCATGGCATGCACCTAGTGGTTCCAGTTCAGTTTTGCTCCTTTGGGTGGTATGTCATCCCAGCAAGACATTTCCCCCAAAAGAGCCCTAGCAGGAACCTCAAAATAGGTTTTTCCCCTTTCCCCACCGCCAAACCATGCCCTTTTACCTCTGACCCATGACCTCACCGTGTCCTGTATTGGCTGGGTACAGATTAGTGAGGTCTGGGCCGTGCGTATGCCTCTCTTCCATGTATGTTCAAAATCTATCTGCTGCTCATGCGTCTGCCATGGTTGGCCTGCACAATCTGCCATCTGTTTTCAACTACTTTCTATTTTCCCTCTCCTTTATGGCTTGTCCTACTCGGGGCTGGGCCTTGCTTGACAGTGGGCTTTGCTTTTTTTCAGCCCACCATTTTTCCTGCTACCATCTCCTGTCATACCACTCTATCATTCCTATTGCGAAGTTGTTTGCCTCAATCTAGCTGGGCCTCTTTGGGTCTGCCATTTATTCTTCTCCTAATGGCCCAACACAGCTATTGTTTCTTTTTTTTATATCACTGGCGGATTATTGTGTCCCATTTGTTTTCCATTGGGCGTCCTAGGCCCATTTGCTTTCCTTGGGTTTCCTCAGCCCTTTTCTTAACTTTGCATTCTCATGGGTTTTTACTGAATTCTTTGGGCTTCCCTGACCCAATTACATTATCTCTCATCCTTGGGGTTCATGGGCTTGTCATCAACCTCTTACTTTCTTTACTTTCATTACTTTGGGCTTGCCGTGACCCATTCTCACTTTTCCACATCATATACTGCTCATAGTTTGCTTTTTCTCTATTTCCGGACTCCTTTAAGCCTATTTACCTCCTCAAGACCCATTTGTTCATCTCATGGGCCTGTGATCCATTATTCTTACCGTTTGGGTTTAATAGGTTTTCTATCCGCTTGTCAACCCTTTTCTGTCCGTGTTGCTGGGCCTCTCCCTTCCACTTGGGCTTCCGAAATGGCCATCAACAATATGCATATAAAATTTTGTGTCAATCGAATCTTATTTACTATTTTATCTATAAACTTATATTTTGTGTATAATTTTAAATTACAAAAAAAATTAAATTTAAATATTTGATGGATGACATAGTTATTAATATTTGATGTTCTATAAATTTTGCAAGTATAGAGGATCCAATAATAAATTTATCAAAATTCGCATCTAATAACAAAATATTGACTAGAATTGTACCCGTTGGCTACAACATGCCTTGATGAAACATATTCTTGTTCTTATTTTGACCGGCTATTTACAATTTTCCCCACTATTTAAATATAAATATTTAGCTAGGGCTCAACATCAAGGGTCTATTTGATTGGGAGGATGAAAAAGTAAAAAGATAGAAAATAAAGAGAGGATGGAAAAGTGGGAGGATAGAAAAATTTTTAGTTGTGTATAAATGAAAGTGGACATTTCAAAAAGTAATATAAGAAATCATCCAAAAGTATTTTCTTAAAAATATAATAAACATTAAAAAAAATTAAAAAAAAAAAGGAAAAAAAGAAGAACCCACCACGTCCTAACAAAACCAAAGAAAAAAGAAAAAAGAAAAAAAAAAAAGCCAGCTTTACTATAGAAAGGAAAAAAAAAAAAAAAAAAAAAAAAAAAAAAAAGAGCCAAAAACGTTAAAAGAGGTGGAGGCAGTTTTGTCCAAATATTTTTCCCACTTATCACTCCAATTTTCTCTCCAATTTGGAGAGATTGTATTTTGAAGGGGGAGGAGAGAAAACTTGTGGGCCCCACCACTTTTCTCTCCCCCTCCTCCTCTTAACCAAACACCCTTCCCACTCATTTTCTCTCATATTTTCCACTTTTTTTTTTTTTTGGTTCATCCTCCCTAAAATTCACCCAACCAAACATACCCTAAGATTCTATAGGTATAATTAATCCTAAAAAAGTAGTGATTCTTACTTAGCTATATTTGGAAAAAACTTAGGTACTCTAGGAGCAATGCTTCCTCCTCTCACATGAGGGATGGACCCCACGGATGGGTCCTACCATGGGACCCACCCCTCGTGTGAGAGGAGGAAGTATTGCTCAGAGCATGTAAGAATTACCCATACTATTTGACATCATAATGTAACTCAATTTTTTTTTTTTTTTTTTGACGGGGGGATTTGGAGGAAGGGGGGGAGAGGGACGAATCGAAGCGACATAGGGCTGACTCTTAGTGGATCATGGCAACAAGGCCACTCTGCCATTTACAATACCCCGTCACGTATTTAAGTCATCTGCAAAGGATTTCTACCTGCCGCTCGGTAGGAATTATACTTCATGGCGGCCCACGCAGCTCGTTTGCCACAGGGGCTTGGCTAAAGACACGTGCCTCTAGGGGCTCGAAGGCCCCTACTGCAGGTCGGTAATCGAGCGGCGGGCACACGCGTCGGTGTAACTCAATTTTGAATGCAAGAGACAATGCACTGATTTCTACGTGCTATAGCTATAAAACGGTGGTCCAAACAATGCAGTGATATTTGTGCGCCACATAATTGTGGTGGGCAAGGAAAAACCCATAACTATTAAAATATGATTTTTGTGTGCTACACAATTGTGGTGGAAAAGGGGAAAAAAAACCACAACTAGCAAGGGAAAGTTGAATAAAATATGAATATTTTAAAACAAATGATTTTCTCTTTATTTTCTTTTATAAATAAATATGAAATTTGATATTATAATAATTATTAATAGATATTTATTATAATCTTATTTCTGTATAAGTACTCTAAAATATGAAATTTGATGATAGTTATTAATGAGTATTTATTATGATTTTGTTTTATATGAAACTATTAAATATATAATTATAGTAATTATTAATAGGTTTTTATTATGGTCATGTTTTACATGGAAGTATCTATTCTACTAAAGATATAATATGTTAAGATTATGAGTGTTTAAATATAAATACATTTTTTTTTGCATACAAATATAGAATAAAATTTAAATTCAATCAAAAGATGTAACTTCTGCGGATAGAAAGACCTTAATTAAATAAATCTGTAACTTAGAAGACTGAAATGAACGAAAACAAAGTTAAAGCACTGAAATGAAATTTGAAAAAAAACTTAAAACTGTCAATTTTGCATTTTATCTTATATAAATATATTGATTTATAAAATTGTGAAGCCTCCAAAATATATGTGATAATATATTATGAAGTCAACTAGAGTCACACATATTTAGTTATATATATATATATATATATATTGGTTTTTTTTTTTTTTTTTTTAAGAAGATATGTTGGATTTTTTTTTTTTTGGGAGAAACAAACACACACACATACAAGAGAGAGGAAAAGAGATTCTAATACAAAAACACACTACAATTCCACTAAAAAGCCATGTAACTTTTAAGGGAGGGTGAGACAAGTTATACTACACACAACACACTATCTTAAGTAATGTTGGACAATTACTCATTCTTTTTAAGAAGATATGTTTGTTATTTTATTTTATTTTATTTTTTATGAGAAGATATGTTGGTTTTGTTAAAAGCCAAAAACTTTTTATGAACTAGGTGAGAAAATTAAAGGCCTTTTATGGTAAGTTTGATCATTCTATATGTTTTTTTTTTTTTTTTGAGAGTTTTAATTTATGGCGTTTGTTTTTGATGGTAACTTTTTAATATTAGACCAAAACACTGATCGATTTTTGGTGTAAGCGGGAATTGAACTTCAAATTTCTCATTCAACCATAAAAAAAATTTACCAATTGAACTAACTGAAACAAACAATTTCTATATGTTTTGGTTAGCTAATAGCTTAGAACTCTGTGGAATACTTTTTTCTCAGTTCATTATTCAAGCTGTTGTGGTGGTTTGCGTAGCCTTTTATGGAGTATTTTATTGAGTTCATTATTCGTGCTGGTGGGACAAAAAGAAAAGCACTAATTATGTCTTGCATCTTAGATCTAATATTATAAAGTATATAGTTCTTTACTTAATTTATTTATGGTTCAAGAGGTGCAATCATAAAACAACACAGCAACCACTGCTAACTGACCCCAGAGAATACAATGCCAAGGGAACCATAAGCAGAGGATAGCTGAGAGAGTATGCAATAAGGGACAAGGATTTGCATCGACTTTCATAACTGCCAACCGACCTCCTTATCCAAAAAAGACAAAAGAAAAAATAATAATAAAACTTAAAACCAAATAGAACTCCACCAACTGGGTTCTTGGGATATAAAAAATGGTAATGTAAGGACTTTTATTTTTAGTCTGAGGTGGAAATTTTACTAGCATAATTTAAATATATATGAGATATTGATCTTATTTTAGCATAATTTAAATATATGTGTGAAACTTTTTCTTAGGAACTTGAATCCCAACCTTTAAAACTTTTACTTGTAAAATGTCCATCATATGCAAGGATGTAGTATATGTGAGATAGAGATCTTATTTTAGCATAATTTAAGTATATGAGTGTGAAACTATTTTCTGGAAATTTGAATCTCAACCCTTATACCCCTCTTTTAAAATATTGTACTTGTAAAATGTCCATCACACGCAAAAATGCCTGATGGTATAAGCACTTCCAAATAGCAAAAAGTTTCAAATAATTATGGATTTGTCAAGAAAAAACACAAAACTAAAGATTTAGCACTATTCAAGTGTAAAATGAGCTAATTTGCATATGAATTTAAAAGAAAAGATTTGGCTCGAATGCAATGTCCTGTGCACCGGACCTGGTAAGATGCTACCATAAAATTGTCACGCGTTTGCATCCTATCATGTCCAGATGCACTAGACACAAGCCTTTTCCTAAAAGAAAATGAAGGTTTTTTGGTATAAAATTTTCCTTTGTTGTAAATACTACTATCCTAAATTTATTTTTTTAGATGAATTACCCTTAATTTTAAAGAAGTCTAAATTAAAAGACAAGCTTTTATAAATAAGTAATAAAAATGGGTGGAGGACTTTTTAACATTCTTTTAACCATTTCGACTAATTTATTACATTCTAAAAAACAGATCTCAACTAAGGGGCTCTGTGCTTAGTGCCGGATTAGGGTTCATTTAATGAAAAAAATCTTGAACGAATCTCAGCATCGCACGAATACAAGATAGAATTGCCGACTAAATTAATAAAGTGGCCCCCACAAAGCATATATAAATTTAGGATTTGGATCCGGTGTAATTATTGGACCGTGAAAATTACTAGTATATTGGTGTGAGATGAAAAAGTCAAAAAAGGTACATAAAAAAAGTAAATAGTTGAAATGTTTTATTTATTTTTTATTTAATGGCTAAGATTAAAAATAATTTTCTTTTTAATCTCACCATTGATTTAATATTACATGATGTCATGGGCCTGGATCTAAATCTATAAATTTCTTTTTATTTTTCTCTTTTGGCTTCTTACAAGAGGCATATATAAATAGGATAAAATTTAGTTATAAAATTGGTAATATTATTAAATGTGTTTTTATTAAATGTGAATTTTAACAAATCCACAACTGGATTACATATTATTCTTATATCCTCCATACTTGCAAAGTTTCAAGAAAATTAAAGATTAATAGTTATGTTATCAATAAATTGTTTAAATTATAAGTTTTTGTAACTTAAAATTATGCATAAAATATAATTTTATAAATCATATAGTAAATAATATCTAATTGGCACAAAATTTGACGTGTATTAAGAGTATAAAGAATATGCAATCTAGTGGTTAGATTTTTCTAAATACGTAGTAATGTTAATGATATTGAGTAAAGTTGTAACCGATTTTATAGCTAAACTTTGTCATTTTCATTTTCTTTCTTTTTTTTTTTATATAAAAAAAATAGTAAAGTAAGGGTTTTCTAAAAACTACAAAATTGGTCCAGTTCTAATAAAAGCTGAATTAAAAATAGAAATATATATGTATATATGTATATTTTGTATAATATCAAGTTAAACCAATTTTAGTTAATACTTAATAGTTAATACACAATTCATACAAATGTCAAATAATTTAAAACTAGTTTATGACGAATTTGAAAACCCTAAATTTTTTTTTTTTTGGAAGGAATAAATCTAAAAGAATCAAACAAAAACTGGAATTTTGTAGAAGAATGTAGTCTCATTTTGAATAAAAAATTACAAGATGAAAAACAATTAAAACCAATTATATTGTTTTTGGTTGGCCTGGTTTTGTGGTCGGTCAAACACGCTAGGTGAAGATATTATTATTATTATTATTATTATTATTATTATTATTATTATTATTATTATTTGATTTGAATTAACCAAAGAAAATATCCTTCAAGCTTTCTTTTATTTATTTATTTATTTTTTAGAAAATGTTCCAGTTCTTTTTTTTTTTCTTTTTCCTTTTTTCTTTTTTGAGGTGACAAAATGCTTCACTTCTATTTGATTCTACTGTAAGATATATAGGTAAACTATAATGGGTCAAAGCAGCTAAGAAATATTCAAGCACTGAAAAGAGCCAATCATATCAAAGTAATTATGTCATCATAATCAAAAAGAGATGTGATAAATAAATATATCAACCATCTTTCAAAAATAAAATCTCTCTCTATTTTTTTTTTTTTTGTTAATTTCTCGAGGGAATACTTTTCACAATAATGTATCATAGAGATAGAGAGAGGTGGTAAAAACAAAAAAAACAAAAAAACAAAAGGTAAATCAACAAGTATCAAAACATTTTTTCCTTTTAATTTATTTCAACAAGCCAAACTAATGCAATGTTGTACACTATAATGTCTCATAATTGTAAAGCTATTTGCCATGTGCCTTAATTCGTAAAAATTGATATTTTACGCATTTGGATCATGTCCACGTTTGGATGTTTTGCATTTCAGCCTTTTTTTTTTTTTTGGACCAATGCTTGGTACACTGTTCATGGGACATGAACAGTGCATCAAGGCATATGAACAATGTTTTTTAGTGTGAACAATAACCAAAAATTATTTTTTTATTATTTTCAGTTTTCAGCAGAATAAACAGTATCCAAACGCCCCCTACATAAATCAATATGTTAAGCATTTCGGATGTAAAAATTAGGCCCAAAGTTTGGTCCTTTATGCATCTTTAGATGGATGGCCCATTGGTTTAGATTTTGGAGCAGCAGTTTATATAGAATTTTCGGTGCAAATAAAATTAAAGAAACATGGAAAATATTGAAAAGGCAATTTGGAGTATGACAAAATAATCTCCATTAGGATACAAACTATTTGGAAAGGCATCTTATACCAAAAATTTGAAGCAACTCTTCCACATGAAAAGGTTGACAGTAAAATATTTAAGACAGAAAGTTATGCTCGAAGTAGAAAGCACTAATATTTGCTCCTACAAATATTCAAATGATTGTATTAATGTAACGGATGTTCTCAATGTGTTTTGGGAAAAAAAAAAAAAAAAACCAATTGAGATGCCCAAAGCACATGAAAGAAATCTTAGTCTGTAGTCTGTACTGAAGGAATTGACAGCCTGAGTTGGCTTTTCCATGTAGAGGATCACTCCGTTTGACTCAGCCCAAATGGGTAGCTTTTGTTTGAAGGAAAGTTATTCAAGACTCCTCTCACATGATATTATTGGATGATCACTTGAGTTGTGCCTTAATTTAACACAGAATTTCTGACAAATTTTCATCAAAATTTCACTCAACATCTTCTTATTAGAGGTGAATTTTGAGAATTTCACCATTAGATTACATCTTCTTCTTATATTTTACATGCTTACAAAATTTTTAAAAAATTAAAGATCATTAACCATGCTATTAATAAATTGTTTAAATTGCTAGTTTTTGTAGTTTAAAATTATGTATAAAATATAAACTTATAGATCATACCGTATATAATATCCAATTGACATAATTTGACATGTGTATTAAGAGTGTAAAGAATATACAATTCAACGGTTAGATTTTTAAAATATGTAGTAATGTTTATTTTATTAAATAAAGGTGTTTAGTCTATAATTAATTTTGTAGCTAAATTTTCTCATTTCACTAAATAATGCCAATGGCTCATGCCAAGTATTATGATTATTCCAATGAATTATGGGAGAAAAAAAGGGGGGGAATTAGGACTTCCTGCAATGTTAGCACTTGTTATCACAATGAAAATGACTGAGAGAGAGAAACCTTAGACTGAGAAGCAAATTTTGCTGCTGTCTCCAGTTCCTGCATAGTCAATAGCCTGGTTGAGGGGCAAAATTTTGTATTTGCAGAAGTCTCAATGGCTTCTAAGTCTGTTGATCTTAAGGAAAAGTGGGTTTTAGTAGCCTCTATGGTTCTGTCAATAAATACTGATCTTGGCAGGTAATCCTTCATACGGCATATGAATTCCAAATGACCCCTTGCCTAAACCAAAAATAGATAGGCATAATCATCATAACAAGTGGCTAATAAGAGAGAAAAGAGAAGGGGGGTTTTTTTCGGGGGGGGGGGGGGGGGGGGGTGGTTTATTAAAGGGAGGAAGGAATAGGAGTAAAGGAAACGCCAAAATATCCACAACATTAGAGACAACAGACCATCATGAAGAGTTCCTTCCCCGTTGCCCCCCATGTATTGGTATTGACTTTTCAAAATAGTGCTATATTAGTAGCACCATATATGCAAACAATTTTTATATTGAATGAGATAAATAGATAAATCCCTATTTGAAAAGATGGATGTTAAAGATCTATTACAAACCAAACTATATGTGTCAACATCACATGTTTTACTTTTACCTGTTCATTTGACTCACCACTGGCTATGTTTACATTAATTGGAAACACCATGTGTTTATATCTAAAACCAATGATGAAGCAGATACTGCTTTGAGAATGGATGTATCAAAAGAAAGGACAAAATATATATAATTGGAGAAGTCATTAACATACCAGTCGATATTCAGGAACTCTTGCAGGAAGTTTCAGGTTAGCCATGTTCCGGACCTCATAGTCCCATAAAAAAGATGTGTGGTGGATCCACCGGTTTTTAGTAATTGACTGAGCATTCCCACCAAATTTGCGGTCACCAAATACATAATCTGAAACCAGATGAGAACAAATGGTATTAATTTACAGCTTTACTTATTCCTCCATTAGAATCTCAGGTCACATATAAAACCAAAAAGGAGAATATGTGGTAAGTGTCAAATAGTTTCAAAAAGGTAAACAAACAAGCATTCAGAGAGATATGAGGGATGCAATTATAGTTAAAGAAATTGCTATCCATAACAAAGTTGTCACATTTTGACCACGGAATAGTTGTTAAAACAAAAACTCAGGAAAAAGGTATGGTAGTTAAAATCAACACTTTACATGCACAGAAAGGTTCATTCCTTCATTTAAGGTTTTTTTTGCCCCCAAGAGTTCTATCATTAAAGTTAGAAGCATGGCATTGTGCTTTTGGACTGGTGATAATAATACTTATCGAGTGTGGCCATGCATCTAATCCTTAAATTGCTGGACCTTGGGAACTGATGGACTGTCTCATTTCAAATCTATTATGTAACTAACAAACGGTTTAACAACAGCAAATAGGAACTTCTGCTTACAAAATGTGTGCCACACTCAGTAGGGTACAATTTCATGATTGAGATATATATATTTTTTTTATTCATGTCCCATTTCCACATTTGTGCTGCCCATTCATATGTCCATTTTAACAAATCAGGAAGTATTAACACTGAAACATTGTTTTTACACAGTAAACCAGTGCAAAACCATTTTAACCAACTGTTCAGATTTCAAACACAGAACCAAGTGCCACCGCAGCAGGTGGATGAGCGGTGGGTACGATCTTTTACCTCACCCATTGCCAAGTTCAAATTCCCACTACACTCATGTTGCAGTGGAGTGGTACCTACTATTGGGTGCAGTGGCCAGACCCTTCTCAGGGATGCCTTCCTAGGGAAGTGAGGAGGGGGTGCCATCCCCCCACCCCCACCCATTTTTCTTGAATCAAAAAACAAAAAAATTAAGTAACCATATTCATTGAGAGACTCTGAATTTGAGTCCCAGTTAAGACAAGTTTATGTTTGGTCTTGAAAGTAGGAAATTATCTTAAATATAATTTGACATATTCACACATGCTCGTGCACACATCCCACACATACCCACCTTAAAGCATAGATATAGAGTTTATTCATTATACTGGTCCCTTTTGATATGGGATTGGGATACTCAAACATCAAACAATATCTATAATAGGGATGAATTCTTATGTAAATACTAAATAGTCAGCAAGAGAATACCACATTTGATAGCTGACAATATACCATGCCCTCAAAATGGATCAAGCCAGGCCCTTTGTGAATAACCAGTTGTCCAATAAGTGCCATAGAAAAGAGAAAGCAGTTCCATTTCATGGAAATAAGATAAATGAAAATGCAGTTCAAAATGGTATATCCCAATAAGATCATCAGAAGAAAAGAAGAATCAAATTGGAATATCCACTTGTAATATCATAAACCAGAAGCTCTCTATTAGTGAAAATAGTATCATTAAGTCAAGGGTTAAACACAGTTACCATTTTCACGAAGGTGGAAATCCCCAATTCCTTGGAAAACTTTGTTGTACAATGCGCCACTCCAAGACATAATAGGCTGAGGATATGGTTGTACGCCAGCAACAGCATCTTTGTTGCATATGAAAGTGACAAATATTGTGCCAGGATCAACAAGGACAGTACCTCCCCCGGTAAATCTTCTCACAACCGGAATCTGATCACATAACACAGATTCAATTTCGAGAAGTTCTGCAGGCTTCCTAAACAGATTATTCATATAATCCTTATGAGTTACTCATGTCCAACACAAAAATATAGAACCACAAGCCAAGGGAAAGAACAAGTCTGCAAAGCTTTAGGATTGCAGACATACTTTAACCAAGAAATACTCTCTCATACATTATCAAATTAGGAAAGTGACAGCTATAACAAATGATATAACTCAGAGGTTAATCCAATTTAGTGCACCCTGATCAAGCAACTACATTCATTTTTGAGCAATTTATTTCTTTATGGCCAGTTGTTAAAAATTCAAATCCCATAAACTCCACTCAACTAAGCCTTAATCCCAACTAAATCAGGGTCAGCTCCATGATATATTTTTTCATGATTCTAATGTCACATAGAAGATCATATAGCCACAAACTCCATCTCCCTGTTTTTCATATCCTTAATATTTCTACCCACGTTATAGAAGTCAATATGTCAACTCGCAAAATAATGTGTTAAGGTAGATTGTTAACCCAATTTTAGAACTTTATAAAGGACGAGGAAAAAAAAAAAAAAAAAAACTAACATATGTTTTGGACACCACCATTCAACTGGATAAAAAATGGCAAGGGGGGATGACTACCATGCCAACCCTACCTAGGCATTACCATAGTAGCTCTCCACCTGCTAAAGAACCCAATCGATAGGGGGCCCTAGACTCTTCCTAGGTTGATTGAGCCATAGTTTTTTTTCTTCTTCTAAGAAATGGGCAGGAGGTGGAGACCAAAGTGGCTTCCCTACCTCAGCGTGACTATAGTAGCATCCTACTCACTGGGATTGGACCTCATGAGACATAGATGTTATTCGGCACTAGTGGGCATTGAGCCAAGAGCGTGGAGATTTTTTCCCCAAGCACTTCCCATTGCAAGATTTGACCCTAGGACCTCCACCACCCAAACCACTTGGGAGTAAACCCAATGACCACTAGCCCACAACCCTCACTGGTGACTAAGCCATAGCTTGACCTCAAACCCAACCAGGATCCAATGCTTTCAAGCAGTGGTAATCAATAGTTCATTGAATTTCTAGAAAAACCTAAAGTCCATCCGATTATTTCAATACTAGAAATCAATGCAATAAATTTTTATTCATAAGTTTTACATGTGAATTCCTCAACTTCATACAGTCACAAAACAATTATTCAAAACATGTCAAATGCCACAAGCTTAAGCTAATACAAGATTCAACACAATTTTTAAACTTTAACAAAACACTAATATGAAGAAGAAGAAAAAAAAAAAAACACAGGAGTTGATAAAACAAAGTTTAAGGAAATACCCAGAAACGCCCATGACAATAGTAGGTTGATTGGTACCATCGTTAATGATGCACCAATTGTGGGACGATGTCCGAAGCAAACGCTCCTCTAGATGTAATTGCTGCAGAATTGGCACCCCTTTCAGCCTAACCAGATTCATCATTGGAACCCCAATTTTACCAGGAATTCCCATTTTGCCACCCTTCTCTCTACTTCTCTTGCAAACTCCACAACAGTCTCACAGAATTTCCTCTCTCTCTCTCTCTCTCACAAATTCTTTGTATTTTTTTTTGGTTTAAATTTTCTGGTTCAAAGTTTTTTTAAAATCAAAATCACAAGCCCAAAACCACAACAGCATCCACCATCCAAAACCCACCACAGCCTCTCCGATGACCACCACACCAGCGGCCCAGCCAAGAACACCGACCACACCGACTCAAGAATGACGCCCAAGAACGCCGACTCAATCCGATCTGAACGCCGACTCAAGAACTCCCTTGAAGCTTCGGTTTTTGAGATGAAAACGGAGAGCAGATGGGTTTCAAGCTTGGGTTTTTGGGTTCGGTCAGAGAGAAGGGAAGAGCTTGGGTTGAGCGAGAACCAGAAGTGAGTAGTACAAAGTTAAACCCAGAGAGAGTTTGGCACCCAATCAGATCATGCCACGATTTTTTTTCAATTTTTTTTTAACTGAAATGGTAACCTAGACATGTTTTCTCGGTCAAAAAATTTGTCTTATTAAAAAAAAAAAAATTCTGTATATACTAAAATCTAATTGGTATATTAACCTGATAATAAAAATATTTAGGATTGAATAAATTAACATCATAAGTTGAGATTCTTAGTATCTATGAAAAAGAAAAGGAAAAAAAAAAAAAAACAAATCT
The DNA here is from genome assembly GCF_001633185.2 of Quercus lobata. Taxonomy (NCBI): domain Eukaryota; kingdom Viridiplantae; phylum Streptophyta; class Magnoliopsida; order Fagales; family Fagaceae; genus Quercus; species Quercus lobata. Next base: position 17,215,329 of record NC_044913.1, on the reverse strand, counting down.
TTTAATTTTAGATAAATATTATATCTATAACATTTTCAACTTTCATAATAAATTCTAAATGTAAAGTTGTTACTAGTTACGACGAGTGGGTAAAGGAGTAAATTAAGTAGTAGATTTAAATTAAAACTAACAACAACTTACCACCTAGAATTTATTATAAAAATGTGTGAAATGTTCACTTTTCTTAGTTTCAAACATGTTTATAACTCCAACCAACTATGTCGCAATTACTTTCTCAAAAAAAAAAACTATGTTGCAATTAAAATGGTCATTCATTTATAGTTTTAGTAAAATTGAATTCAATATAACATTTTAAGAACATTCAAGTTAGTGAAGATACAACTTTGTAGGTACATTGTCCTTGACACTTTCATATTAACTTATTCTCTGAATTTATGTTTAAGGAATCAAATTACATGTTTAAATTGTATGTAGTTTGATTAATATCTTAATTTGATTTTTATTAACAATAAATTAATTGTTATTGTTTTCTTTATATTATGTAGAAAATAACACACTTTTTCTAAACAAATACATATATATATACACACACATACCAAATACCCAATTATGTTTTTGATTTTAAAAAAATATTATAAAAATATATTACCAAACACTTTTTTTTTTTTTTTTTGCATCATGAGCACTCAAAACACATGTTTTTAGTACGCTTTTTAGATCACATTTTTAAAATTAAAAAAAAAAAAAAAAAAAAACCCAAAACCACAGTACTCTTACCAAACAAACCCTTAATTATTATATTAAATTTGTATTACAATTAAATTAGTATATATTTGTTTATTAATTAAATTTTTATTAAAATCAATATAGATTGTAGCTAGATTCAGGGGCGGAGGGAAGGGGGGGCGAGGGGGGGCATGTGCCCCCTCTGAACTTTGAATTTTTTTTACTAATAATATTATAAGGACCTAAAATGCCTTATCTGCCCCCCCTTGACACAAAAGACAAAAAAAGAAAAAAAAAAATTATCAATTCACCGTACCTTTGCTCAGGAGACTTCTCCTCCTACTACAATTCTAATATATAATAAAACCAATGGGTCCCACTTAGTAATAGTTAAAAAAAAAAAAAAAAAAAAAATCTCAACATTAAATAGGATAGGAGTCTGAACACGCTAGATAGTAGCTTGATAAACTTAAAAAAAGAAAAAAAAAAAAAACATACAACTATAATATAAAACCATGGGTCTCACTTGGTAGTGATTAAAAAAAAAAAAAGATGTTTCATATCCATGAGTGACTTTGACAATGATCTTACTAGTTACAATAGCTATTGTTGAAAGCGCTTTTTCGGCAATGAACATAATTAAAAATCTATTACACAATTGAATAGGAGATCACTGAATGAATGATTATTTAGTCACATATATTGAGAAAGATATATTCAAGACTATTAAGTGTGAAGAAATCATGTAACGGTTTCAAAATATGAAAAATCGTCGAAGGCGATTGAGTAAAATAAGCTAGGTGTAAAAAATAAATTAAAATTTACATTTTATGTTAGATTCTGTATGACAATTACATTATCATATAGTAGTTCATTTATTTTGTTATTAATATTGATTAATTTTTTTAGATTAATTTTTTACTTTCAATCTTGTCTTTTAATTTTGCCCCTCCTGACCTAAATTCCTGGCTCCGCCACTGGCTAGATTGATCTTCCATTCAATTTTGTATTTTAAACTTGCTCCTTGAATTGAAATCTTGGCTATGCCATTGTCATTTTGTAACCCACTTCCATGTATCGTGTATGTTACCCAAAAATAAAATAAAAAATCCCATTAACAGGGCCAAATTGACAAGCCGGGTCATGCCCACTAAATTTTTTCAAGATATTCTATATAAGCTTTTCTTTAATAAATTGTAAAATGCCCAATTTTTCTTTCTTCTACAATAACTTTAATTTCAATTATTTAAATTTTGTATGTAACATAAAACTCAAAATAAAATGTCGTAGTATTGTAAAAAGAAAAAAGATAATGTTTCTCAATAATCGACATTTCATCTATGCCACCTTTTGTTTTTTAAAAGAACAAATAAATGCCCATTACAAATGGGAGAAGTGTAACTTTTTTATTTTTTATTTAAAAAAAAAAGTGAAAAAAAGAAGAAGAATAAGTGAAAATATTTTCATCAAGCCATCATATGTGGTTTGACCCCAAATATATAAAATGTAGCAAAATTATTTATTGGATTTGGTTAGTGGGAGAGGAGTAATTTCTAAAACCCAATTACATGAATTAGTATTATTAATAGGAAGGTGGCTAAAAAAGAAAAGGAGTGAAGGAATTGTGGCTCTCTAAACTTGGAAAGGGGATTTTAGACTAATATAAGGGGTATTTGTTTATTAGAGGGGGATACCTCTTTGCTTCTCCAATATATGCTGTCTTTTCATTAATATTTTTTTGATAACAGCTGTGAGAGATTGACTCTCAAAAAAGAGAGAAGATATCGGTATCTCTCTTCTGTGATTCTATGAAGTCACCACTTATTTTATATGAAAATTAAGAAAACTATATTGAATGCATGAATAATATGAATTCTTATTAATTTTAATGATTACAATTTGATAAAAATAAACATACATAGCTTTGTTTCCTAGTTTACAATCTGTTAGGACATATGTAATTCACTTGTTAGGAACGTATGTCACTATTTTATGTAATTGGCTAATCCTTTGACAAAACGCACTTTACTTGTATTTGGGTAAATCTAGGATGTGTTTAATGTTTTAAGAAACTTCGTTTCAAGTTCAAGTGTTAAAACCATGAAAGTCTGTCCAAGATTCAAGTGCAGAAAGTGCTGTTCATTAAAACTCAACAGCTAGCCATCTATCGAGCCTTGAAAAGCTGTTCTAGCCCGTGGCTCGATAGCAACTCAACAGATAGGCTTCTGTCGAGGTTTATGAAAAACAAAGTTTTAGGTCTGTTTTGACTCTAATCTGTGATTGTATGTTTGAGCTTTCTTTTCTCACAATTCTAGACATATAAAATGATTATTTTAAAGGTCGTCAAAGGTGGAGCAAGTTGCACAAGTGTTGAGCAAAGTTTGTTCAAGCAAATTGTGACCGAAGACAGAATTTGTCTTAGTTCATCTTCCTTGTGAAAAAGTTACTGTGTTTGTGCACTGTAGGATTTTGTAACCAAGGAACTTCTCGATTTTCATTGTGTGATGAACTGAAAAACTTTACAGCCAACAACCTTCTCTAGTTGGTGATTGAAGTTGCGTACTGAGATCTGCGTAATTGGTTAGTCACGTACTGGGAGCCGTGCATTATAAAGAGAGATTGTCACTACAGAATAAGTTCAATTGGGTATTGGGGTAAGGGTTCAATTGTAGGTTGGTATAAGGTACTGTGATTTCTTTACTTGTAATTGCTTGTTTTGATAATAATAGATTCTCGGGAGTGGTGACCTTAAAATCACTCGGTGGAGTTTTTGCCGTGTAGGTTTTCCCCATTCGTAAACAAATCATCGTGTCAATTTATTTTCCACTGCATTTAGTTTAATTGGTGATTTGTTTATGCTGCCACACATTTTGTATGTTAAATTGATTAATTAATAAATTTGGCTAATTAATCAATTAATTTATCACAAGAGGTCAATACATTCTTGACCTATCACAATCTAGTAAAAAAGTTACAAGGCTTTGTTTCCTAGTTACAATCTACTAAAAATAGAAAAGACAAGACACTATCTACGAACCTAGGATCTAGACATGGGCTAGATTACAGGATGGAAATGTATTAGATACCCATCCTGCCCGAACAAAGTTCGTTCTTCTAGACTCTAAATAATCAACTAAGTACCCATTAAACATACAATTATGATTTTGAATGCAACATGTGTTTGAATGATAGATCTAAAATAAAGTTAGGAAATAGATTTTATGAATCCATTCTTTTTAAAACATGAGGTTTTGAAAAATATTATAGATCTATTTTTTAGATTAGAGGGAAAATAATAGATTAAAGAAAACATTTCAGATTTGTTTTATTAGTAAAGGAAAATAATAGGTGTAAGGACTGAAATTGTATTGGTCCCAAAACCGGATTGGGTTCAAACGCTAACGGCCCAAACAATAAATTTGTAGAGTGTGGATTGAAGAACTAGATTTATCCCAGAAGAAAAACGGTTAGACTTAACGATTCAAGACGGTTTGACACAAATAAGATTGCCAAACTTATCATTAGAACAAACTAAGTTATTTGATTCATATGGTTTTCTTTAGGATAGAAATTGTACAAGAGTTCCAATCTCCTTTCTCAGTGCATTCTTCCGAGTTATATATTGCAATCTTGATGTCATCCTTACCACACACGTGTAGGTTAGATTCGGGGGACTCATTTTTGTCCCATCTAACAACTCCTAGAACCATCAACTAGTAGCTGTAAGGCTGCTTGATTACTGTTCAGGCATTATTTCCACATTAATGTGGCCAGAGAGTTGGTTGAAAGGCATTTAATGCGGAGGTAGCAACTTTTGAAGATATTTTTTTACCTTTCTTTTCTTATCCCTGGTCCAATGTCCCATCCTTAGTTGTGGTGTAACTCTGAAGTAAGCCTGTGATGGTATGACACTCGGATTTACCTCGGACACACGTTGCCGAGAAGACTTTTATCCTCGGACGCTTATTGGACCCATCTCACATTGTCTTTACTCTTCTCTTAACTTTATTCTCCTCATAACCTTATTTGAGCCTCCTCGGATGGTCTAACGTCCTCGGATAGGGCCATAGGCCCAGTTAATACTGTTGTTAACAATACTTCCTAATTAACTAGCCCCTACAATAGGTTTGAGAGAAAAATTTCAAATCTGTTTTTATGAAAAGAAACAAGAGATTTTTAGAGAAAACTCCAGATCTGTTTTTTGTGAAAAGAAAACAAGAGATTTGTAGAGAAAATTCAAGATTTGTTTTTTATTTGAAAGAAAACAAGAGATTTGAAAAAAAAAAAAACTATAGATTCATAAAGAAAACTTCAAAAACCCATATTTTTTTGATACAAGATAGAATTTTTACTCTAACATAATCTAAATGTATATGTGTGTAAAGCTCCCTCTTGGAGACTTGAACCCCGGCCCTTACTCCCCACACCCCACAAGTACTTATATTTGTGGAGTGACCACCGCACTAAGGGTGCGCAGTGGTACCCATCTTAGATCTATGTAATGCATGAATCATGTAATTATCATATGAACAAGTTAATAATGAACATAAAAAGGAATGCCATTTTTTTTTTTTTTTTTTTTTGTTGAGAATAAAGGAATGACATGAACAAACTTAAACAACCATGCAAAATAAACAAATAAACCATCATGATATAAAAAGAAATAAATTCATAAACTAACTACTTACTTGCATGAGTGATTAAAACAAGGGGAAATTACTTTAGAAATTCGAGAGAATGGATCTCTCTTAGATCTAAAGAATTGTCACTTAACAAAAAAATAAAATCTTAAAGTAAAAGTTTCAAAGTTTCTTTAACGTTAAGGGGAAGAGGGGTGCCAAATTTTGAGTTTTCTCCTCTATTTATAGAGGTGTATCTGCTTAAAAAATAAGCTAAGGTTTCTTTAAAAGTCAACAGACATGAGTTGGTCAAATTTTATCCCAAAAAAATTGGACTTGGGTCTGTTTAGAATTTGCTTATTTTGCTGAAATTAAAAATATTTTGCTGAAAATACTGTAGATAAAGGTAAAAGTTAACTGAGAAAGTATAATGGGGCCTATGAATAGTACAAAAAAATGCAATGGAACCTATGAATAGTAGTAAAAATAAGCTGAATAGTAAAATAAGTTGACAAAATTAATCATGCCAAACGGACACTTGATGAGTTTTGACCTGAACAAAATGTATCTAGGCTCATTTTGTCGTTTATGCTAATCGGCACCGTTGAAGTGCTGATTGGAACTTTCAGCAATTTCGTCCAACTTTCGTTTTTTACACATTCTAGACTCCTTTTGGGAGTTTAAACATAATTAGATTAATTTTAACATTATCATATTATTTCTTTTATTCCAATGCAACCAATCTTATTTTAACAAAAATAAACCACCAATCACAATAAACTCATTTAATTAATTTTAATTGTTAACCAATAAAAATTAATTTCAATGAATCATGTGTGATTAGTTCCACCGAAATGAATGCATACAGATCGTTAAACCTTGATCTTGTGATATCTTTCAACCCCACCGTTTGATGTGGAAATAAAATCACTTGTTTATAATTCTTTCAAATCAATATCTTCCTTCAAAAGTCCTTTAAAAAAAAAAGTACAATGATCTAATAAATTATAACCATTAGATCATGTATTCTTATACATTCATTTACAATTAATTTCATTTTTACAAGTAGACTTAACAAATAAATGCCCCATTACAGATGGGAGAAGTGTAACTTTTAAAAGGACAAAACTTGTGTACAATCTTATGTGTTGTTCCTTGGGTTTCTCCTCTTTAGATTTTGCATTGTGGTAACTAAATTAAAAAATACACTTCCATCCCATGAAAAAAAAACCACATGGTAAAATTTTAAGATGAGAACCTAAATAATAATATCTAAGTACTGTACTTAAGTTTTGTCTTTATAAAAAACAGGTGAAAAAAATATGATGAATAAGTGCAAATTTTTTCGTCAAGCCCTCAAATGTGGATTGGACCCCAAATATATAAAATGTTGTAGAATTATTTATTGGATTTGATTAGTGGGTGAGCAGTAATTTCTAAAACCAATTACATGAATTAGTATTACTAGTATGTAACCCATACTTATGCACAGAAATGATAAATTATAATGGTACTTATTATTGATGTTAGCTTAGGTTATTAAATATATAAAACATTAATTCGACCAGAATATTTGGAGGTACTAAAATGATTTTCCCTTGCAATTTTAATGATATTGGTTGCGTCAAATTTCTCATTACACTGTTGTTATGTATATAATTTTAAAAATCAATTCACTATCACTGTCCATAAAATTCTACTAAATACAACTCAAAATAAAAGAATAAATTGGTTTAATAATATCTTCTAAATTGAATGAGGATAGGTGCATGGGATTGTTTAGCTCAATTATAGTTTGTTAAGTTCAAGATTTTCACATACAAAATATGTAAATAGAAACAGTAAAAAAAAAAAAAATTACTCAATGGTTCAAAAAAAAAAAGAAGAAGCAAAAATCTAAACAATTTAATTTGTATGAAAAGCTAATAAAGACAGAATCTAATTTTAAATCTAATCAAATTCTTTCTAAGCTTTGGTTTTATATATATATATATATATATATATATATATATATTGGACTCCTCGTTTTAACACTGAATTAACTCACTTGTACAAAAATTAAAATATTTTAAATTAGATGGGACATATGATGCAAAAGTAAATTCTAATTGATATCCAATTTTTACACTAAATCAACTCCTTTGGCACAAAAATTTAAAAGCTTAGATTAGATGAGACACATGACGCAAAATTAAACTCTAATTGAAGTCCAATTTGAAATGTAATTGGATTTTCTTTCAATTTTACCTATATATATATATATATATAGAGAGAGAGAGAGAGAGAGAGAGAGAGAGAGAGAGAGAGAGAGAGAGAGAGAGAGAGAGGGAATTGTGGCTCTTTAAACATGGAAATGGGATGTTTGACTAATATAAGGGGTAGGTGTTTATTGTAGGGGGTAACTCTTTGCTTCTCCTATATATGTTATCTTTTCATTAATATTGTTTTGATAATTTTCTTTTCATATTAATTATATTAGAATGATTTAGACCCTCATATATCTATTAGTTGCTCATGTCCATTACAAAAATATAGAACCACAAGCCAAGGGAAACAAGAAGTCTGCAAAGCTTTAGGATTGCAGACATACTTTAACCAAGAAATGTTCTTTTATACATTATCAAATTAGAAAAGTGACAACTATAATTAATGGTATAAGGGGTAATTTCTTCCCAAAAAAAAATTTATTCCCAAAATATTGTAGTAATTTCTTCTTTCAATTTTAATTATTTTTCAATATTTATGAATTTGGATAGCCTATACTTTGTGAATGTGATGCTTTTATATAAATACTAGTCGCTAACCTGTGCGATGTACGGGAAATGTATTGAGTGCAATATATAATTTAATCTTTGTTTATTTTACTACAACACCAAAATTAAATTTGTAAAATAAAATCATATAGCTAAAACATTTGTTAACAGCTATACGTTTCAAACATTTATTAAACTATATTATTATTATTATTATTATTATTATTATTATTATCAACTTAACAGTATTTTAATATATGATACCAACATGCTTCAAGAAAATGTCCAACACTGAAAACAATTTCGAAAACAAACTCAACTAAACAGTTTGATGAATAAATATATTACAATCTATAATATAAGCCAAGAAATAAACTTTGAAACCAATATGAACAAAATCCACGTCAAACAAAACCATTTTGATCGTTAAGAATATGACTCACTAAAGTCATGAAAAACACATGATTCATTACAAAAAAAGAAAAAAAAAAAAAAGAAGCATCTTTAGTCTTTATAGATTTTGCCTAAGTACCCAGATACGATGACACATATTCACACAAAAATCATTAAAGAAAGAATCAAAGAACATACATAACATGTACATACGCTATGAAAGTAAAAATAAGAAAAACAAAAGAGACGTAAACACAGACAATTAAAGAAAAAATATAGGAAAAAAAAGTTAGGAATAGAAATATAAGATAAAGATGGGTTACCCTCAAAAAGAATAATCCATGGATATTCATTGAAATCTTCTAGATAATTTCTGATAATAGAAAAAATAAAACCCAAAAGTTATGATGTTAAAACTTCCAAAAGGCCAAAAAAAAAAATTAAAAAAAAAATCAGAAGATTCAAAGTTTCAAAAGTATTGAAATAAAACAATATATATATATATATATATATATAATTACGCAATAGAGAAATACAATAGAAAGAAGGGAATCCATGATTATAGCTTTTCTACTATTGAAATTGGCCAGACAATTAAATGTATTGCAAAAAATGAATTTAAAAATTCATATGTAAACCAAAAAATTAGAAGATTTTGAGCCAAGAATTTATTAAAACAAAACAAAAATTATGTGACTACACAATGGAGAAATATAATAAACAAAAAAAATATGTCTACACAACATAGAAATATTAGAGAAATATGAGTTACCTTTTAAATGTTAAAATTAAAAATATTAAAACTTTTAAAAGGTTAAAAAAATTTGAAGATTTAATTAAAAGATTCAGGCCCAGCAATTAAATAAACAAAACAACAATTGTGTTGCGGCAAAAGAAGATAATAGCAGATCTAATCATAAAATCTAAAATAAAAAGAATTTAAAATAAAAATAATAAAAAAATAGTGGTGACCAACGGCCATACATATAAATATAAGATATTGACCAACCTTTATAAAAAGATGTCAGTTTCAATATTCACTTTGTGGTGAGGGTCTTCAAACATCATCTTCTCCTCGAATAGTTTTTGGGGCTTAGGTTTTCTACGCAAGCAATTCTTAAATAGGAGAGAGTAGAGGCGGTGGGAGAGTGTCCTTATTGGCTAGAAGTCTAATTTGCATTGGAAAAAGAAAACAGTGATGGGGTGGAAAATTTAATTTAATTTAAATATTGTGCTGACGTGGAAAATTGTGGGAGTTTCAAAAGTTTCGATTTTATATATATATAGATGATGTGATCATTATGGAACATCATATTATGATGTGCTTTAAAATATATATATATATATATATATTTATACACACTAGTCAATAGTAACTAAAATAGGTGTGTTGTAAAATGGTATGAAATAATAGATAAAGTAACTTTTATACAAGAAGGTAAAATATGATAGTTTGAAGATAGCAGATGTTAATGCTCTTAGCTAAAGTGCATAATATATTTGTAAATAAGTGATGACATTTGATAATACAATTATGTAATATCCTTTGAAAATTATTAATATTATTTGAAAAAGTAAGAAAAATCGTAATTATTTGAAACACAAAATTGAATACTATCCAGTAGATATTGCAATCTTTTAAAAAAGTGAAATTGTAATCATAAATAGGTACACTGTATAACTTTAAAAAAGAAAAGAAAAGAATGGACAATAAGAAAATGAATTACTATTTAAGTAATTGGCAATTCTTTACCATCATTTAAAAGGAATATACAAAATATATCATTTAATTATTTATACATAAAATTTGTGCAAAACATAAAATTTATTATTATTTATACATATATAGCTATATATACAAGTAAAGAGTTTACAATTAGGGCTCGTTTGGTAATATTGTTTTAGTAACGTTATTTAAATGTAGTGAAAATACGTATAGATAAAAAGTGTTATGAAAATACGTGTGGATGAAAAGTGTTATAAAAATACATGTTTTGTTATTTAAACACCACAAACGAATAAATCCTTATTGTTTTTAAAAATCACTTGTGGCATTTTGGTAAATATACAAGAATCTAGGGACTATACTTTTAATGATGCACTTCCAGAAAGTTTCCTAAATCAAGTTTCAATGCAGAGAAAGGTATTGGACAGATGAATTTGAAGGTGAACTGAAGTTAGCGTGGATTTGAATCTTATTTAGGCCTGAATAGCAATAGATTTAAAAACAGTGGTCACGGGTTTAAGATTTAAGAAGTAATTGGCGGCACTGTTGTGCACCCTTTGCGCGATAATTACTCCACAAGTATAATTGCTTGTGGAGTATGGAAGAAAAGACTGAGATTCAAATTTTCAAGAAGAAATTTCATACATATATACATTTAGATTATTTTAAAGTAGAATTTCTAGATTACCAGCCTTAATCACGGGTGAAGTTCTTTTGTTTTTGCTTTTAAAGAAAGCATTCTGGAGATAAATTGGACAAAAAGAGGGAAAGTTTTGCGAAATTGGGAGCCTTGTTCCCCCTATTTAAACTGAGGCCTTTTTTCCCCTTATATTTGCATTCTTATGTGCTTTGTTGTGTATTGTTGCTGTTAACTTGGCCATGCTCTTTTCTAGTGTTAATTATAGGAGAGAGAGAGAGAGAAGAAGGTATGTACAAAAAGAGGATGAAGAATGAACTGTAGGTTTTGCTGAATGAATATAGTGCAATTTTTTTTTTTTTTTTTTTAAGCCGTAACAATGAAAAATTGGTAACTACTCATGTAAGTGAGACGTTGCAACTGTAGTATTATCGTCTGTTTTATTGCCTCTTCATTGTATCTATTGGTTTGGATTTTGAATGGGTATAATTTGACATTTTATTTTATGAGAGATTTATTCTGGAAGAATCAAAAAGGGTAAAAAACGTTGTAAAATGAGAATGAGAAAATGTATTTAACCTTTGAACTTGATTTGGCACTTGACAAGAGAAGTCCTGGTTCTAAGATTGGTTAGCAAATAGAGGAACACTTGTTTGGAGAAATTGATTCAAAGTTGTCCACAAGAAATAGATTTTAGAGAGAAGGAGAGAGAGGGTGAGCGAAGAGTATAGAGTAAGAAAGAGATAAGAAAAAGTGTTTGTTTGATATTTTGTAACTAGACAGAACATTGTGTCTCGAAATTAATATAGGCAACTGACAACCAACGGCACTAAGAATATCCAAACGTTACGCATAAACAGCTATGTTCTACCCTTGAGCAAGTCAATAGAGCGAAGAGCTCATGAATTGCAATGGAAAAGGCTTTTCCTTTTTCAGACACGTGTTGAACTTGCTGGCAAGTCTTGCATTTCACAAGAGCAAAATGGTCTTCTTAGCAATAGTGACCAGGGTTCAAACACTTTATCCAATTATAATGAAATCCAAAAATATATGAAAATTAAGTAGAATTACAAATAAATTTGATACGAAATTAATCTCTCTCTCTTTATTTTTTTATTTAAAAAGATGAATGTGCTGCACTTGGTTCATTTTATTTGATGAAATAATAGTTAATTGATCAAACATATGGCTTACCAAGAGTGAATATTTTTTTTTTTTTTGGATTAATGGCATTTTTTTTAAACTCTCCTTCATAGAGGAGAGCTCGAGTTCTATTCCGGTACATGGTTCCCTCAACTTGAAGTGGGGAAAAAGAAAAAGAAACATAATGGCTTGAGTTGTCTGCTTCACCCTTCATTTGTAGGTGTTCTTTGATTTTCCCAAGTCATTGTTAATGTCTCTTAAAATTAATTGACATCATAGTTAATATTCCAGCTCTCTCAAAAAAGAAATTAAAAAAAAAAAAAATTCCAGCAGCTTTTAAGGGTTCAAACATACCAAAACTCTCATGGAATGCTGCAGCCTGCAGGGTGTTCTACATACTCCTATTTTTTGTTTGATGTGAGTCCAGCCTTTTTTTTTTTTTAGGGTAATTATTCAGTATTTCAGGAGTAAAACTTGCTTTTCTAACATAATAGTGAGTCCCATTATTTAAATTTACCGTGAGATTCACTATTAATGGGAGAAGAAGAGGGCTTGAGAGTTGGGACTTGGGAGTGTCATTTAGCAGAAGCTGTGCTCCACAAGTTTGACGAATTCTTTGAAATCAATTCGTCCATCTCCATTGTCATCAAAGACTCTGATCATCCTTTGGCATTCCACTTCCAAAGGTTCCATGAGCCCCAATGAACAGAGCACTCTTCCTAACTCCCCTGCATCAATGAACCCATCATTGTTCTCGTCAAAAATATCAAATGCTTCTTTCACTTCCTCTGGACTTGGCTCCTCCTCAAACAGCCCTGCAATCTCATCTGGACCCATCCCCTCTTCATAATTTACAGCATCAGGGTGGCCATCACATAATGTTCCAAGTTTCTCCATCACTATCTTCACCTCTCCCACAGATAGCTTATTCTCATCACCCTCCTCTTTAAGCACCATTTCCACTTCTTCAGAAAGCTTCTCATTATCCACATTTTCATGGGTGCAAAGTTTGTGGATTGAAGCTTCCTGAATCGTGGCCTTTCTTTCATTCCAAACCTTCCATACACCACAAAATGAAGATTTGAGGTATAAGCCGAAAACTTAAGTATAAGTCTCGGAGTATAGTGACCCAACTAAAGTATTATGTGAAGTGAAAGAACTACAAGAAGTGAGATAGGACTGAGAGATTCATCCTTCTCTTTCTTATCCATATTCTAGAATGTGGAAAAATATGAGTATAGACTTTAGAGGCAGAGCAATTAAAAAGGGTCGTTTTATTTGGGTTTAGTGAAGGGTTTGAGTCGTGTGACTATGTGTTCCCAATATATGTAGTAGCAATACTAGGTAGTGACAAAGTCAATCTTCTCCCGGGTAAGTGTGGAGAAATTGGACGTCAAGAGCCCCACAGTTTCCACACAATGATGTGAAATTTTTTTGGTTTTTACATAGGGATATTCTTCTTTCACATTGTATATGGTACGATGTAAATTTACATGGTAGACAAGTGTTGTATACATTTGCAAAATATGGTAAATTTGCATTTTTTCAAGTATCTACAAGTATAATGTAAATTTACATTACAAGTATAATGTAAACATATGAAGATACTTTTGAATGTGTTTTCTTTTTACTATTAATGATTAACAAGCGTTTTTAGGACATTCATTAATGGACTATTTTATGAAACTTTTTATATCATTTTTATGAAAAATATAAAAAGTAGTAAAAAAAAACAGTTACTTTTTAATTTTTGCATAAAAAGTTCCTAAAAATATTTTCTAAATCAATACAGTTCCATCCTTCTTCACATCGAATCATGTTTCCTCATCCTGCGAAAACCGATTTTCATATTTGCCTTGATGAAGCGATTGCAGTTTGTTTTATAAGAAGGTTTGACCACTGCATGTCAAAGTACAGTAACAAAGATGACCAAATATATAAGAAGGCTGCAGAAGGCCGAAATGGATGCTTAAAGAAATTTGTAAAAAATGAAAAAATAGAGAATGCCGATGGTTTTGCGACTTGCTTATATGAATGGGTCAAACTGCATTTCAAAAGGCATTGAAACGTTTAAAAACAAAATCCAATACCTACTCTCTCTCTCTCTCTAGCCGAACCGGGCAAGAACAGACAGAAAAAGAGAAAAACAAAATTTTTGGTTCTGGTATCATTTCTGCCCCAACCGGGTTGGAGCATTCCTAAAAAAATTTTAAAAAAATAGTAAAAAAAATTAAACAAAAAGGGGATGTTTGACTAACATTCAAATTTGGTAATATGTTCAGAACTCTCTCTCTCTCTCTGTATAAGCAACCAATACAATTTAGTAAATTCATGTTATATACCGCAATAGAAATTTCTCACTTTTGCTCTTCCTTATTTAGCACCATACGTTCTCCTGGTAATTTTTATACTTCTTTTTTTTTTTTTTTGGGCAACCTAACTCATTTGTTGCTCTTTTACTTTTCTCTATCTTATACAATGGTTCTGTTTAAGATTTTTTTTTTCTCTCTTTAAATTATGAGAAAGGAGTAAAAATGTTTAATAATATTGGTAAATATACATGTTGTTAGTTCATTTTGTTGGATCATGGGTCATATGTTTCACGAGTGCAAATCTATTGTTAGATTAAATAAAAATAATAACAATTTCATATCAATATTCCAAGACATAGAGTTATATGGTTAATTTTTAAAAATTGAGGGAGGTAAATTATAAGAATTTATTTTGCCAAGAAATTGTGAATAAAGTGGGTAGCATAAGAGTGTTTCCACAATGCCCCTACTTTTTATTATTCTTTTTCCTAGCATAAGAGCAAGACTTCTATATCAAATGTCTTTCATTAATTTTAAATTGTATCGTTTGAGTCGTGTAATAATATTATTTAGGGATATTGTATTAGTTGGTTTTATATTATAGTATAACTGGGTCTTGCTACAATGTTGATTGGAGCCTTTGAGGGCCCAAAGTGATGTTTCGTGGAAGTTGAATTTTATACCAGAATCACCAGAATATGATGATTTGTCTTTTATTTAGTATTTCTATATATTTTATAGATTGTCATGTTGGATACTATCAACCAAGCTAGCAAGCTTCTGCTTTGAATAAATATTCCAACACCCCCACAATTCATGTTGCTTTGGTACTTTTGCATCATTCCCAATTTCCCAGGATGGTATGTGAAAACTTGTAGGTAGAAAGTTCCTACATTGTGGGAAATAGTTTGAATGTATTTGCCATGTTGGGTGAGCTGATCCAACGCAACCTAAATATGTGGCCGTAGAATTATTTTGATACATTTTTTGATTTAGTATATAGCCATTTTATTAGTTATATGCATGCTTTTAAAAATTGGACTGGGACAAAAACCGTTTTTGCTTCTAGTTCTCGGTTCAACTTAGTTTTTGATTGATTTTGAGGGATCGGATTGGTGCTCAATTCGCGGTTGGACTGTTCAAACCGGTCAGTCTAGTCTGGTTTTTAAAACCATAGTTATATGATACAGTGGAAAACTACTTTTTTTATTTTTATTTTTTATGTGTAGTGGAAAACTACTTGATACACATAATTACATGCTTTTTTTTTTTAGATCAAGATTACTTGATGTCGTGTCTATTCTATAAGCATGCTTAGCTATGCCACAAACATAATAAACTTTTAAATTTTCTTACATTCTTTTTTTACATTAAACATTATTTGTATACAATTGACCACCAACTTTTTTTACTGCAAGCATATTCTTCTAGGTTCTACTTTATTATCGAGCTGTATTTCCTATTTTTTGTATGCTATGGTTTCAGATGCAATTGGAGGAATCTTAAGGCTGGTTCAAGAGCAAGACTTCTATATCAAATGTCTTTCATTTTAAATTTTATCGTTTGAGTCATGTAATAATATTATTTAGGGACATTGTATTAGTCGGTTTTATACTATAGTATGACTGAGTCTTGCTACGATGTTGATTGGATATTTTTAAAGCCCAAAGTGATGTTATGGTTTGAATAAATATTCCAACACCCCACAATTTTATAATGTTAATCATTGATCATATATTGATCAATTCTAAAAAAACAATACGTGGATGTCTCAAACCATGATTTTGTTCTTGCAGCTGATGTACCCTTCCAATAGTTTATTCATTAAAAATTGAACAACACTATTTAAAAAAGAAGTTTATTTGTTTATTTTTTCATCATAGGTATGTATGTATGTCCTGAATTTGCAAACAAAATTAGATAGGATAGGTTTTTTTCAAATTGTTGTTCAATCTTCACAGATTTGAGCATAGGCAAGTGTGTGAATTATTTTGCTATTGAAGATTTAGTATGCTTCAGTTTCCTTGCTAAAGTGGGTTCTTTCTCTGATCCGATCCATATTACAGAATGAATTGTGACAAGTTTACAGAGATGAAGAATTTCATAGAACTAATGAGGTTCCTATGGTGATCAGCGGACCCTCAAAACCGTTGCCATTTTATTTTTAATAATATTTCCTAGCTATTATATATATATATATATATATATATATATATATGGACAAACACTAGAAAGAAGAATCTGAGTGGGATCTTTGTAGATTCTTTATCAACCATTTGAAAGTTCAATTATGTGTGCGTTTGGATTTGGATGAAAATTATAAATTATTTTACTATTCAGTTTATTTTTGCTACTATTCATGGGTCCAACTCACTTTTTGATATTATTCATGGACCCTATTGTACTATTTCAACTAACTTTTACCTTTATCTACGGTTTTTTCAGTAATAAGTTTTCAGTTTCAGCAAAATAAGTGATATCCAAACAGATCCTATAGTCGTATAGATTCTGGATTTACTTTTTGTATGACTCATTCTATAATTTTTATTAAAATAATTATTATTATTAGGTCAAAGTTTAGTTACAAAATTAGCTGTAATCTAATGTTATAATCTTACTCAATATTTTTTTATTGGAGGTGAATTTTGACAAATCCACCATTGGATTACATCTCCTTATATCCTCCATGTTTGCAAATTTTCTAGAAGATTAAAGATTAATAGCTATGTCATTAATAAATTGCTTAAATTGCAAGTTTTTGTAGTTTAAAATTTTGCATAAAATATAAGCTTCTAAATCATATAGTAAATAATATCTGATTGGCACAAAATTTGACATGTGTATTAAGAGTGTAAAAAATATGCAATTCAACGGTTAGATTTTCAAAATATATAGTAATGTTTATATTATCGAGTAAGGTTATACTTTAGGCTACAACCAATTTTGTAGCTATCTTTTGTACTTATTATTATAGGTATGAAGTAATAATAAGTACCCATCATATAATAATTATTGAAATAGAAAATTAAAAAAAAATTATTCCCAAAATATTGTGGTAATTTCTTCTTTCAATTTTAATTATTTTTCAATATTTATAAATCTAGATAGCTTATACTTTGTGAATGTGATGCTTTTATATAAATATGATGTGATCATTATGGAACATCATATTAGGATGTGCTTTAATATATATATATTTACACACACTAGTCAGCAGTATCTAAAATGAGTGTGTTGTAAAATGGTATGGAATATTAGATAAAATAACTTTTAAGATGATAAAATAGAATAATTTGAAGATAGTGAATGCTAATGCTCTTAGCTAAAATGCATGAAATACATGTAAATAAATGATGACATTAATAATACAATTATGTAATACCATTTGAAAATTATAAATATTATTTTAAAAAAGTAAAAAAAAAAAAATTGTAATTATTTGAAACACAAAATTGAATACTGTCCCGTAGACTTTGCAATCTTTTAAAAAAGAAAAATTATAAACATAAATAGGGACACTGTATAACTTAAAAAAAAAAAAAAAAAAGGGACAATAAGAAAATGAATTACTATTTAAGTAATTGGCAATTCTTTATCATCATTTAAAAAGAATTTACAAAATAAATCATTTGATTATTTATACAGAAAATATGTGCAAAACATAAAATTTATTAATATTCATACATATATAGCTATATGTGGGGCCAGAGAATTTGTGAGCCTGGTCCACTTTACATTAGGGCCCAAGGCCCGCACCGAGGAGAGGCGTTGCCAAGGACATGCAACGGAAGTCCAAATGGCCTAGAGATATAGCCGAGGACGATCCTGGATCGTCTTCGGCATCCCAAAACCTAGAAGGAAGGAGCGGCACACTATCAAAAGCAGTTCCCAAAACGCTTCCAGAAGAAAGGGCGAATATACTATAGGAGCGGTTCAAGGAAAAGCTAAACACCTCCGTATTGATGGGGAAAGGACCCCTGAACAGTGTGGTGACAAAGGACAAGGGGAAGGCTGCCATTACTGCAATTAAGTACTCTGCACCTGACAGAGCCATGCTTTTCAGCTTTTACAACCACCTCCAACCATTTTGGGTATGGGCTGATAGGACAAGTATCAGTCCTAGAAAGCTGAACTTACACGTAGACGTTGTAGGGAGAGGAAAGGCTAGTATAAAAGGAGAAGGAAGCAGTCCAGAAAAAGGAGGTGGCAAATCGTTTCTAGGGCCATTGAACCCTAACGTAAAAAGAATAATAAGAACATTAAACTCCTCGGACAAGGTCCAAGGACCGGAGCCACTTAGGCCGTGCCGAGGAGAAAGTCTTCTTAGATACGCTAGGTTCACCTCTGTGCAATCATCACGAACACTATGACTAACGGCTGTCCGTTTACCAAGGCCTAACCTTTTAGCCCACTCTCTACAAAATTTATTGTTTGGGCCTTTAACGTTCGAACCTAATACACCAATTTGGGGTCGTTACAAATTGAGTCCTTACAGAAAGCATTCTGAAGATAAATTGGCCAAAAAGAGGGAAAGTTTTGCAAAATTGGGAGGCTTGTTCTCCTATTTAAACTGAGGCCTTTTTTCCACTTATATTTGCATTCTTTTGTGCTTTGTTGTGTGTTGTTGCTGTTAACTTGGCCGTGCTCTTTTCTAGTGTTAATTATAGGAAATAAGGCACATAGAGAGGGAGAGAGAAGAAGGTATGTACAAAAAGAGGATGAAGAATGAACGGTAGTTTTTGCTGAATGAATACAGTGCAATTTTTTTTTTTTTTTTTTTTTTAAGTCGTAACAATGAAAAATTGGTAACTACTCATGTAAGTGAGACGTTGCAATTGTAGTATTATCGTCTGTTTTATTGCCTCTTCATTGTATCTGTTGGTTTGGATTTTGAATGTGTATAATCTGACATTTTATTTTATGAGAGATTTATTCTGGAAGAATCAAAAAGGGTAAAAAAACGTTGTAAAATGAGAATGAGAAAATGTATTTAACCTTTGAACTTGATTTGGCACTTGACAAGAGAAGTCCTGGTTCTAAGATTGGTTAGCAAACAGAGGAACACTTGTTTGGAGAAATTGATTCAAAGTTGTCCACAAGAAATAGATTTTAGAGAGAAGGAGAGAGAGGGTGAGCGAAGAGTATAGAGTAAGAAAGAGATAAGAAAGAAGTGTTTGTTTGATATTTTGTAACTACTATCCAAGAGACAGAACATTGTCTTGAAATTAATATAGGCAACTGACAACCAAAGGTACTAAGAATATCAAAACTTTTTGCATAAATAGCTATGTTCTACCCTTTGTAGGGAATTAATCCGAATTCCCAACCTGTGAGAAACCAAAAATAGAGAAAAACACATGCCAAAGAAAAAAACAATCACATGCACAAGATAATATTTACGTGATTCGGCAGTTTGCCTACGTCCACGAAGTTGCAGAGATTTCACTATTATCAAAGAAAAATACAAAGTACGGCTACAGTTTTTCTCTCACTCAATAAACATGACAACAACAAACCCTAAGCACAAAATTGCGTTTTTCTACATCTTGCGTACAGGATTCACAATGGGCTACAAAACAGGCCAAAAAAATTTTCTCGAGCCGACACGAAATTAAGCTCTCTCTCTCTTTATTTTTTATTTAAAAAGATTAATGTGCTGCACTTGGTTCGTTTTATTTGATGAAATAATAGTTAATCATTCATGATCAAACATATGGCTTGCCAAGAGTGAATTTTTATTTTTTATTTTGGATTAATGGCATTTTTTTTAACTCTACTTCATAGAGGAGAGCTCGAGTTCTATTCCGGTACATGGTTCCCTCAACTTGAAGTGGGGGGGGGGGGGGGGGGGGGAAAGAAAAAGAAACATAATGGCTTGAGATGTCTGCTTCACCCTTCATTTGTAGGTGTTCTTTGATTTTCCCAAGTCATTGTAAATGTCTCTTAAAATTAGTTGACATCTTAGTTAAAATTCCAGCTCTCTCAAAAAAGAAATTAAAAAAAAAAAAAAAAAAAAATTCCAGCTGCTTTTAAGGGTTCACACTTACCAAAACTCTCATGGAATGCTGCAGCCTGCTGGGTGTTCTACATACTTCTATTTTTTGTTTGATGTAAGTCCAGCCTTTTTTTGCGAGTAATTATTCAATATTCCAGAAGTAAAACTAGCTTTTCTAACATAATAGTGAGTCCCGTTATTTAAATTTACAGTGGGATTCACCATTAATGGGAGAAGAAGAGGGCTTGAGAGTTGGGAGTGTCATTTTAGCAGAAGCTGTGCTCCACAAGTTTGACAAATTCTTTGAAATCAATTCGTCCATCTCCATTGTCATCAAAGACTCTGATCATCCTTTGGCATTCCACTTCCAAAGGTTCCATGAGCCCCAATGAACAGAGCACTCTTCCTAACTCCCCTGCATCAATGAACCCGTCATTGTTCTCGTCGAAAATATCAAATGCTTCTTTCACTTCCTCTGGACTTGGCTCCTCCTCAAACAGCCCTGCAATCTCGTCTGGACCCATCCCCTCTTCATAGTTTTCAGCATCAGGGTGGTCATCACATAATGTTCCAAGTTTCTCCATCACTATCTTCACCTCTCCCACAGATAGCTTATTCTCATCACCCTCCTCTTTAAGCACCATTTCCACTTCTTCAGAAAGCTTCTCATTATGCACATTGTCATGGGTGCAAAGTTTGTGGATTGAAGCTTCCTGAATTGTGGCCTTTCTTTCATTCCAAACCTTCCACGCACCATAAAAGAAGTCTATGAAGAATTGAGGTATAAGCCGAAAACTTGAGTATAAGTCTCGGAGTATAGTGACCCAACTAAGTATTATGGGAAGTGAAAGAACTACAAGAAGTGAGATAGGGCTGAGAGATTCATCCTTCTCTGTCTTATCCATATTCTAGAAAAGTGGAAAAATATGACTAGACTTTAGAGGCAGAGATATTAAAAAGGGTTGTTCTATTTGGGTTTAGTGAAGGGTGTGACTATGTGTTCCCAATATATGTAGAAGCAAGATTAGTAAGTAATAGAGTCCTTCTGGGAAGGGAAAGGGTGGAGAAATTGAATGTGAAGAGCCCCACAGTTTCCACACAATGACGTGAAAAGTTTGTGGTTTTTGCATAGGATATGCTTTTTTCCTTTTTTTTTGACCGAAGAAGGTACATAGGATATTCTTCTTTCTGGTACAATGTAAATTTACATGATAGACACCTAGTATTGTATGCATTTGCAAAAAATTGTAAATATTTTACATTTTTTCAAGTATGTACGATATTTGTTACTTTTGTGTGTCTATAATATAAATTTACATTGCAAGTATAATGTAAACATATAGAGGTACTTTTGCATATATTTTCTTTTTACTATTGATGATTAACGGGTGTTCTTAAGACGTTTATTAATGGACTATTTTATGAAACTTTTTATATTATTTTTATGAGAAATATAAAAAGTTGTAAAAAAAAAAAAAAAAGCTACTTTTTTTATTTTCTCATAAAAAGTTCTTAAAAATATTTTCTAAACCAATACAAGCCTTGGTTTAGAAAATATTTCTAAACACATGTTGAACTTGCTGGCAAGCCTTGCATTTCGCAAGAGTGAAATGGTCTTCTTAGTAATAGTGACTAGCGCTTAAGCACTCTACCCAATTTCAGTGTAATCCAAACATACATGAAAATTAAGCAGAATTACAAGTGAATTTGGCACCCAAAAAAAAAAAAAACAACAATAAAAACAAGAACTTAATAGCAACATTTGGAAGAGGAATGTTGTTTTTTTTTTTTGAGAAAGAGGTAAGTAAGTTTATTGAACTAAATCAAAGCGAAATACATCATCCAAGTCATTGGGTAGCTCTTCTACCCATACATCAGTGTCTGCAGATAAAACTGCTCTTCTAGCTAGGGCATGTGCCAATTTATTACCCTCTCTACGTACATGAACAAAGGAACAACTTACTAAAGATGAGCTGAAGTTGCAAATCTCTTCAATAATATGGCCAAACAGTGTACGGTTGGGACCACCTGCATTGATGGCTTGAATCACCCGTTGGCAATCACCTTCAAAACATGCTTGGGTAAGCAATAATTCTTTCATCAAGATCACAGCTCTACAGGCGGCAAGGGCTTCAGCATGCTCCACGGACTGGGGTCTAGAAATTTTTTGACTCAACGCTCCCATGATATTACCAGAACTATCCCGAACCACCACCCCAATTCCAACAAGCCCACTGCTATCAAAGAAAGCCGCATCAAAATTAGCTTTGTATCCACCCTCTGCTGGCGGTGACCATTTGACACGAGGACCATGTTGCACTACCTTCGGAGGTCGCTGTTGAACCTCGAAGAACTCCATAACCAGCTCATTTGCTCTTCGACATATCTCCTAAATGGGCCACGTGGGTTGGCGTTCACGCAGCTTGTTTCTATGCTGCCAAAGACTCCAGGTAATTGTTGAGAAGAGAGCAACAGAGAATGCAGAGCCTTGTTGAAAAACAGAGTCTAGCAAGTCCACGAAGCTCCTGTGGGCTTTCCGATACAACCCAGAAAATCTAGAATCTGATTTCCAGACCGACTTGGCTTGATCACACAGCCATAATACATGCAAGAGTGTTTCTGGATAATCCTCGCATAGGGAGCAAGTCACGTCCACCGGAATCTTCCGTCGTGCAAGGTTTTGTTTTGTGGGAAGGGAGTCCGTTGCTGCACGCCAGATAAAGTGTTTGATCCTTTGTGGCGCATGAATTTTCCAAATGCGCTTCCACAATGAGGAACACTCCCCACCTGACGAAGAAGGAAGTCCATTGACAGCTTCTGCAGCAAGAATTCTGTAAGCAGACTTAACCGAATATTCGCCATTCGGGGTTAGAGGCCAAACCAGCAAGTCCTCTGTATTCACAACACTGACATGTATCCTCATGATCTTCTCTGCTTCCCAAGGGTAAAATATGTGCTGAATCAAACCAGGGTCCCATATTTTGGAATTAGGATAAAATAAATCACACACCTTCTCAACCCTTGCATCATTCCTAGGCGAGATCACTCTGCTCTGTCCCACATCCGGCAACCAACTATGACTCCAAATATCTATCTTCCGGCCATCACCGACCCTCCACACAGCCCCCTTATGAATGACATCCCTGGATTGTAAGATACTTCTCCATGCATAGGAGCATTTTGAAGGTATTGGGACGTCCAAAATGTTTCCATTTGGGAAATATTTAGAGCTAAACACTTTAAAAAGGAGTGAGTCCTTATTATTCAAGAATCTCCATACCTGCTTAGCAAGCATTGCCTTGTTAAAATTTTGGATATCTCTAAAACCCATACCCCCAATAGATTTGGAGGAACACAATGTACTCCACTTCACCCAATGCACCTTTTTTGTCTCACCATTCCCCCACCAAAATTTACGAATCATCATTTCAATATCTTTACATAAGCTAACCGGCGGCAGTTTGAAGACACTCATAGAATATGCCGGAATAGATTGAATTACGGCCTTAATCATTACCTCTTTCCCAGCTTGAGAGAGTAACTTTTCCTTCCACCCTTGCATTTTTTACCACACTCGTTCTTTGATTTTAGTAAAACTTGCTTTCTTCCCCCTCCCTATAAAGGAAGGTAGACCCAGATATTTCTCATAATGTTGAATTGTCGGAAGACCAAGTGACCCCTTAATTGCTTCCCGAGTTACTTCATCAGTATTTCTACTGAAGAAGAGAGTAGTTTTATCCTAATTCACCATCTGGCCTGAAGTTGCTTCACACAATGCCAATAACTCCTTTATTTTATCACATTCTGCTAGTGTAGACCTGCAGAAAAGTAAACAATCATCTACAAAAAATAGGTGAGTAAGCTTTGGGCCTCGCCTACTAATAGAGAAACCATGAAGTTGTCCGTCATCAGCTGCCCCCCTTAGAAGTGCATTTAGACCTTCGGCACAAAAAAGAAAGAGGTAAGGGGACAGAGGATCCCCTTGTCTTAGCCCTCTTGTTGGGACAATCATTCCTTGTGGCTCACCATTTATCAAAATAGAATATGACACTGTGGTAATGCATTCCATGATCAGAGATACCCAGGAATTCTGAAAACCCATCTTCAGTAAAATTTTCTCTAGGAAAGCCCATTCCACTCGATCATAGGCTTTGCTCATGTTTAACTTCAAAGCCATAAAACCTGTCTTCCCTGAGCAACAAGTTTTCATGTGATGGAGAGATTCAAAGGCAATCAATACATTATCAGTAATCAATCTGTCAGCAATAAAAGCACTCTGGGTTTCAGAAATGATACTGTTAAGGAGTGGTTTGAGCCTATTTGCAATGACCTTACTGACAATTTTATAAATCACATTACACAAGCTAATTGGTCTAAATTCAGAAACTCTTTCCGGGTTTTTTACTTTTGGAATTAAAGTAATAAACGTATGATTTATGGATTTTAAGATAGAGCCAGAATTAAGACAAGATAAAACAGCTTGAGTAATATCCATACCAACTTCCGTCCAGTAAGTCTGATAAAATAAAGGGGGCATGCCATCCGGCCCCGGAGCTTTCAAAGGAGCCATTTCTTTTATTGCTAACTCAACCTCCTCAGTCTTGTAGGGAGCTGTAAGTTTTAAATTCATATCCCTGGAAACAACTTCCTGGACTCCCTCCAAAACAACCTCCAAATTTTGCGGGTTAGATGTTGTGAAAAGATCAGCATAGAAATCAACCAAAACTTTTGTAAAGGCAGCTTCCTCAAATAACCAAACACCCTCTGCATCCCGTAACCCTTTGATAAAATTCCTTCTCTTCCTATTGGTGGCTGTCCCATGAAAGAAACTAGTGTTTTTATCACCACTTTTAATCCATTGAACCCGAGATCTTTGATGCCACATTTGTTCTTCCCTATCAATCAAGACATTCAATTCTGACTTCAATCTCAACACCTCGTCATAATTATTCTCCCTGACCATTCTTTCCTCAGCTTTCCATAACAAATCCTTTTTCTGCTAGATTTGTTGTTTAACATTACCAAAATGTGCCTTGCTCCACTTCTTTAAATGTTTCTTGCATCTCTTCAACTTACTGGCCACTGTGAACATAGGAGTTCCATTTGGACACTGGTGTGACCAAGCTCTAGAAACAGTATTCCCACAGTCCGGGTCCGTAACCCACATAGCTTCAAACCGGAATGGTTTTCGCTTCCACTTCTGTGCTTCCCCGTTTGGATCAAGATCTAAGAATATTGGTCTATGATCTGATGTGTAGCAGTTCAAGTGAGTGACTCTACCCGTCGGAAAGCGAGCTAACCAATCATAGTTTGCCACCCCTCGGTCTAGACGTTCCCAAATCCATTCACCATGCCGACGACCATGCCAAGTGAACTCAGGTCCAGAATATCCCAAATCTACAAACCCGCAATCATCAAGAACGTCTCGGAAAGACTGCATGAGATTATGGGACCATTGTGCACCACCTCTTTTTTCCGTAACCTCCAATAACTCATTGAAATCTCCTAGGCAGCACCATGGGAGCTTTGGTTTAGAATTCAACATACGCAGCATATTCCATCCCTCAGCTCTTCTGCTCGTTTCCGGTTCGCCGTAGAAACCAGTCAAGCGCCATCTGTTATCCGAACCACCATGCACTATCCCGTCGATATGATATTGTGAGAAACTATCAACCCAAACCATATCATCCTCTTTCCACAAGAGTGCTAACCCACCGCCCCTCCCTTCACTTGGGACAGTAAAACACCCAGCAAACTTCAACTGACATCAAACCCATTCCATCCAATCTTTATCCGACCATGTTTCCGACAAAAACACGATCTCGGGACCTTGCGCTTGTACAATGTCTACAAGCTCTTGAACTGCACGGCGGTTCCTAAGCCCCCGGCAGTTCCATGCTAAAAGACTCATTGGTTCCGGCGGGGCTGGGAACCAACCTCCACCGATAATGTACAATCAGACTTTGCTACCTTCTTCTTTTGCCCCTCTGTTTCCTCTGTTTCTGCATTCACGTCTCTGGAAGTTCTTTTGGCTAAAATGGAAGAATGATGTTCAATGGGCAGAACTTGACTTCTTTCTCTACGCACCCAGCCCTTCTCCTTATTTTTCCCTTTATCTTGCACTACACCCGGACTAGAGGAGTGGCCCAACAGCCCAGGCCCATTGCTTAACTTATTCTCAGCATCCTGTTGGTGGAGCATGACCTCATCATGGTCATCATTGACTTCGTTGACTTTTACGTTATCAAATTTGGAGAGTTCGTAATCAATCTCCTCCAATTGCTCCTGAAATAAAGATTTCTGCACCGTTACGACTTTACTACGAAGCGACACTGGCTCCGCAATATTTGGACTTTCCAACCTGGTCTCCCGTGGATCGGAGCTGTCCAATTCTGCTTCCCGGTCGGCCACCTGACCAACTTGATTACCGATCTCCTCCCTACTCTGTTCTGCTCCTTGACTGGAACCACGTCCGCCAACTTCCTTTGAACTGCTTTCTGTTGTATCCTTCTCTCCATGCATCTCAAAATCATTCCAACCATCTTCCTCGTCCAAACCCGGCACACGGATCACTATTTTTTTAAAAGGATTTGGCGTGGTTGCACGGAGCCATGCACCGAACTGCTGATCACCAGCCTTGAGAGTACCTCTGCTTCTAATCCATAGTGGGCATTCTCTATCTCCATGTGTAAGCTTTCCGCACCAATAACAGATATTGGGCAGTCGTTCGTATCGGAAGTTAACCCAACCCTCCTTTCCTCTAGTCGTAATAATAGTACGTCCACGGCATAACGGTTTTTGGATATCGACCGCTACCCTTAAACGAAAGAAATTAACTCCATACTGATCTCCCTCGTCCGTCATTTGGTTCTCGACCATGCCAGCTACCGATCCAATCTTCTTAGCCAATTCCAAAGAGAAACTTCCAACCGGAAAGTCATGGACTTGAATCCAGAAGCGGGTCACACTAAAATCCAAGGATCGGATTACAGCATCTCTGTCAACTCTTTTCAGCACCACGAGATGCCGATCAAAAGACCAGGGCTCCCCCTCCAAAACCCTATCAATATCTGCCTCCTTAGGAAACACAAAGAGAATCGTATGATCCCCCATGTCTCTAATCTCGAACCCTTTCCTGGTCTTCCATAAGAGTGTAAAAGTCCTGGCTATGGCCTCCATATTCAGTACTCGACGAGTCAAAAACTTCGCTGCCAATATATGCTCCTCCACCGTATTCTCCTCTTGGACAGCAAACTTATCGCCTTCGCACTTTGAGAGAGAAAACCTCTTCCACGAACCCATCAACTTCTCCATCTCAACGAAGAAAAACTATCCGCTCTCTCCCTCAGGTCAGAAAACGTGGGAAGAGGACTGTAGAACTATAGAAGACTGTAGAAACCCCACTTTGACGTAGGTACTAGATTATTCTCCTGACGGCTAGGGTTACCCTAGGTCAACGAAGAGGAATGTTGTTGATCTTAATATGGGATGCTTAGAAACTTACTTACGGCGAAAGTTGTACATTGGACATGTTTTTCAGTATTTCAAGGAAGTAATTACATAATTCAGTCATGATAAATAAAAATAGAACTAAACAAAGTTGCTTATGCACTAATATGTTTCTCTCCAGAAGCTTTACTAATTTGTGCCACATTTGATTCTCTCTCTCTTTAAATTAAAATAAATAAATAAATAAATAAGATGAATGTGTTACACATGGTTCATTTTATTTGATGAATTGATAGTTGATCATTCATGATCAAACATATGGCTAGCCAAGAGTGTTTTTTTTTTTTTCCTTATTTTTTGGGCTCAATGGCATTTTTTTTTTCCCCTCTCCTTAGAGGAGAGAGCTCGGGTTCTATCCGGGTACAAGGGTCCCTCAACTTTTGGGGGGAAAAAGAAAAAGAAACATATGACTTGAGATGTCTGCTTCACCCTTCAAATTTGTAGGTGTTCTTTGCTTTTCCCAGTCATTGTTCACATCTCTAAAAATTAGCTGACATCTTAGTTAAAGTTCAAGCTACCTCAAAATAAAAAATTAAAAAAAAAAACCCAGCTGCTTTTAAGAGTTCACACACTCACCAAAACTTTTACGGAATGCTGCAGGTTCTACACACTTTTTTTTTTTAGGTGAGTCGAACGTTTTTTGCTAGTAATTACTCAATATTCAGTGAGTATAACTCTTTCTTCTAACATAATAGTGAGTCACATTATAGGGAAATTATTGTGTACTTTTGGAGTACCATAAATGCATACTCCCTTCTCTCACATGAATGATGAGTCTCACTAATTAAATTCATAGTGGGGCTCACCATTTATGTGAGATGAGGGATTACGCATTTATGGTATTTCGAGAGTACTTAATAATTTTTTTCCTATTATGGTTTGACTCATTATTCATGTGAGAAGAAAAAAATATCATATAGATGTACTAAGAAGTAGTTAACAATTTTCTGTCTAGAGAGAACATGGAAGTGTCAACTGTGCATATGTTTTTTTTTTTTTTTTTGAGAGAGTTTCAACCTGTAGCGTCCGCTCTTGATGATAGCTCTTTATCATCAGACCAAGGCACCAATCAGTTTTTGATGTAGGCGGGGATTGAACCCCAGATCTCTTATACAACCATCAGAGATTTTACCAGTTGAGCTAACTGGAACTCACCATATATTTTGTTTTTACAATTGAATTAATTGTCTTTTTCCTTCTCCTTTCCTTTTTTTGCTTTTGGGAATTGCTATTATTACTCACATCAGTGCAAAACTTGAGGAATCTATTTTTTCTATTTTACACAACTACTTTTCAAAAACATCCATATTAAATTATCTATTTTACACTGCATTTCATTAAACTATAATTTCTTTATCAATTTTTTATTACTCTCTCAAATCATCTCTCTCTTTCTCTTTGAATAAAGATGTATTAAAAAATAGATTTGCATGTGAATAGTAATCATATATATTTACACAATTAATATAGCAACAATGCAAATTTACACAATTTTACGTACAATGATGCGGGTAATTTTTAGAGTTGAATATGCAAAAAATTGACCCCTACTAGTCAATGAATACATGAGTGCTATAAGTAGAATTAGGTTGGGTCGTAATTGTCCTAGGAATTTCCTGGTTATTGTCTTGACGTGAAGAACAAAGCTTGTATAGCAGGACTCGCGTGCAGGACGTGTTAAAAACAAGTTTAAATTGCAGAGGAAGTTCCAAGTGTGAACTGTGAACAAAATTTCTTGTAGCCATCAAAACGACAGGGATAATGGTCCCTTAAAGGGTTCTTAAGTCACATTATTAAAATGTGGATCGCATTAATCTTTTGATATCACACTTCTAATGAGACATACGTGATTCACGAAAGGAACCCTCAAAAAATAAAATACATTTATATTTTAAACCACGTAATAAATAGTTTCTTTAAATTTAAAAAAAAAAAAAAACACCCATATAATATATGGGTATTACAAATTAAATCCTATATATATAATTTTGAAAGTAACTAATTTAAACATTAAAATTTTATGATTAGTTTTAAATAGGATTATATCAATTTTAATTTTGAAAAACTTTTTTTATAAAAACAACAGTAACAAGTATTGTGAGTAAAAATTATGTAAGAGATATATGTATTTTTTTTATATTAATTTTTTTTTTAATTTTGTATAATCAAGAATTGCTATATACTCGTCTAACTCTATTTTGGTGAATTTCTTGTTTATTTATGATATTTTATTTATATTTTGTGTATTGCTAGTTACAAATTTATCAAACGATCCTATTTCTCTCTCTCTCTCTCCCTCTCCGAAATTAGTATCTATCGGGTTCATGGATTAATTTGTTACTTTTGAAATTATAGAGTTGCATTTGTAATACTCTCTCAACTATCGACCTAAAATGTAATTTTTCAAAAAAAAAAAAAAAAAAAAGATTAACTGGTGTCGTGATCTAAGTAACCATATATAGGCATATAGCTTAACGAAGCTGCTAGGAGAGTTAGAAGATTCTTGAACTATACAATACCTTCTTGTTATTGAAGAGTGGTTTAGTGGAGAAATTGTTGGATGTATATATATATTTTTTTCTGCCAAATGAGTAGTGGTTGGATTATTGTCCATTGCCGTGGTTTGAAAGCAAGTTTGGCTCCCGTGTTGACTACTTTAGTCAAGTCAACTTTCCACTGCAAAGTTGTGTGTCAGTGTATTCAAAAAGGAAGAAAAATAGAGGGCCAAGCCTATTCCAACAGTGGTTGTAATAGTTATTTATTGTAGTGGATATATTGTTTTATTGTGTTATTTATATTATTCTATTATGTTGAAAGTTAAAATAAAATCATTTATGTTGGGTGTTTTGTAAAATGAAAATATAAAATAAATAAAATAACTTTTTGTGGTGTCAAATAACTAAATTTGTGACTCTACCAATGTGCATGCTTTTTAAGGTCCTTTTGGTTGGAAGATAAGAAAGTAAGAGAATAGAAAAAAATTTAGTTTCCTTCATTTATATTTGATTTGGAGGGTGAAGAGAGAGAGGAATGAAAATTTTTTTTGTTTGGTTAAGAAAAAAAATATGATAATAGAAAACCGAGTTTGTATATGTTTACACTTATATCCCTATTGCATTTTTTTTTTTTTTGAGATAACATTATTTTTTTTAATTAATGTATATTAAATAGATACACACTTTATTTTAAAATTTCTGGATAAACACAAAAAAAAAAAAAAAAAAAAAAAAACAATGAAGAAGAAGACAAAGATAAGTATGATTATCAAATATTATTTAACTACAACCATATTCCAAAAAATTGAAACATATCTTTCAATTCAAAAAAAGAAAAGAAAAAAAGAAGCATCTAGATTCAAAAACAAAAACAAAAAGTAAAAAAAGAAAAAAGAAAATAAAAAGAGTTAGAACTTAGAAGCGAAGAAAGGAATCAGGAGCCGAGTAAAAAACAATAAAGAAGAAGAAGAAGAAAAGAAGTCAAAAGTGAAGAAAGCAAGCAGAGGAGCGTAGAAAGGGGTAAAAAGAAGAAGAAGAAGAGAGGAAAAAAAGAACAAAGAAGCAGCAAGGACCAAGGGTCTGTTTGGATACAGCTTATTTTTGCTGAAACTGAAAACTGAAACTGAAAACACTGTAGCGAAATTATTTTTAAATATACAATAGTGCTGTGGGACCTATTTTTAATGAAAAAGTTGCTGAAAAGTGTAATTCATGAGATCCGTGAACAGTGCACGGATGCACTGTTCACAATTGACAAGTCAACTATTGCAGGCTGAACAAACAAACAAAAAAAAAAAAAAAAGAGAAAAACGTAGTACAGAAACGCAAACGCCAAAATCATTTGAATCCAAACGGGTACCAAATAGTATTTTCACATGTACATAAGTTTTTTCTCTATTTTGGAGAGATTGTAATTTGGTGAGCTCGCACTCCCCGCCCTCTTGACCAAACACATGTCTCAACCATTTTCGCTCTTATTTTTCTCTCTCATTTTTCCATCCTCATCAAAATTATCTCAACCAAAACATAACATTAGAGTCCATCCCCTGAGTCCCGTAACTTAGCCACCTATAGACTAAACTTGTAGTTTAACAGTGACAAAAGCAAGAAGTGGGTAGATGATAGACCCATCTAACAAGGCCAGGGATAATCTCTTGGAATATGGATTGCAAATTCTTATCACAATCTTAAAACCCATTCTACTGCTGTTTAAATGAAGTAGCTTATGAACCATCGGCAGTTCAATTGGGACATTTCCAAATTAGAATTAGTAATTGAATGATGATTAAAGAAATTGCAATTTTATCATATAGATTTTATAAATTGATGTCTAGATTTATATTTATCATATTATTGATTTGACACCAATTACAATAAATATAAAGCGGAAACATCATTTTAATCCTTACATTTTGGTGTCACAGTCAATTGGGTCTCTACATTTTGGGAGCGGTCAATTTGGTCCCTACTATTTTCAAGTCACAGTCAATTTAGTTCTTGCCATTAGATGATTAATGGAATATGCTTAGGTGGCAGATGGAATGCACACGTGACATAAATTAAATTAAAATATAAATAGTCATTCCACGTCAGCCTTTCCACATTAGCTTCCACTACTATTAATCCCACGTTAGTCTCACATGACTCAATTATTGTCAACACTCTCACAGTCTCACTCATTACCATATGCGATTGAATTCAAAATACCCAAATTAAAATTCCAAATCCCTATCCCACGATGAACATGAACTCCTTCTTCACAAGCCTACTCCCCAAACGATACATATCAAAAAACAGACAAAAAACCTCATTAACATCAGCATCGACAGCCCCTTTTAAAAGCAACTTAACCTTTATAGGCTCATCTACATCATGGAGAACACAACTGGTATTTGGTACATAACTAGAAGCCTCAGCCTCTAGCCTCAAGAGTTCCAAAAATCAATGAATATGAACCTAATTTGTACAAGAATCATACCCATAAAAAAAAAAGTGTAGACCTAGTTTTTGAATTCAATTAAACTATATCTAGGTGTTTTCTTATGCCCCATGTCCTCATTAGGCCTTGAATTTAATTTACAGAATCCCTTATCCTTGCTTCAGCATAAATATTTGATAACACAACATAAAAATTCTAGGATTTGTGGATTCTAGATGAAGTAATTTATTTGTAGTTTGTATACCCATATCAATGTTTTTATAAGTTTGACGTCCACTCAGAAAAGCGAGAAGAGATTTGGCTGTGAAGGAGTTCATGTTTATTGTGGGTTAGGGATTTGGAATTTTAATTTGGGCATTTTGAATTCAATCGTGTTTGTTAGTGAGGGAGACTATGAGAGTGTTGATGATAAGCAGGTCATGTGAGAGTAATATGGGATTAATAGCAGTGGAAGTTGATGTGGAAGGACTGACGTGGAAGGACTGATGTGGAAGGGCTATTTATATTTTAATTTAATTTATGTCACATGTGCATTCCGTCTACCACCTAAGCAAATTCCGTTAGCCATCTAACGGCAAAGACTTAATTGATTGTGACTTAAAAATAGTAGGGACCAAATTGACTATGACACCAAAATATATGGACCAAAATAGTGTTTCCACCTAAATATAATTATAATATTGGTTTGTAAGTTTTGGATTGAAATTCGACTTAATAGCCAGTGCAGGGACACGGTTTATAGCCCAAGCCCAAAATGTGTGGGATCTTGGCCCAATGAGCCTAATACAATAAATTTGTAGAAAGTGGATCGAAAAACTAGGCTCTAATGAATTTGACAACGGCTAGTATGAGTTTGGAAGATGATCAAGCAAGAATAAAGAAGGTAAAGCTGAACGACTTCACTGTCTGAGAATGTCCAACTTATATAAATCAATTACAATTGAATACAAGAACAACTTTGATTGTTACAGTGTTCTCTCTCTCTCTATTTTCCGATCCTCTTCTCATGGAGGGTCTTTCACATTATATATCTCCCTTTGGACCATCTTCATCCTATACTTGTTGATCATCTGAGCTCTCACTTGAGTACCTGTTCCATCAGACACCCTCTTTGGTTTTCTGTGAGTTGTAGTAGCCAATGCAGTAATGTTCAGAGGTCTTCTTTACATAAATGCGGCCAGAAAAGTAGCTGCAGTGCATTTAATGTGGTGGTAGCAGCTTTCCCTTAGATTATTTTAGGTTTCATTCCTTCTCGTATGTTCATGAGCATGTCCCTATCATTGGAGCTTCTTGGAGGGTCACTTTAATTGCTAGAGTACATACTTGAGCGACATTCATCATATCCGAGGAGGAGTTCCTGCTCGGACCACCTTTCATTCGTTCCTTACTCATGAGACTTTAAATTGGAATTTCTAATAACTATTTGTTCCTCCTTGGACCATCCAACGTCCTCGGACAAAGCCCAAGGCCCAATGCATGATTCTGGGCCCTTAACCCTACAACTAGTTTATTGCAAAACAAGCAATTCTTTTAAGTAAATTCCAGTTAATTCAACTAGTAAAGTCTTTAATAGCTAAATAAGATATTTAGGTTCAATCCCCGCCTACACAAACCAAAAACTGATTGATGTCTTGGTCTGATGATAAAGAGATACCATCAAAAGTGGATGCCATAGGTTGAAACTATCTCAAAAAAAAAAAAGTTTTTAATTGTAACGATTAATTTAATCTAATGATTAGAAAATTGACACCTCATACAATTCACGTCGACAAATTGTGTGATATTGCAAAAGGCCCAACCTTGCCTAATCCAAAAGCTACTAATTTGTTGAACTTTATGCTTATGGCTCGAGCGGTGTTTGACAAGGCTAGGTTTGTTAGAACATCTCTAACAGTTTCTCTAAATTTTTGTACTGTTTGGATAATAAACAGTGACATTTTCCTTTTACCTATCTACTTTTTTAAATAAACATTTCAATAGATTCTCTATTTTTTATCCATCTTATTTAAATATTATTCTTCGTTCATTCTTTATTCTTTTTTTTAAAATGTTCATTTATTCTTCCTCTCTTCATTCTCAATGGCTATATTTTTCAATGAGAAGTGTTATGTTCAGAACATTTTTCACAATACTTTCACAACAAAATCTTATGTGAAAAATTGTTACTAGTTTTAATTTGAACCTACTACTGAAATTATTTTTTTACTTACTAATATTAGCTAATAATAATCTGTTACTTAAGATTTATTGTGAAATATTGTGGTAGCATTTCTCAATTGTGATTTCTTATTTTTTATATTATTTTTCCTTTCTTTCATCCTACATTTTTTTTTCTTGTTTTTTCTCCTTCACACACGTATACCCACTCTTATCTCTATACTCCATTCTTCCTTTTCTACTTAATTTTAGAACACATTCCCCAGCTCTTTTTTTCTTCTTAATTCTAGAACATTCTCTAGCTCTCTCTGTGATACTTCTCACATAATCTTGCTTGCCTTTTGGTTTCATTATCTTTAAACACACACAGACACGCGTGGAGAGAAAGGAGAAATCACCCTTGCTCCACCACACTGCCACTCCTTCTCCTCACTGCGGGGTGCATGCAGCTAGGGGTCATATTGGCTTCTATTTTTTTTCCTTGTTCTTGATTAGTTTTTGTTTCTGATTTTAGATTTGTCAGCTCGGCTTCTATTTTTTTTTCTTGATCTTTTATTATTGTTCTAAATTTTTTTTTTTCTGTTCTTGATTTGTTGTTGTTGTTGTTCTGATTTTAGATTTGTTGTTTAAATTAAATTGGTTTTATGAGAACAAGAATTGTTTTGTAAGAAGAAACAAAGAAAGAGAGTGTGAGACCCAAAAACAAATCAAAGAAGAAAGAGAAAGAAGTGATAAAATATTAAGTGCTGGAAATTTTTAATGAAAAAAAATCAGTTGCTAATCTACAATAACCCCTCAAACTTGATGAGCTACTGTTCATGAGCAAATTTTTTTTTTTGAGTTTTAGAGAGACTGTTGGAGCCCTTTTTTCATCTTTTTTTTGGTTTCATTCTCTATATTTTGGCTTTACCTACTCTATTGGAGATGCTCTTATAGCAAAGGCAGCGGCTGGTTAGAGAGACACAACCTAGGGATTTATATGTCCTAGTTCATGTGAAGATCCTAAAAGTGGTTAAAAGTGGGGATTTGGTTGTTCTTAAACAAGTGTTTAATTCTCAGTCTTTGGATTAATCTAATGTCCAAATTCAAAAAAGTTGAAACACAGGTGGTAGAAGTATCAATTCATGAGCCATTAGATTGTCTCAATGGTTAGGATTGAAGCAATTTATTGCACGAGATCTCAATTCGTAAGATTTTTTAATACAAGGTAAAAATTATGTACAGTTCCTTAAATTCTATTCAAAATTTCAATTAAATTCAAGACTAAGGTACATTTTTATTTCTTAAATTTAAGGTAGTTTTCATTTTGACCCTTCATGATTTATTAAAATTTCATATTAGCCCACCCCATTGTCCATTTATGTTAGCAATCTAATCGCTCATAATATGTTATCCAGCCTACAAATATGAAATTTATGCATTCTACAAGATCCAGATTCTAGAGCTAGTTTTTCATGGAATGGCATTTAACAATCAGATTACTAAAGGATATGGACAACAAGACCAATATGAAAACGGGTTCAAACATGAATGACTAAAATAGAAATTTTGAAACTTAAATGCCTAAAATAAAAACAATCTTGAACATTAAGATCCAAAAGTATATTTAAGTTATATTACATACCATACGTTGAATTTAATAAAAAACACATCATTTAAGTTGACTCTCTTAATAAGAGTAGGGTGACACTTGTTTCACATGTGCTGTCACACATAATTTTTGAACTAGTAATGAGCCTTGAAGTCACGATTTTGAATTCAAAATTCAATTCAAAAATAGAATATGCCTAACCGTTTATGCCTAATAAACACTAAGTGAGCGTTTGGATTCAGTGTTTCCGCTGAATCCCGCCTCTCACGTTTTTTTTTTTCTTTTTTCTTTTTTTTTTTGCTTTCACACGTTTAAGGAGCAAAATTTACTGTTTATGAGACAAATTTTACTGTTTACATATTGTTCATCACTGTAGCAGTACTGTTCATACATTAAAAAATATTAAAAATGGGTCCCATGATACTATTCACATATTTAAAAATTATTTTACTACATAATTTTAAGTTTTCAGTTTCAGCAACAATAAGTTCAATTAAAACAGACCCTAAATTATCCATTCCAGGGGCATTGACATAACAATCCAGATAGACACATGGCAAAAAGGTAATGGCAAGAATCGGACTAGATTGTGAGCTAAATAAATCCACAGCAATCTTTAACCCAAAATGAACACTGTTGTGTTGAGTAGAAGAACACTATTGTTGCTTGAGATCCTCGATCCACTCACTTCTTCTTTCCCCTCTCATCACAACAACAAAATGAGACCAACCAACAACAAAGGACCAAGTCCAAGGAGAGACCGAAACCAAACCCAACGTCGCTCTCCCTCACCCATCAGGGACCGGACTCGAACCCCACTTTCCTCACCTGGGCTCGACCCAACTCCAACTGGGTCGCGCCCAAATGGACTCACTCCTCCCAAGACCTCGCTCCTTGACCGTGAGCTTGTTGTCACCGAAGAAGACACTGCCACTCTCTTCGAAGAGCTCCGAGTTTCGTCGGATTCTAACAACCCTCGGAGCTTCCCGTACAACGTGAAGCAGCAATGCTGGAACAAGGCCGAGAAGGTCCGAGGTCGAGACCCCGATCGTTGGCGACGTGACGCTCTTGGGAACCTCGTCTTTCGGAAGCTCGTGGGTTGTCCCGGTTGTCTCTGTCATGATTATGATCACATTGTGCCTTACTCTAAGGTAACTCACATTTCTATTTTTTGGTTTTAATTTAAAAAAAAAAAAAAAAAAATCATTCTGTTTGTTTTCGTTTATGGTTTGGATTTTGTGAAGTGGGTTTGCTTTGGTTCTGGCAATCAGGGACCATTTGTTTGTATGAGTGTCTAAATTTCAAATTTTGTGTCATAATTTTTATGGGTGTTTTTTGATTGGTTTGTGTGTGACATTGAAAAGTCTATTTATGTAGCGAATATGGAGGCTATGGAGCTCTGAGTTTTTTCTTTGAGTATCTTAAGGCTTATTCTAGGAGTATTTTGCTTACAAGATTTGTTTCTCATCCCAATGCGGTAAATTTGGCAATCAGAATTGAAGTCCTTGCTGACTATTTGGGGAATATTTTTCCTTGCATAAATTACATTTCAAAGTCTCTGAAAAAAACCTTGACGTAAATTTTGAACTTTTGCATATCTCTTTTGCTGCACCATTAGTGGGGAGCTTGATGGGCCTGTGATATAATGCTAAGTTAGACATTAAGTTTCAGGCCTTGGATTCTCCCCTGGTGCCTGGTCTGGAACCTTTTTCATTAAAGAGTCCAAAAGATACTGGTTAGAGCTCAACTGGAGAGTGTTGGTGTAAGAGGATGTTGCTGCTAAGGATTGATTCATGTAGTGATATAGATGGATTATTGTTGTTGTTTGGGTTCTTGTTTTTAGTATGGTTGAGGAAGAAGCTCATTTTCAAAGATCCTCTTAAGCAAGCTAGGACCCTGATTGTGAAAGAGGGATTGTGCCCTTTTCTTCTTTTGAGGTGGTTGTGCTGCTTTGAAGGGGGAGGAGAACAAATTGAAGAGCTTAATGACATTATATGCACACTTTGGCAAGATGAGACTAGAAAGATCCTGAAGCCAAAATCACATAATGGAAAAGGAAGATATTGCAGTATAATATTCATTCACCGGATTTCTAATGCCGAAATGAGGGTGGATATATGTTGAGTGTGATGAAATATTCTGAGAGGATGACATACTGGAAATGCAATTTCCAACTATCTAGTTATATTGTCTAGACAATATTTTGTATATTAATCTTTCTTAAAAGAAGAAGTTATGTTCGAGGACCGTTTAAAGTTCTATAACTATTCAGTTCTTAAGGCTGTAGTTGTTTGTGTATTTGATGCGGATAATATATTAATGCTGATTGATTCCATTGGTCCAAATGATAGAATATGAAATTATGGGTTTATAATTGATTTGAATTTTATTTTGAGAGTTCTTATGGATTTGATTGCTATCTTAATTATAATATGATTTCCCTTATTTGATGTAATATGGTACCCTATTTAGCTCTAAAGTGAAACATTATTTTTATGTTGAATTTGATTAATAATATAGAATAGAGTTTTTCTCTCTCTATCTTGGTGGTGATTTAGCACCTTTAGGTAGTGAAGCCTAGGAATTGTCCTGTCCTTATCTTCTTTTCCCTTATTTCTATTTTCTACTCTTATTCAGTTCAGGAAAGCCATAACTGCTACCTTCCTTAGTGAACCATTCTCATCCTTCGCAGCTGCACAACCTCATTACAAACCCCACCCACAACCTGTCAAACTCCTCACCAACACCATACAAAACAGCATCACCCTTCACCCACCATCAAGACCCCTCCCAAAATAAGAAAAACTGCATGAGCGCCAACTTGAAGCCCATGCCAGCCATAGGTCCGCTGCAAGCCGTCCTTACTGCCTTCAAATTCCACATGCCACAACAAATCTAGCACTAAAACATTCCCACTCGCCATTCATAAGCCCAATCATTGATGGTTGAAACAAACAGCCGCAAGTCCACCATAACCATCAATAACATTGTTGGTGTTGGAAAATCTGGTTTTGTATCTCATACAAAACACACAACGGAAGCAACAATCACGGATCTACTTCATTCATGAGAGATAACATGTAACTTTGAATTCTAGAACAAAGAATAGAAAGCGTACCTTGATGCAGGGAAATTCAAAACCAAGACTTGAGAATACCTTTAATCTTCATCTCAAATTCCACATGATGCCCAAGAATTGTGGTCTCTTAATCAGTCCTTTTGTACATTGATTCTCAAAGAAAAATCCTTCTTCTCCTTGTAGAGAAAAAACTGTTTATTTTTTTCTTTTCATCATACGCGCATTCTAACTACCTTGGTAGTTACTTTATTTAATAACTCTTATTAAATAAAAACTGATTATCTAATTGGGTTAGCCTTTTGGGCCTACCCAATTGAGCTTTAGTTTGTGGCTTGAGATGGGACCAAAGGGAACAAATAACACTATAGCTCCAATGGATCTTGGGCTTTTTTATCAACTCTTGACAAGTTCAAAGTTACCATTAATTATATTTAATACTACTATATAAATATAATTGCACTCTAGGTTTTATTAATAAATTATATCCCAAGACTTTATTATACATGCAACCCTTCATTAAAATATTCATAGTAATACAAAGTCATGAATGTTGACTGCTATTTTGAAGATTACTATATCTTAATTCTTGATTACCCGGTTTAATTCTTTATGTTATTCATCATATATTTATAAAGTCTAATTTCATAAATATATACTTTAGTAACTTCTTACTAAAGTGGTTGGGCCCAACACTCTGGATAACCAAACCCATTAAACTTATCTCAAGGGAATATTTTATATTTCCGTTAAGAGATTATGAATTCCATCTTGAGAATATATGTTCCATCAACACTAAATGCGGCTGCTCAACATATTGAGGTTTTGATCTTGTCTTATAGATCTCACTCCTGATATATCAAAGCAACCTACATCTCATGATCATGTCCATTATTCTTTCAGGATTTAGAGTTGATGTAAATATAAATCGTGAGATTTATTATTCATTTGACAGTCGTTAGAAGAATAATAAATCTCATAGCGGCCCAGTTTAACATGTTTTAACTCTTAAAACATATAAACATATTAACTAGAAGTCTCTACTTCCATGATCAAGACAAATCATCTTAGTTGATATGTTATAGTCTTCGCAGATGAAATGCCCAATTTCACCACCGACTACGAACTAAAATTCTGAGTTTACAAAGAACTTGTGATTTATATCTTATGTGACTTTTCACATAAATCACATACTATGCATCTCATAGACTAAAATAATGTCCCATTAGTTCATTTATAGATAGTATCATATAATTAAACAATTTAATTATTTATGTCATACCAATAAATTGGATTTTAGGACATAAACCTCAACAGTTTGTACCACCCATCAAGCTGCCACTAGCAACTGAAAGCCCTGATAGCAGATCATGAACACTCCATGCGCCAGTGATTAAACTTTCCTGATTCTGATGTGCTGCGGTCATCATCTCAAGTCCATGTGTGCCAAGCCAATGCTGAGGTGTCACTAGACTGCTTTGCTGGCCTTTGCAAGCCCCGGTTCTAGAATTTGTTAAAACTTAGGGTACCACCACTCCATCCTTAAGTTTAGCTGTCCCATTTAGGAAAACTCCAGTCTAATCTGGTTATGGTTAGCCCAATATTTCACCCAATAAAAGGTTGTACCTAGTGCACAAAGCTCCCACTTTTGCAAGGTTTGGGAGAGGTTGTGGTGGACAACCTTACCCCCAATTTTTTTTTTTTGGAGAGGCTGATTTCTGGACTTGAATGGTCGCTTTTTTGGGTGGAAGGCACTTATCATCACATCAAGGCCCAACCTCTAATGATTCACCCAATCCATTAAAAAAGCAAAGAAAGGAAAAAAAAAAAAAAAAAAAAGTCCAAACCTTTACAACTCTAAAAACAAACCAAAGCTTCTCATTTGACCTGGCCTATTAAAGCCCAACAAAAAAAGCCCTCAAGCCCGGCTCCCTTAAGCCTTTCCATTCCCATCCAAGGTCTGTGATCCATCTAGTGTTATGATGAGCTATACTCAACAGGGCTAAGTTTCCCTCACCCCAAGATAGTTGATGTGGATGCTGTCTTAATGTTGTTTGATTCCACTGGTCTAGATTATGAAAATTGAATTGATTTGAATTTTGACAGGGCTTACGAGAGTCTGGTCAACAATTTTTTGTTTTCTTTAGGTTAAATTTTTCTATTTTGTACTTGTCAATGACATGAGGAGTCATTAAAGATTTAAGTGAGACTTATCTTTTGCCAACTTGAGTACCCAAAAGTTGCAATAAGTCTAAATTTTGCCTTTCTGTTCATGATTCCTTTTAATGTCTTTGTTTGAAACGGTCATTTGTGAAAATTTATACTGAAATACTTTTCCTAGTACCTACCATATTGATTGTTTTTTTAATATATTTTTTTCAACTGCTTCATGATGCTTGATTTGAATATTTACAAATTTCAGGGAGGACAAAGCACACTTGAAAATTGTCAGGTTTTGCAGGTATCTGAATATTCACATTTTGCAAGTTTGGCATTTTGTTTCACATGTTTGTGCT
Organism: Quercus lobata; assembly: GCF_001633185.2. Lineage (NCBI taxonomy): Eukaryota > Viridiplantae > Streptophyta > Magnoliopsida > Fagales > Fagaceae > Quercus > Quercus lobata. The sequence continues at coordinate 17,173,280 of NC_044913.1, read as the reverse complement.
GAAGAAATATTACATAATAAAATATTTTCCAGTTCTTCAAAGTTAATAGATCAGGATATCTCAGTTTCTTTGTCTTTGTGTGTTTTATAAAAATTGAGTTGAGATGTACATATCTGTACACAAATCTAATAATTAAAGTGAACACTCAAAAGAATCAGTTATGTCCCTGGAGTAAGCTTTTATGTAAGTTTGTAAATGTTGTTAGTTCAAGCTGGACAGAGTCTTCCTCTCTGAGCCATACTCTAGCCAATATACTGGTCAATATTGTACACTGCTTCTAATTAAAGTTTTCATTTATCCAATTATTTTGTTATGAGTTATAAATTTATAATGTGTTCTGGCATACCAAAACGTATGAAAAAAGGTTGAAAGGAAAGAATTAGAACCACTTTAAGAATTTAGATTAATAATTTGTATGGTATATAGGGAAATGTCATTTTAGTTTAGTTCAGTTACCATAATAACTTCATGCTATTGAAATCGAATGCAGTTTTTGTGAAGTTCAATCAACAGATGAGTACCATATGCATGGAGAGTAGTAAAAGGGTTGATACCTGACAATGCTTATTTTATTGATCAAACCAATTAGGAAATCCACACTTTTATACAAGAACTCTCTCTCTCATGTTAGTTTGTTACACTTCCTTTTGCAGTGGCAGGGGTGGTTTCTGGCAATTGTTTCTGATCAGATAGTGAACAAATTGTGATGGCTTGCTCTTTGATATGCCTTTTAATTTATTTCCAAACAAATTTCATATTGAGTGTGTAAATGGATTGGATGCCCTTTTTTTAGCACCAAGATTGGTGCTCATATTTGCTTTACTTTATAATGTGCATCTTACTTATTTAAGGAAGCCAACTTTTGTGTATTAAATACAGGCAACTGTTAATCGATCAAAAGGAAATCGGACTGGATTGTCCAAAGCTGATCTCATGCAGAAAAGTTCTTATTGCCGGGTTTCAGGTATTCTCAACTCCCATAAAACCTATAGAAGCCCTCAAATAAACGGATGTACTAGAATTACTAATTGAAAATTCTTAATGGGTTTTCAAATGATTGCAGATCGTGACATGGATCTCTTTGAACTGTCTGCCTATGGCAATGTCCGCCGTGGGCAAGACTCTGGTGGATGTAGAATTCAATAGATCTTATAGCTGTATTATTTCTTATGATTTTGATTCGTACATGGAGTAGGATCTGCATAGATGTGTTAGTGTTGATCCATCTGTAGCCTTGAGCTCATTGTATGCACTAGCATTTATATACAACTGCACAAAATGTGCCAACTATCTCCTGTTGTCTTGCAGAGTATTGGAGTAATCTGCATGAGCTCTCTCTCTTCTCAATCTTGCAAAATATGTTTTTGTTAGGTTTGGTGTCTTCATTGAATGTACTTCAATGTTGCCTGCTCTAGCACACTGAGCAAAGGAAATTCAGCTTCATCACAATTGCTTAATTCACTGTTACAATTTTGGTCTATTTGCTTGCAATTTGGTGCTTAGTGAGATAACTAAGCAATGCTCAGTAACATGTTGTGGTGAATATACTGGTATATGAATGTCGGCCCAACAAAGCTGCAGAACTTTGATTTGGTAAGAGTTATTCCTTCTTCACCTGTGAGGCCTATTTAGAGAAAAATGCTGGCGGATGTAATAGTCTCTCCTGTGTAGAAAGAAACCTATAATTCACTGGTTTCTGTCAATGTAAGATTTTGTTTAAATGAGAAAAATGGATTTACAAGACCCTGAATTGCCAAAGCATGTGGACTCTTGGGGGTTTAAAGTTAAAAATTTCTTCTTTGACCAGTTTCCACTTGGCATTATGAGAGGGTAAAGATAGAGAAATTAAATAGGAAATGTTTGAATCTTGATTACATTTTTCTATTTTTCATTGCTTTGCATAGAAAGTGTTCTTCCTTTTCTTTTCTTGAATTCTTCTTTCCTTTTTGTGTGTCTTTGGTTATGGCCTATGGAAAAGTAGAGCTTCGACTTTTTATTTTTTGTGAACATTTTCTCTTACTTCTTTCTTTTTGAGGCACCATTCACTTTCTTGTTCATATACTGGCCAGTGTCCAATGATTTTGGGTCATTCATCAGAAGCTGATTTGCTGCCAACACGTGTCCCAACCGAGTCATGCATGTATGGAAGAAGGAAGACATGATTGTGAAATTTTTTTTTACAAGACATCAAATCAAAGGTTTTGCCTTTTGTCTTTGTTCGTACGTAGCTATTTCTAATCTAAAGTTGGTCCCTGGGACACGTTTCTTTGACCTTTCAACAGGAACTCAAGCTTTTTTTAAAGTCAGGTTTGGAAAATATACTTCATTATGAATTTAACGAGTGGATTCACCGTAAATTTGAAAAGAGTAAGCACCACATTTAGGATCCTTTTTATTATTCAAAACTTGATTGTAATTGCAATTTTTTAACTTATTTTTTTTTTGCAAAATGCTGTATTTTTGTGTTTACTGTTTTTATTCCTTGAATTGAAACAAATTGAAATTCTCAATTCTCTACGATGCTGTGGGGATAAAATGTTTTTCAGGAACAAGCAAATTATACTGATTTTTGTCTCAATTTTCAATAATTTTTTTCATGTAGTGCAATGGATTAATCAAAATCCTTCTTATTCTTATGAAGACTGGCCTAACTTTTTTCTAAGTATTTGATGCATACTCTTATGAACCAATGAATATGATATATAAAAAATTATCCATTTAATCGAATTGTATGTAATGATCAATAAATGTCATTTAATTATCTATCTAAATGTCTCAAATCTTAGCAACAATCAAATCTATTCCATAGAGATTCGGACAAGAATTGTCAAACAACTGATATCAATATTAATCTTTATTAATATCGAATCAAATTAAAAAATCACTGTACTCTAAGAATACTTAATAATTACTATAAAATATCAATGGTTGTTTTGTATTCAAATGCTACATAAAGATGAGAGAGGAAAAACATAAAACTTGTGTGGTTTCGGGGTTTTTATTTTTATTTTCATTTTTATAATGAAGTTTATTTGTATATGTAAAGGTTTTATTTATCCATTTTAAAGAATAAGTGTATTTTTTTCTACATTGAAAAAAAAAAAAAAAACCTAATCCAAACATTCCCTGGGTTTTGATGGAACAATGCTTGAGATCAGTAGTCTAGTCCACATTCCACAAGGCATCTAAGGAATATGCTTGTGGAAAACGACATGCTTATGATCCATTATTTCTCTTTTCTTTATTATCTAGCACTTGTTGTCTACAATTTGAATAACATAAAAAGCACTAGATTGGTGGGAGGTTGAGTTTTTGTCCCAATGATTCAAAGTGCTACTTTTCTTAATAAAGTCAATTTTCATAAGTGGCCATTTTTCTTCTAAGTGCACCTTATCCAAATGGCCCTTTAATTTATAATGGAGGTAATGGGAGGATTAAAAAAAGAAAAAGGCTAAAGAAAAAAACTGATCAAGTTCATAAAATTAATCAACTCATAATCCAATGGCAACTTCAGTATATGTACTTTGATGTTGATTTTTTTTTTAATATATAAGTTTTGATCCCTAAAGAGAGAGGAATGAAAGATTTGAATTAGTGAATATTGGATTATGTTAAGAACTAACAAGGAAAGTGTTTTGGATTATGATTATGGATTTAAAAATCAGATTGGATGGAGAACCAAATGGGAGATTAGTTCTCGGTTTGTTGGGCCAATCTAGACTGAACCGGTAGTCAAATTGATGATATTATATAATTTAATTAATAATTTAAAAAATAATTTAATTAAAAATTATATAATTATAAAAATAAATGTATGATAACTAATAAGTTTTACTACAAAATTATATAAAAGATATAAACAGTTTAAAGCGAGATTCATATCTTATAATTATAAGAATTTTAAAAACATATAAATAATAATCAAATTAAAAGTACAAAAATAATGATTCTTATATAACTTTTTTTTTCTTTATCATTTTTTTACAATGTAATTGATAATAAAATGATTTAGTTTAACTCTTCAAAAATTAATAGGGTTGATAGATCTTTCTTGTCGAGACTTATTTTAAGATAAAAGGATATGAAAGTAGATGCAATTGACTTAAACAAAAAATCTTCTACTTCTTCACCACACCCCCCCCCCCCCCCCCCCCCCCCCCCCCAAAACACACACAAATAAAGGCCTTATTCACTGGTCAAGATAAATACCAACAACAACAAAAAAGAAAAAGGAGAAGAGCAAAGTCACAAACTAATACTTATGAGCTATCTGCAGAGATTTCATGTGAAAGAGTATGAGGTTTTGCGTGTAACACATTTTTTGAGATTCTTTTTATTTATGTTTTATCTCAATAAAATTTGCATTTATATCAAAGTATTAGTTTATAGTCTATAGAGTAAATGCATATGTAGGGATAAAGGCCAAAATTATATATTGGGCCTTATCCGAGAACATGGGATGATCCGAGGACGAATAAATAATAGGGGATGATTTAAGTTCAGAGTCCCATGAGTAGGTTACAAATGGGAAAGTAAGCCGAGGAGGACTATCTCCTCGGATAAGCCAAGCACATGTCAAATGTATATCATAATGTTCAAGATGAACTTCTAGGGAGTTTCAGTGATAGGGGCATTCATCACGAACGTACAAGAGGGATAGGAACTTAGAAATATTTAAGGGAAAACTGCTACCACTGCATTGAATGCTTTGCAGCTAACTTTCTAGTTGCATTAGTTTGGAGAAGACCTTTGAAACAGTGCTGTCTTAGCTACCTCAACTCACAAAAGGCCTGAGGGGGTGTCCGATGGGACAAACACTCAAGTAGTGGCTTAAATGATCAACAAGTGTAGGGTCAATATCATAAAAAAGGAACTATATAATGTAAGAAACCCTTAATGGAGAAGGGATCGGAAATTTGTGGGAGAAAGCACTGTAGCAACTTGAACCATATTTGTAACTGTTTCCAATCAATATATACTAGAACATACCTCCTCGGATTGTGTCGAGGACCAATTTACTTTGAGAAATCCAGTTTATTTCTGTTTGATTATCTTTTAAACTCCATTCTAACTGTTGTCCTATTCATTAGAACTTAGTTTTCTAACCCATTCTCTACAAATTCATTGTATTGGGCTTATTGGGCTTGGATCCAATCATATCTTGGGCTTAAGATCCAAACGCGTCCCTACAGCATATATTAATTATTTACACTAAAATAATTTCTATGATCTTTTTATAAATTCTATATGAAAAACAATTTTTGTTTTGAATAATAATAATAACAATAGATTTAGAATTTGAAATTCTTCCTCATGTTTAGTTGTTTTGACAACAATTGACATAAAAACTATCTAAAATTTAATATTTGTGAATTCACTAAAATTAATCTTAACAATTAGATTTCCTAACTCCTTCAACATTATAGTAATGTTTATTATATGTAATTAAAAAGATTACTAATAGGATAAATGCATTTATTTTTTATATTAGTTTTTAAGTGGTGCATTAATTATTTAAGTCTAATAAAATTTTAATGTCATTTTTCTAAAATTCATATGAAAAATAATTGATTTAAAATATGGTATTCTTGCTCAAATTTAGAGCAACAATTGAAAAAAAGTCTAACAAAAAAAAAAAAAAAAATTAAAGGATGTTTGCATTTTTATTAATCGAACAATATTTGCATTTTTGAGTATGCATGAAACATGTCTATTATTATTATTTTTTTTAATTCTATATATATGAGTCATTATATCATGCAATTTTCAAATTAGTAAACAAATATATTATGATCAAACCACTATACTACTCTTATGTCTTTCTATTTCTATTTATAAAATAGAATACTAAAGATTATAATTTTTCATAAGGAAAATTATTGATTTTTTTTTTTAAAGTGTGGGATTTGAATCATAGACGTCTTAGTTGGAAACACTAAGTGGTACCAACCAATTAACCTACAAAGTTTTTGACAAAATTATTGAAATATTGAAGGAAACTAATACAAGTTGCATCAAACATAGTGCCAATTGGCAAGTATTTGAAAATTGAAATGAGATTTTTTTTTTTTTTTTTTTTTTTTGAATTCTTAAAAAGAAGAAGTCAAAAAGCCTTTATGAAACTTAGCCCTTTCGGGCATCATCACCCACCCTACATGGCCCCTGCTTTTTGTGAAGGTACCATCCCATCAAATGATGAAGTTCTCAAAGGGTGAAGACACTTCATTCACATAATGAAAATCAAATAGACGATGATGAATACCATTCCACATCGGTAGTAACTTTTAAGGGAGATTTAGATAAAGCAATCTATGATAATGAATACCTTTCCGCATCACCCATGGTAGTAACTTCTAAGGGAGATTTATATAGCAATGTCAAAGTTAAGCCTTGAGATCGTGATCCAGTTATTGTTATCGTTTTCATCGTAATCTATGTCGATTTGATTAAAACAAATAACATCACTTTCTATCATTGACAAAACTGATTTATCACTTCGGCTCTTATTTCTTTTTTTCAATTAGTGTATAACCCTGTGTATAGACACAGGTACATTTAAAAAACAATCACAATTATACACATGTATGAGTTTAAATTATACTGATATTAGAGTTACAACTTACACATTTTTTAAGTCGTGAATTTCTAAAATATGTAATGGTTTCTCATTATATATATATATATGATTTAGAATTTAATTAGATTTGGATTCTTTGGTTTTTGTATCCAATTAATAATTCGCTTGCTACAAAAATTAAAAAATTAGATAGGACATGTGACGCAAAATTGAACATCAATTGAAATGCAATTTAGAATCTAATTGAATTTAGACTCTTCAACTTTTGCATCTAATAATTCACTTGACACAAAAATTTAAAATTAGATAGGACACGTGACGCAAAATTAGACTTCAATTTAGAATCTAATTGGATTTTCTCTAAGTTTTAGCTTTAATTATATATATATATATATAGACTAGCTTGTAACCCCATGCATATGGATGAATATACTTAAAAGATATATATTAAGATGTATAGTATAATTCCTATATATATAATTTAAATACTATTGATATATAGTCATTATTATATTTTGTTAACTCTTTAGAAAATCAAGTAAGAATATTATTAGGTAGAAAATGTAAATTGTCCATTTTTTCAATTTTTTTTTTATGAATTCTTAATTTTTGATATTGTGAAGCACTTTTTTTTCCTTATATTTTTACAATTTATTAATTCTAGATTTTTTGGTTTTTGTACTCAATAACTCACTTGGATGAATATTTTTGATGTGGTCCAACAATTGGCTCAAAAATTAAGAAATAAAACTCTCTAAAAATAAATATTTTAGAATATATGGCGCAAAATTGAATTTCAATTATAGAATTTAATTGGATTTCTCTAAGTTTTACCTATATATATATATATATATATATAGATTGGTCCAACTATTTTTGTTTTTGTTTTCGGACCAGTATAATTGTTGCCCAGTAGGACTGATTAAACCATTTGGTTACTCAGGCAATGACCTAAGATTCTAAATGAAAGAAGATCCCATATAAATAATTTTATATCATCTGTCTTGCCGCTAGACACCTAAAAACCAAAAAAAAAAAAAAAAAAAAAAAATCTAATGGTCAATATAATGCATTGTCTATTTATCTCATAGTACAACAAGTTTTAATTAAAGCCCCAAAGTTTAATCAGTAAAAAATTATTTTAAAATAATTATCCTATCCTTAAATGCTTAGAACTGTTTTCCTCTAAAAAAGTAAGAAAAATAGATTTTTTTTTTTTAAGAAACGGTAATACTTATTAGAACATATAAACATGTATTACTGTTTCCTAAAATATATATATATATATATATATATAAGGATGTTTATCCCACATTGGTTGTGTGTGTTAGAGTTTCAGTCCTTATAACCCTAGGCTACTACTACAAAGGTTAGACCATTTTGTAGTGATATTCTGGTTATGTAATATATTATAAGCCTGTTTGAAAAATAGATTTCAAATGAAGAAAATGATATGAAATTAAATAAATACTATTATTTAATTTTGTTGTCTTTCGGCAAAAATAAAGTAGAGAAAAGTTAACAAATACTCTAAAGATATTAGTTCAAAAAATATTTTTAAAAACATTTTATAAGAAATGAACAAACAATTATTTTTATGACAACTTTTATATTTTTCAAAAAAGTGATATCAAGCGTATGTCTTTTTGGTAAGTATAACGCTATTTGCGGTGAAAAATAGTATTTTTGGGGTCTTAATGGGTGCTAGAAGTTGCTGTCCAGACCTTAGAGGTTGCATTTGCATTGATGTAATTGTTTCTCAGGCTTTCAAGTTTCAATTCCCTCGCCTCAATTCAAAAAATGTTGACATTTGCAAAAAACCCCCTACTAAAAAAAAAAAAAAAAAAAAAAACATTTACAACTACAAGAAATCCACATTATAGTGGAAGCAATACACTTGATTGCTAGGAGCGTCCATGGAAAATGATTTTGTTGTATTCTCTAGTCCTCCTGTGGGTATTGTTCCCTTTGTTGAAGCTGACTGCCGTGGGCAGTCTGTAAATAGGCTTTGTCCTGTATCTGTTTCCCCTGTTTAGTTGTTTTATGTTACATCCTTTTCTACCAAAAAAAAAAAAAAATACACTTGATTAATTTTGACTCCTTGCATTGTATGATATGGCTCTTTACCTTTATTCTTGAGTTTGTTACTAGTGGCTTTATTCATTTGTTCTAAAAGTATCATTACCAACTTAGTTATAATAGAAACTCGAGAAATTCTTCTTGAGAATGATGGCAATTAGCAGTTGCATCCAAAATGGGGTGTAGAACGTTAATGTGCATTTGGTATAAGGGGATAAAAAGAAGAGAATCATTGCGCATCATTGGTGCGGTAGTCACTTCACAAGTATAAGTGCTTGCAGAGTGTGGGGGAAAATGGCCGGGGTTTAAGTATCTAGGAGAAAGTTTCACACATATATATATTTAGATTATGTTAGAGTAGAATTTCTATTTTGTAAAAAAAAAAAAAAAAAAGAAGAGAGAGAGAGAAAAAGCTAAGGATGGAAATTTTCCATTTGTCCCCACCATTTATCATCATATTCCCAATTGGGAGAAAAATGATCAACTAAATAGGAATGCCAATAGGTGTTTGGGAGGAAAATAGTCATTTAAAAAAAAAAAAAAACTTAAATCTTATAAATATTTTACATGCCAAACCTTTACCAAATCTATTTTACATGCCAAACCTATTTCCAAATTAAACTCATATTTATATTTGAAAAACCAAAATTCACCTTAGACTTTTTTTGTTTATCCGGTCGAATGGATTGACTTAATCTAAAATTGAGTATCTAAAATACATTTTTTAATCTAAATTTAATTTACACTAAATAAAATAATATTTTAAGAGAGAAAAATTGAAACACTTGCTTTTGTTATAAAAACTCCAGTTTTTTAGAATACAATTTAGGGCAAATTAGACCAACCTTTTTTGAAATTTCAAAAAGTAACATGGTAACACACAAACTTAAGACAAAACAACACTTCCCCTTGAGATTTACAATAAATATAACATTTTTTTTTTTGATAGGATTATATAGCAGAATTGAATCTTAGGAAACCAAAATAAAAAACCAGAAACCCAAAAACTGGGTTAGTGGGTTGATTGGATCCAAGTGTTTTTATCCAAATTTAATGTGGTGAGTTGTGTTTGCAACAAGAAGATAGCAATTGGTAAACTAAAAAACCCTAAAACAAGTGGTGGAACACTAGGCTTCAATATTTGGTGACATAAATTTCTGTGATTCCTTCATCAAGTGCTCACAAACTCCTTTATTATCTTCAGCACTTGTTTTCAAAATTTTCTTCCTTCGTCATAATCTCTTGGCAAAGAACTGACTTGATCTAAAATTCATACTATAATGATGTAGAATGAACCACGTAGACTTTCCTTGAACAAAAGACGATCAAAAGTCAAATTACAATAAGTTTGGAAAATAGAAAAGTACTGGTAAAAATTATAGAGGCTAACAACATAATCAAGTTTTCTAGGGTTTCCTAAGGGTATCATTGCCATTCTAGGATTTCTTTAAATATATATATTTATATATATATATATATATATTTTGTGGTTATAGCCTCTTGGGCATTTAGATCTTGATTAATAATTTTTTCTTTAGATGTTTCCTCATTTTCTTATGGATTTCAAGAGTTTGGGATATGGATTCAGCTTCAAGGAACCTTTTATGGTCTATGGATTTAATAGTTATTTTCTTGAGACAAACATATTTTGTTTCTTGTGACTTTTTGCCTAATAGAGATATTAAGTGAGGAAAGGTAAGTGAGGTAGGTAAGTTGGTGAAGTCGAGTAATTAGACAATTTTACTCGTTTTATTTATTAAAAAAAAAACAAGTACATGGTAGAAATTTAGAACAAGATATTTTTCATCTTTCTTATTTTGCCATTCTTCCTACCAAATAGCTATAAGTGGAGTCAAGTGTTTTGTAGGTTAACTGATATTTCCTCATATTTTCAATGAAACGTTTAAGGTTCAAATTCCTTCTCATTATAACCATCAAATTAATAAATAAATAAAAAGAGTATAATAGAAAATAATACTAATGCCTTTATTTCCTATGTTTTCCATCATTTTTATCTTTTCCCCTTCTCACATATTTCCATCAATTTTACCTTATTAGGGTTGTCATTGACTCATTGGTTCCCCAAATATGAGGGTAGACGTATCATTAAATTCACAATCACATTATTCAACCTCATGGCTGCAAATTGATGATGGCTCAATATGTCATTAATATTTTAGCAAGCCCATAAAGCTGAATCTAGCCATATGGATGAACTGTAATGGCCAATTGCTTTCACATAAAAAATTGAAAAGAGTAAAGAAAAGAAAGCAAAAGCAAGAGAGAATGACAAAAAGATGTATGGCATTATGTGCATTTGGGTCCCATAACAACTCATTTTATACATAAAATGTGGCCTGTATTTGCTGGTAGCAGAAAAAATATCTGGTTGTTTTTTTCTTGCATATTGCTTAGGGACACATATTAAGTTGATTTTGATGTATTCATCATGTGTTTTGAAGAAATTTGGGTATATACATATAGTGAGTAATCCAAATATCCCTAACTTTTTGTCAAATAGAGAAAAATCCTTTCCGCGTTTTTGTCACTACTGATGGGTTGATCTCTGTAATTACAACACAACCATGTCTTCCATCAGCTATGTGATGTAAATATTCTAATAATATTGTAAGGTGTGGAGCATAAATTTTTTATTTTTTTTCTCTCTAAAAACCATGCAACTAGTCAATATCAATGTTTACTGTTATATATTTTATTCATAGTTGGTTCCAAGCCTAAAAGAGAAAGGAAGGTTGTAAATTTGTAATAGATTAACAAAAAATGTAAAATTTATATACTTCATTATGAATGAAACCTTTGTACCCAAATTTGGCATTCCCTAATTGTGATGCATTGCATAAAAGAATACATGCCAATTTAGTTTATCGAGAATTTAGGCTAATCTCAAAATTCTGAGAGTATAACTTTGTTGTTGTTATTCCCTAAAATCATATGGAGCATACAAAATTTGCAACCATGTTGGTCCTATTTCTATGGAAGATCATAAAATTTCAAAAGGAAGAATGAAACCAATGGAGGGTTAGAGCCTTAGAGGAAGAGAGGGCATGGGAAATATCGAAGGAACTCTGGTCCAGCATTTCCACCTTTTTGTGCAAGTTGTTAGGGAACTTTTGGTCCCTTTTGAGCTCGTAAAAGGATAGAAACCTGGCCTTAATGTGAACTTAAATAAAGTTGATCCTCACAACTCACAAGGGAGGATCTAAAAAGGACTTTCAATTTTGTTGTTTCTGTCACAGTCTTTACTGTAGCCCCACTAGACCCCTCAAGTATTTATTTCTTGCATAGCTGTAAGGAATAGCTACCACTGCCTTGGCATCATCCAAGAGTATATAATTGCATCCATTATCTTTCTACAAGTGTAGCCTTCAGTCCTTTCAACTTCCCTTGTTTGTTATTGTTATTATTATTATTATTATTATTATTATTGTTTTTGTTAATTCGATAGTGGAGAGATGCGGATTTAAGTCTGAAGGTCTCTCTTAAAAACATCATAGTGTGCTAATCAATTGAGTTACGATACTTTTGACCCGGAATTAGATATTTATTCTTCAATCTTATTTCTTTTTCTTTTTCTTATTATTGGGAAAGTAGATGCTTCTTTTTCGCAATTTAGTCAGTCCTATTCTATAATAGAAGAATCCCAAATAACTTTTTATTATTTGGATTGGATTATACGGATAGTTTCATCAATGACAAAAACATTGGTTTATTGTACAAACTACAAAGAAGCAAGGAAAATGGAGGGAAAAGATCCATTTTCAGGCAGTATTAAAATCTTAGCCAGAAGATCTGGATTTTTATACACATGGATGATCTTTCTCCAACTCTATCCCATTATCTCACATATATATAAATATGTACATGAACATGAACTCAACAAACTAAGTACATCAACAGGTACAAGCTCATATGGCTACAAGAAAACAAAATTAGCTCCCACTACCTACTAGAACTTCTAGATTAATTAGCTACCATTGTGAGAAAAAGTCTCCATGTTCTTGGTCCGAAACTGATTAGCTTCACCAATTTTGTTTGCAATGAGGCTGATGAACCAAAATGGCTTATGCTGGATTGGCTGTTACTGTTTCAAACTCACTCCAAACTATGTTGAATTTAGTCTCACGCTTCCAACCTAAACGAAAATTACATCATAAGCTACTGCTTCATGAGCTCTCGTGAAAGTTGAGGGATCTAGACAAAGCTGCAGGGTTTGCCAGCAACGCCGGAGAATGTTCAGATATGTGATTCTTCTCCTCACCTTTTGATTGAAAGGCCTTAAACATTCCTCCCTTACTGATTGATTCATTCTTAATTCCAAGTGTTGTCCATATAGAACTCTTTGCAGCTTCACTTGGGTCATCAATCCTCAAAGTTTTTGGTACCAAAACACAGCCGTTTTTCTGTTTTGGCGACTCCTCTTTCTCCAAATTGTCTGGTTTAAGCATGTCTCCTTCTCTTGAGTGCTTCCCTAGTGTTGGAGAATTTGGATTGGAGCTTGGAGACTTTTGGTTTGAAGAAGGTTGAGGGGACAGCCAAGGAATGCTCCAAGTGCCTGGGACACCACAGTTCCAATAAGCAGCCGGATAGAAGGACATAGGAAATCCTGGAGGGCAGAAAGCTGGTGGGGGTACTGCAGAATTCCATGGATAAGGCCATGGAACACCAGGAAGGCATGGAATTTGATGAGGGAAGCCATTAATGCTTTGGGCAAATGGTTCTCGAGGGAAATGTTTTCCTCCTTCCTCCATTGAATTTGAAACTGTAATAGTCGATCCACTTGTGCTATCATCACCGTTTTCTCCACGTTTGCCAGGAACTGGAATTCTTTGTTCTTCAAAACTATGAAGCCCATTCCGGGTACCATTCAAAACCTTATTGTCTGCAAGATTTAAGACAGAAGCCATGGAATCACAAATGGGTGCATCTATGCCAAAGCTGAGGACTCTACCATTGCTTTTATATGAAGGCTGGTGAGTTCCATTTGGAGCATCAACTCTAGCTGCTTGGAGAGCCTCCGAGATGGTGATTTGGCGATAATGTGAGGTAGAGTTCTTGTTCTTGCGGCGTCCAGCTCCCACTGGCACATTCCTCATGGTACCACCTGCAGTCCAGTATCTTTGACAAGCTTTGCAGAAATGGCGTGGCTGATTAACATTGTAATTGTTATAATAACAGAATTTTGTGTCCATGCTATTGCAGCGAGGGCAGGGAAGAATTTTATCCGGCTTCTTCAGGGTTTTCTCTTGTGAGTTGGCTGTTTCACTCTGATCTTTCTCGGTCTTGGCGATTTTTGATTTTCCATGTTCTTCCTCTATAGAGGGTGTTTTAGGATTCACATTTGCATCCGGCAATCCTTCCAAATCGGTTGGCTCTTCTGCATTTGAAAGAGAATCATCGTCTTGTTCTCTAGTCTCAGTGCCTTCTGCTGTTGGTGGATCCTGCAAGTAGAACATAGTTTTCCTTTTTGTAAGTAACTAAATACAAGCACTATAAAACATTATGACTATTTTCCAAAGATGAGCCTGATCAATATGATAGTACCAACATCTGAGGACATGCAACAAAATAGAAGCAAGATGAACTTAGGAATTCACAATGGTGTTTCTTTGACTATTTAAAACCTTTTCTTTGTAACTCTCTTGTTGTAAATTTAGAGTAGCCAATCACCTCCCTAGAGTCAAAGTATGGTGGGTAAATTCTAGAAATTTAGAGAAAAGTCAAGTTTCACATCGCTACTACGCAATTGCCTAAGGACTTAAAAAAAAAAAAAAAAAAAAAAAAAAAAAAAACCTTATTAGTTATAACAAAAGGATCTCCCTGGCTCTAGAAGAACTTGACTGGCTAATAAGCACAAAATGGGAAAAGTAATAAATTGAACCAGGGAATCTGGAAACTAGAATTATGTTAAAACCTTATAAATTGATTAATAGGAAATAGAATTTATGCTCTATGAAAAAGTGAATTCAAATTATCCATAAAATGGTTTAAAAAGTCATTACAAAAGTTTGAATAATTATCAAGAACAGTACCAAACTTTTTAAAAAAGAAAAAAAGACTTCGTATGAAGTACGTAATAATCATGGTTAAAAAACTAGTGGTTGAATAGGAATTGAGAAAGAAAATCGAAGTTTTAGATTCTTATGCCATAAAGTTTTTAGCTTAAAAAAAAAAAAAAAAAGTAGAACTCACCCAAGCTCAACTGAGTAGGAATTTAGCTTTCCCTAGTCCCCATTTTCGAATAATCAAACACAAATTCATTTCTTAAATTTCTCAGCTTCTAAACAGTAAAGTCTAAAACTTAAAAAAAACAAACAAACAAACAAACTTTGAAAAGCAAATCTCAAAATTCAATTAACACTCAAAACCACCAAAAAAAAGGAAAAAAAAAAAAAAAAAGAAGAAGAAGAAGAAGAAGAAGTACCAGTAACAATTATGCCATAACCACTATACCATGGTCATTAAAGATAAAAGTGAGAAAAAGTAAAACCGACCCACCAATTCTTTTAACATTCTAACAAATGGGTCATCCTCAAAATTCAATAAAACCCTGTAATTGAATTTTCAGTCACTGTACCTTTTCTGCTTTATCATCTTCTTCTAGTTCTTCATCATCATCATTTTCCTCTTCTTCTTCTTCTTCTTCTACTACTACTACTTCAACTCTGCCACACTTTTCCTTCTCCAAATCACTCAGCAACAACACCTCATCAATTTCAGCAGTCAAGGGGATCTTCTTGCCAAAGAGCTTGATGGTGGGGTCTTTATTTTCTTGCATTTTTTCTTGGTAACCAAACAGGAGAAAGGGAAGACCCAAAAAAAACCAAAAAAGCTAAAAAACGCGCGTAGAAAATTCGGTTTTTTCGTTAAGAGAGAAAAAAAGGGGTGTTGGGTGTTGGTGTCTCAGTTGGCATAGGACGTACGTCGTTTATGTTTTTTATCTCGTTTAAACCAAAAGGTGGATGCCACGTCAGCAATAGAGCGTGATTCTCAGCCACAAGTTCTTGTGGCCTCAATTAGATTTTCTTTTTCTACTTTTTCTTTCCCAATTTTTTTTATTATTCTCCTTTGTGTTGCACACAGATTTTGGTAAACCAAAGTTTAAAAAGTGAGTCCTTGTCAGCATTTTTTGGTTGTTGAAGTCTTTTGGGGGTACAGAGATTTGGCTACGGCTATGGACGTGGAACGGTTTGATTGATGGTAACATGGATGAAACTGTCCTTGAGATTGTAAAGTTTACTTCTTTAGAGGCCTTTCAATATTTTGGTCCAGGCCTTAGCCTGTGACTCATGTTTGTTTTTCATGTGCTGGCCATATCAACCGGCCTGGAACAGAACAATTTTTGTAATTAATTATCTCGTATTTATTGTCCTTTTTTCTTAAAATAATAAGATAGTGAGAGTAGAGGTGGCAAAATTGGACACCACCCGTGAACCCGATACGACACGATACGATACGAAATAAACAGGTTATGAGTTGAGACTTAATGAGTTCGTGTTATATTTGGGTTGACACGACTAACCCGTTTAATAAATGTGTTGGGTTAATGTTCAACTTATAGAACCCGTTTGACCCACCTGACCCGTTTAATTAAATGATATTTTACTAATATATCCTTCATACCTTAGGTATATAAACTTATTGGTTGTTTTGGTTTACTTTCTTTGACATAATGTGATTGATTTTTTGTGATATTGAGATATACTTTAATTTTGAATGATTATTGGTGATGTAATTATTTGTTAGTTCTGAATTTTATATTAAAAATATTTAGGGTGCATTTGGATACCGCTTTTTTTGCTGAAAACTGAAAACAATAAAAAAATAATTTTTGGTTACTATTCACAAATGAAAAATATTGTTCATTTGCCTTAATGCACTATTCATGTCCCATGAACAGTGCAAGAGGCACTGGTAAAAAAAAAAAAGAAAAAAAAAAAGGCAAAAACGCCAGACGCTAAAACGCAATCAGCTATCCAAACTCATACTTATTTGTTTGTTTTTTTCATAATTTTTTTTTTTCATTTCGATAAAATCTAACAAACAGGACAACACGACTGACCCGTTTAATAAATGAGTCATGTTAGGGTTGAGAAATCTTGACCCGTTTAATAAACATGTCGGGTTAGTGTTGATCCATATAGTCAAATACTTATGAGTTGACATGACACGAACCCAACACATGAACACGAATTGCCACAATAACTCACTTTATAATACATTATACGTCATAGGTTTTACTTTTACATACAACTTAGTAAAATAATATAACTATACAATAAAATAATATAAAAATTGACTCTCACTAATTTCGGCCTCTCTTCCTATCTCTCTCTTAGCCACCTACTAACACCATAGAGTAACTCAATAGCACCACCCACCACCATTGTTGATCAACCAAATTGCACCACCCACCACCCACCACCACTGCCGAGCAATTCAAACCCAAGACCAATACTTAATACCCAAACAAAAGCCAATACCCAAATCCAAACTCAAACCCAAAACCCAAACCACCCATTGCCACTGTAGAGCAACCCAATAGCACCACCCACCACCACCACTGATTAACCAAATCGCACCACCCACCACCACCGTTGAGCAATTCTAACCTAAACCCAATACCTAACTCACTAAACACCTAAACTAAAAATCTCCAAACACCCAAACAAAAGCCAAAGGCACCACCACTACCAACCTGAACAAAACCCAACCATCTCTGTAAACCCACCGTGAACCCATCTCCACCACCACCAGAGTAACCCCCCATTGCCACCACCATGAACCTACAAGTGCACCGATACACATAACAAAAAATCAAAGCAAAAGCAAAACCCAAACCCAATCTAAGAGAGAGAATTAGAGTGAGAGAAAGAGAGAGAATTGGAGTGAGGCTAATCTCCAATCCGTCAACGTCGATCTCTAGTCCACGTCGTCGACATTGATCTAAGAGAGAGACACTGAAACAGAGAGGGGAGAGAGAAAGGAAGATGAGAAATGAGATTGAGAGGAGAGGAGAGGAGTACCGTGTGATTGAAAGAGAGAGAAAGATGAGATCTTTTAATAAAATAATATTTTTTTAGTTTACATCCTCAGCTACAGTAGGTTTTAAATATAAGAACCATCTGTTCATAGGTGCTGAAAATATTTAGCAACCTATACCCCGGATGTGACTGATTGTTGGATTATTGGTTGCTAAAATAGCAACTTGGGGGGGGGGGGGTTCTTACAACCCCAAATGCGAGTGCTCTTAGAGCATTTACATTAGATTGTACACACATTTTGCTAAATTAATCAAAAACTTCTTCTTTTTTTCCTAGGTTATCAAGTGCATTTTCAATACATATACACTAGACTTAATATTCTAGTGCATTCACATTGGGGGTTCTATTTTAGCAAATAAGTTATTTTAACTCTCTAAACACAAAAAACCACACTTTATTCGAGTTGCTAAATCTATATTTTTTCAGTAACATACTATAGTATATTACTATTTATAGCATCTACTGTAGCAATTACTTAAAAATAAAAATCAATTTTTTATTATCTCTCTCTCTCTCTCCTCCAATAAAATATTCACACAAATCTCTCTCATCACTCCATCTCTCTACTCTCACACTTGCTCTTTCTCCTCTCTCTCTCTCTCTCTCTCTCTCTCTCTCTCTCTCCTTTCTAACTCTCTCTCTCTCTCTCTGTGGTTTGTTGTTCTGATCTAGTTTTTGATGGCAGTGGTTCAATGGCGATTGTTTGTGAGTTTGATTTGGATTGTAGGGTCGTGGGTCATGGTGGTTCCAATTTGCAAGGGTCCAATTATCATGAGTTTTGTAAGTCTCGGTGGCTAGTGTTTGTGTTTGTGTTTGTGTTTGTGTTTTTTTTTTTTTTTTTTTTTTTTTTTTTTTTTTTTTTTTTTTTTTTTTTTTTCATGGTGGTGATGCGGTTGTGGGTTTGGGTTATGGTGGCTGGTAGTTATTTTGATGGTTATTTTAATAGGCTTTGCAATGGTGGTTGTTGGGTTGTGTTAACTAGTTATGGTTGTTGTTGTGATGGTTGGTTATGGCAGTCGATGGTTGCTTGAATTTTTGTGGATTTGTTTATCTTATTTTAATGGGTGTTTATATTATTTTAATGGGTGATTTGCTAAAGTAAGAGATGTGATGTAGGATGTATTGTCAAGTAAGGTATTAAAATAGATAAAATAATTTTTTGAGTTTCTAAAAGTTAAAATTTTTAGCACCATGTGAATACTCTTATATCATTTAATTATTTAAATCATTTTCTGTATATTATATTTTTTTTCTCTCTCTAGCCACCCTCTCAACTCTTTTTTAGTGCATCAAGCCATCATGGACGCAATTTCCAAGAACATACCATCAAGCCACCATGGTATGCATCATAATGGTTTGATTTGCTTTGAAAGCTTTGAAGTCTCTAAAGCTCCTATCTGTGACATGAGAGAGATGTGAGAGTAAAGACACTAGGATCGATAAGAGCCAAAAAAAAAATATTTTAAGACTTTTTGATGAATAATATTGTTAATTGTTTTTTGATAGTTTGTTGAGTCTGATGTGGAGTATTTTTTAGTTGGTTATGTATTACCTAAAAGTAGCATTTGTTGAGTATGTTATCTGATGGGACCGACGAACTCTCTTGCCCAGACAACCTCATCAAGCACATTCGTCCACCTTGCCATGACATGGACGAGGGCAAGCAAGTCATTAATAAGAAGTTTCAATGCCTTGGACGGTTACCAATTAGTTGTCAGACTATTGGAAGCTCATCAAAACCTGTATTAATAAGCCTTGAGGCGTTATGAAAAGAGCACTAAAGCCACAATTAAGGGCCCAACGGCTAGAAACTATGAAGTTATATATACACACTCATCAGAACCAGACAAGGTACATAGATACACACCCAAGAATTTACTAGTGCACATAACTCTGATATTCCAAGTTTTCTTACTTCCTAAAATGGTTTCTATACACTGACTTTATCATCAGGGGCTCTGTGGCAGGCACCACACCGGTAACCACCTAAAGAAAGTCTTCCACTTCACTTGCAGGTACAACGACGAGGTCCCTACTTCATCTGGACGAACCTACATTACTGGCAATTCTCGCATCATCAGTTTGTCGCCATTTGTGGGGACAACATTTTTGCACTTAGGCTTGAGAGTGTAGTTCCACTCAAATTCCCAAGTTCAGATGAAGTCCAACCAAGATTCAGCAGCATTGGCTCTACAAATCCAGGCACTTACAGCTAGTGTGGAAGAGCTTACTAGGCAGAACTAGGAGATGAGGTTGCGACTTCAACAAGAAGACAATCGTTCTGGGACCAACCGGGACGACGAGGGAGACATCCAAAGAAAAAGTGACCGCTGGCAAGCAGCTACTTCAGACGGACTGAGCTCGAACCTTCTTCGGGAAATGAGAAAGGAGATAGACGAGCTAAGAAGCGCCATTAAGGGAAAAACAGCTCGAAGCCTGGATAGAGTGGTCAGGACGACAGATTCACCTTTCATGACAGCAGTCCTGGAATGCCAAGTGCCGTCGAAATTTCGCTTGCCTCAACTCGAACCATTCAACGGATTGAAAGACCTTCTGGATCACCTCAACACTTTTAAGACGACTCTAGGCCTTCAGCAACCTCTGGATGAAATACTGTGCTGTTCTTTCCCCACCACTCTTAAAGGGGCTGCGAGGGAGTGGTTCACGAAGTTATCAACATCGTCCATCGATAGCTTTGAGTAGTTAGGCAATTCCGTCTTACGCCACTTCTTCGGGGACAACGCTAGAGGAGGCCAGCAGACCACTTACTCACCATCAAGCAAGGAGAAAATGAAATCCTGAGGTCATACGTGAAGCATTTCACTCAATAAACTTTAGAGATTGACGAAGCTGATGACAAGGTGCAGTTAAAGCTGATGACAAGGTGCAGTTAACAACCTTTAAAGCTGGATTGAAGTCTAGGAAGTTCGTGGTCTCACTCGTGAAGAATCCCCCAAAGATAATGGCAGAGATGCTCCTAAATGCGTAGAAGTACATGAATGTCGAAGATGCCCTAGTGGCGATAAAAGATGTGGAGAAGTCCAATGAGAGGGAAAGAAAGGAAGACGGTCGGAGAGGATGAAAAATGGAGCGCACAGATCGTCAGAATGTTGACAGGAACAAACGGAAAGACTATTAAACTTCTCGGACGGTAAAATTCACTCCTTTAGTTATGCCTGTTAATAAAATTTTGGCGCAGATTAAAGATGAGCACTACCTCAAATGGCTAAGGCCATTACACCCGGCACCTAATGTGCATGACAAAAAGAAATATAACCGTTTCCACAAGGATTAGGGCCACTACACAGAAGATTGTAGGGACCTGAAGGAGCAGATAGAGGAACTTATACGAAAAGGGAAGTTGTAGAGATTTGTAAAGAGATCCAGAGACAACAACAAAGACAAACACAAAGCCTCACCCAGTGACGAGATCACGCATCACATCATCCACAAAGCTCGATCGGGGAGATCAAGACGATCGCAAGAGGACTATCCACAGAAGGATCATTCAGACCCTCAAGAAATCACACCAGAGGCAGGTGAACAGCATCCACAGGATACCATCCTTGAAGTAGAAACGGACGGACAAGGACATGTTTTTCTCGGAAGAAGACACCAGAAGAGTGAAGCAGCCACATGATGACCCCCTGGTTAAAATGCTCATGATAGAGGGGTTCAATACAAGAAGAATCCTCGTAGATAATAGTCGCTCTGCAGACATCATCTACCTCTCTACTTTTCAATAGCCAAAGTTGGATCCAAGTAGGTTGAGTCCTTTCGAGTCCCCTCTCGGTAGCTTTAGTGGGGACAGAGTGTATCCCAAAGACATAGTGACACTGACGGTCATAGTGGGATCATATCCACGACAATTGACTCGTCAGTTGGACTTCTTGGTGGTAGATTGTCCTTTTTCATACAACGTGATCATTGGGAGGTCTATACTCAATCGTTGGAGGGCAACCACGTCCACCTATTACTTGAAGGTAAAATTCCCAACAGAAAATGGTGTAGGTGAAGTAAAAGGAGATCAAGTACTGGCTAGGGAATGCTACCAAGCAGTGTTAGCCATGAAGGAAAACCATACATGGATGATAGAAGAGAAAGAAGAAGAAAAGGTGGAAGCCCTAGAAATTGTAGAGTTGGTAGATGGAGAACCAACGAAGACTACAAGAGTAGGGACGACAATGAGTACAGAAATGAAGAAGAAGTTAATCCAATCCCTCAAAGAGAACTTGGATATCTTCGCATGGAGCCACGAGGACATGCCAAGCATATCCATAGAAATTATCAAACACAAGCTGAATGTGGATCCTGAGAAAAAGCCCGTTCAGCAAAGATGACGAGCCTTTCCTCCAGAACGAAACCAGGCAGTCACAGACGAGGTCAACAAACTCCTGATGGCAGCCTTCATCAGAGAGGACTATTACCCGAACTGGCTCGCCAACGTCGTCCGGGTAAAGAAGGCAAATGGGAAATGGAGCATGTGTGTAGATTTCACAGACCTAAACAAAACTTGCCCAAAAGACAGCTTTCCCCTGCTAAGAATAGATCAGCTGGTGGATTCCACAGCCGGACACAAGCTCTTGACTTTCTTGGACGCATTCTGGGGTACAATTAGATAAAAATGGCTAAAGAAGGCTAAGAGAAAACTGCCTTCATCACAAGCTAAAGGTTGTACTGCTACAAGGTGATACCCTTCGGACTGAAAAACACAGGAGCAACCTACTAGAGGTTAGTAAACAAAATGTTCAGTAAACAGATAGGGAGGAACATGGAGGTGTATGTGGATGACATGCTCTTCAAGAGCAAAGAGGAATCTGGTCATTTGGACGACCTCCACAAGATGTTCACAACTCTTAGGCAATATCAAATGAAGTTGAACCCTAGCAAGTGCGCTTTTGGAGTGGCGTCAAGAAAGTTCTTAGGATTCATGGTGTCCCAACGAGGGATAGAAGCAAACTCAGAGAAGGTACAAGCCATACTAGACATGACGTCGCCCAAGAGCGTGAAGAAAGTCCAGAAGCTCATAGGAAGGATAGTAGCACTCAACAGGTTGGTCTCTAAAGCAATGGACAAATGCTTGCCCTTCTTTAAGACACTGAAGTAGGCCTTCGCCTAGATCGACGAATGTGAGAAAGCTTTCCAGGAACTCAAACACTACCTGAGCAATCCACCTCTCCTGAGTCCGTCCAAGGAGGGAGAAAACCTGTATTTATATTTGGCAATGTCAGCTACAACTGTGAACGTAACCTTGATTTGGGAAAACGACAAGACATAGCTCCCAGTTTACTATGTCAGTCAAGCCTTCCAAGAGGCAGAAGCTAAGTACCCACAGATCGAGAAGATTACATTCGTATTGATTGTAGCCTCACGCAAGTTGCGTCCCTACTTCCAGGCGAACCCCATCTTGGTAATAACGGACCAACCTATTAAGAAGTCTATGAATAATCCCGAGGCTGCAGGAAGGATGGTCTAGTGGGCAATCGAACTTAACTAGTTCGACATTGAGTACCACCCCAGGACAGCTATTAAGTCGTAGGCATTAGCAGAATTTATCACCAAATTCACCATCCCAGATGAGGATGAGGCACTTGACAAAGCAGAAAGATGGACAGTTCAAACTTACGGTTCATTAGCCCGAAAAAGGGGCAGAGTAGGGGTCGTTATCATTACCCCAGAGGGGGAGAGGCTTAAATACCGGGTTCAGCTAAAGTTCCTAGCCACCAACAATGAAGCTGAGTATGAAGGAATATTGATGGGGCTAAAGGTCGAGAAGGCACTAGGAGCCAAAAACTTGATCCTCTAGAGTGATTCAAAGCTGGTAGTGGGGCAGATAAAAGAGGGATATGAAGCAAAGGAGGAAAGAATACAAAAATACCTCAAGCTGACGAAGCATTTAGCACAGGAATTTGATCAGGTGGAATTCAGACAGATCCCCAAGAGCCAAAATATAGTGGCAGACGAGCTCGCGAAGCAGGCGTCGTTAGAAATAGGACTAACGAGTATGGATTTAAAGTTGGAGGTCCAAAAATGCCTCAACATTGAAGAAGTCTCCACCTTCGCAATCTAGAGTGCAAGCAGTTGGATGACCCCAATCCTGTCCTTCCTCTAGGACGGACGACTTCCACAGGACGTCGAGGAGGCCAGAAGAGTCAGGAAAAGAGCAGCTAGGTTCATGATCTTGAATGACGCCCTGTATAAGAGGGGCTTCTCCATGCCCTACCTGAAGTGCGACGACGAGGAAGAGGCCAAATACATTCTAGAAGAAATCCATGAAGGAATTTGTAGCGACCATGCAGGCCCAAGATCCTTGGTAGGTAAAGTTATCAGAACAGGTTACTTCTGGCCTACTTTGTAGATGGATGCAAGGGAGTTTGTCAAGAAATGTGACAAATGCCAAAGGTTTGGGAATGTTCAGTGCCTCCCAACAGAGAGACTGACACCGATAGCCTCCCCATGGTTGTTTGCACAATGGGGGATTGACCTCGTTGGCCCATTACCCCAAGGTAAAAGACAGGCAAAATTTTTGGTGTTCGCTATTGACTATTTCACAAAATAGGTTGAAGTAGAAGTATTATCAACCATCATGGAGGCAAAGATCTAGAACTTTGTATGGAAGAACATAATTTGCAGGTTCGAGATACCACAGATGATCGTATTGGACAATGGGCGAAAGTTCGACAGTCAAGGCTTCAGGGACTTTTGTTCAGGCCTAAGGATCAAGAATCAATTCTCTTCCCCAGGACGCCTATAAGTGGACGGACAGATGGAAGTGACGAATTGGATACTGCTCAAGATCATCAAAGCTCAGTTGGACGATGCTAAGGGCACCTGGCCAGAGGAATTATCCAATGTCTTGTGGGCATACAGGACTACAACAAGAACCCCAACAGGAGAAACCCCTTTCAAACTCACCTATGGCATTGAGGCAATACTCCTGGTCGAAGTCATCAACGTCAAACGAAAGGTCTTCCACAAAGCTAACAATGATGATCAGTTGAAGGTCAATCTGGATTGTTTGGACGAAGTTAGAGAAGGAGCTTCTCACAGGATGGTGAAGTATTAGCAAAAGATGGCCGAGTACTACAACAAGAGACTGAAGCTCAGAAGACTCGACATAGAGGACCTCATCCTACGCAAGGTCACCTTGGCAACCAAAGATCCGACCTAAGGGAAACTTGGGCCAACCTTGGAAGGACCCTATAGGGTCACTCTTTACTCTAGACAAGGTAGCTATCACCTGGAGACCTTAGATGGGAAGAAGCTACCCTGACCATGGAACATAGAGCATTTGAAGAAGTACCATCAATAGATGTAACAAATAATTGTACTCGTATTTGAAAGCAATAAAAGAATTATTTAGCCAATGGTCCAATGTAATGCAAACAAACCTAGAAGCCTAAAACCCGAAAATTGGCTAAGTAATAATATTCCGCCTTCACGGATGTAAGTTACTGACGAAACCAAATGACAAGATCCCTTAAATGGGTGTAAGTCACTGAAAATTGGTTAAGTAACAAAATTCCGCCTAGACTGATGTAAGTTACTGACGAAACTAAAAGATAAGATCCCTTAAATGGGTGACTTATTGGCTAAGTAACAAGATTCTGCTTAGACGGGTGTAAGTTACTGACGAAGCCAAATTACAAGATCCCTTAAATGGGTGTAAGTCACCAAAAATTGGTTAAGTAACAAGAATCCGCCTAGACGGATGTAAGTTACTGACAATTCCTAAATAGGCATAGGTCGCCTAAAAATTGGCTAAGTGATGAAAGTCCGTCTGGACGGACAAAACTCACTAAAATTGAACAAGCCCCCCATAAACGAGGAGGATTTTGACGAAAACACAAGTCACATACGGGCAAGATAAAGAACAAATCAATGAAAGCATAGAGACAAACGGTAAGTATAAATACATTCTGCCTGAAGAAAAAGCCCAAAAAACACTGGGCAAGAAACATGGTTCTGGAATTAGAATGGAAACATTGTTCTGAAACTGGAATAAAAAGCCCCAAAACACACTGGACACCTAAAAGAAAAACTAACAAAACACGAAACATATACTCAGAAGTGATAAACAGGTTCAAGCAGTAGCCTCATCGTCACCAACAGAAGGGGGCACTGGAGCATCTCCTGGACCATCACCAACAGGAGCAGCAGTAGTAGACTGAGAAGCCTCGTCCACCACCATCTCTTGGTTTACCTCCTCCAGGTCCAAGTTCTCCAGGTTCACTCCGGAGGGATGCTTGACTAAGTATCAATGAAGGAGCTCAAAGCCCTTGTAGTACCAACTAAAGAGCATAGTGTTGTACTCCTCAGTTTGCTGGAAAGTCTCAATGGACTTGGCAGCAACGATCTTTATCTTCTTCTTCGCAGCCTGGAGTTGCTCATCCTTCTCTAGAGTCAACTGCCTCTTAGCTCTGAGGTCGTCCCCTAAAACCTTAACCTTTTCCTTGATGGTATTGGACTCGTCCATAGCAAAAATGAGGTCCTTCTTCAGTTTAGAGTTCTTTACCTCCAAAGCCTCCCCCTGGACACTGCTAACGCAACCTTTGCCTCATGGCTCAGGTACTCCAAAGTAATATGAATGCTCTCCCCCAATACCTGAAAAGAAAACCCAACTTTCAGAACAATACAAAAAGAAGAAAAAGGAAAGGGTGAAATCGCACAAGTACACTACCTGGATGAGTTTGTGGATATGATGAGCCACAACCTCATTAGAGGACATGCCAGAGAAGACCCTAAGCTCCTCAGCAGTGAAAGCATCTTACGCCCTTGCTAGTATAGGGCCAGAATTGTCCCAAACGTTGGACGAGCGGGAATCAGCCTTATCTGTCCCCTTGTTGGCCACGTGCTGCTTCTTCCAGAGTGTAGTAATCTCTTTAACAGAGGTAGCCGAGGAAGCTGTCCTCGATGTTTCAGTGATAGGAGTAGCTAGAGTGACGGAGACCCCCTTCTCCACAACACACACCACCCTCTTCTTGAGATTGGAAAGGGGCTTGTTCTTCTTGGCCCTCATTTTTGCATACATCCCCTGGTCAAATTTCGTCGTCATCTCTGCAAAAGGAAAACACTTGTTAAAAAAATAAAAATAAAAAAAAGGGAAAAAGAGAGAAAGGGAGAGATAATGACGAGCTAAATAAGTACTTACTCTTCTTCTCCTCAATCTATATGGTGTGCAGGACATAGGCGGAAGGCTCAGGACCAAGGCAGTGTAGAGCTTAAGTACGGGGATTGACCAGATCGTCGAAGTCGTCAATTGTTTTCGCGTACTCAATAGCTGCATCGACGCGTTGCCAATACCTGCTCTTGAGTTTTGGCCGTCTCTTAACTACACAAGAGACAACAAACAGGAGAGTTAGCGACAACATAATGTATACAAAAGAACAAAGGACAAAGGCCTGGCAGAAAAGATGACGCATCTAGACTTGGGGTTCTCCACTGACGGAGCAACCTAGGGAGATCATCCCAAACTTCATCAGAAGGAGTCTCCCACTCATCCCAGACACAAAAAAGAATCGGGATTTCTAATATCTGAATGATGAGGGCAGGTCCCTGACAATCCTCGCCTTCCTCACCCAAGGCACTAGTTCATAGTACCCATATTCCTTGGACTCCTTTAAATGGTACAAGTAAGTAAACTCGTCCACCTTGATCATATCTCCTTCAGTGGTAGCCAACCATATCTCTATACAGCTGATCACTATCCTCCACAAGTTTGGAATAAGTTGCCTGGGAGCGATGTTGAAATGACCTAAAAGCTCCATGATGATGGGGTGGACGGGGAATCTAAGCCCGCACAGGAAAGCAACCTCGTAGAAGTACACCTCCCCAGGAGAAAAGTGACAAGCTCGTTCTCCCTCGTGAGGAAGACGAACCCTAACCTTCTTGGGTAGTTGGAACCTATCCTTAAACCTGGAGAGCGTTTCAGCGTCCAGGCCACACACCTCCCCGAGGGCGTGGAAAGCCCTAATCTCCCGTGGGCCAGAAGCCGCGGTGTCCTCCTCCGCCTCCACAGGATCGTCGCTAGATGACAACTTTGTCTCGAGCTCACTAAATCTCACCTCCGACATCACTCTTCACTTACCTGCTAAATCCTCAAACCAATCAACTGACTGACGAAGTAAGGGGAACAAATCAACCAACACTACGCTTAGGCTACTACCCTAAAAAACAAAGCCTTCAACTAAAGGGGAAAAGGTATGGGAAACACCTAAAGAAGCCCCCAAACCCGCAAAAAGGAATGAAATAGAGGGACAAACTATCCTAACTTTAGAGCTACTAACCATGGAACCCCAGAAAATAAGGAAAGAGGGACAAAATCCTAAAAACCCAAAACAGAAAAGAAAATCAGAAACCAGTACAATTTATCTATACTACAAAGGGTAAAGGAGGAAGGAAAAAAGACATAACTCAAAGAAAGCAACCACAGAAAGGAAAAGCTCAAGAAAATCACTGGGCGGAATAGCTCAAAGAAGCACAGAGTAATAATGGCAAAAGAGTGGGAAAAGTGAAGGGGAAAGAGAAAGAAATGAAGTTTAAAAACTAGGCTCAAAAAATTGAGAACTAGTTGGAAACCCGAGAGTCACACAAGTGGGGCATTAACTCCACCAGTCAGAGCACACCACGTGGCCACGATGTGTACGGCGCTGCCACTACACATTAAATGTAGAACGAGATCCCAAGAGCCATGTTTGGGCAGAAAACCTTTCACCTTCTGGTGGTCGTCATGACACACAATGACAACCACAGAACCTGGGGGGGCAGCTGATGGGATCGACGAATTCTCTTGCCCAGACAATCTCATCAAGCACATTCGTCCACCTTGCCACGACTTGGATGAGGGAGGGCGAGTCATTAATAAGAAGTTTCAATGCCTCGGACAATTACCAATTAGTTGTCAAACCGTTGGAAGCTCATCAAAACTCACATTAATAAGCCTTGAAGCATTACGAAAAGAGCACTAAAGCCACAATTAAGGCCCCAATGGCTAGAAACTATGAAGCTATATATACATGCTCATCAAAACCAGACAAGGTACATGGACACAAACCCAAGAATTTACTATTGCATGTAACTCTAATATTCCAAGTTTTCTTACTTCCTAAAAAAGTTTCTATACGCTTACTTTATCATCGGAGGCTCTGTGGCAGGCACCACACCGGTGACCACCTAAGGAAAGTCAGCCACCTCACTTACAGGTACAGCGATGAGGTCCCTACTTCATCTGGACGAACCTACATTACTGACGATTCTCGTATCATCATTATCAATGCTCTTTCAATAAT
Source organism: Quercus lobata (assembly GCF_001633185.2). Classification (NCBI taxonomy): domain Eukaryota; kingdom Viridiplantae; phylum Streptophyta; class Magnoliopsida; order Fagales; family Fagaceae; genus Quercus; species Quercus lobata. The sequence continues at coordinate 17,144,274 of NC_044913.1, read as the reverse complement.
GGAGAGGGAAGATTCAAACCCTGGTCCTCAATAACTAAACTTAAAAGAGAGCATGACATGGCCTTGAGTTACAAAGTTTAACCATGGTTCAAACTATTTTTTCATTTGTACTTGTCTTTTAATTAGTTTAACTTATTAAGTTTTTTAAAGACAAACAATAAATTTAACATCAAATTCTGTTTGCAACCAAAAAAAAAAAAATTTAATTAATTTCTAGACATATTAATAAAGAGCAATAATCAGGATACAAATTTTTTATATTCAAATCTTATCGTATCTATTAAAAAAAATCTATCTCTATTACATTAAATAAACACAAGACTTTGTAAACTCATTAACCCATAGACTCACTCCCGTGAGTCTCTGTCTGGTAATGAGTCCCTGTCACTCACTCTCTCTGTATATATAAATAAGGGGGAAAAACCCCTCTTTATATGCCATGGCTTTTATGAATCTTTGATGGCAGTGGACCATGCTCTTTAATCGTTGACAATGACTTGATTAAGAATAATGGGCTTAGTTTAGTCTAGCACTTTTTCTTTTCTTCTGCCAAACTGCAACATTAGGTTACACATATGATATACCCTCTTTAATTTAGTCAATTTTGTTAACTGGGAATTAACTTAAACTTGCCAACAAAGATTTTCCTTGATCTCTCGCTCCACCCTCCCTTAAAAGTTACCATGACTTTTGAGTGGAGTTGTGGTGTACTTTTATGGTAGAACCCCTTTTCCTCTCCCTTGTGTGTGTATGTGTTTGTTTCTCAAAAAAAAAAAAAAAAAAAAAAGATTTTCCTTGTTCTAAATAAGCCTAACTAAGAGTTCCTCATGACCCTAAAGTTTAATTTATGTATTAATGTATATTACTTTTGTTATAAAGTATATGGAAGCATTACTTATGTCACTAATTTGGTAGAATGTGTCAATAATACAAATCATTTGTACCACATTTTATATTTCACTTTATGTTTCACCAATCACAATTTGTCATAAGTTTATTTTTTTCCATCTTAAATTTTGGCTATTTTATAAGGAAAGTTAAACAAACACATGGCAAATTGTGATTGGTGGAATATAAAGTAGAATATAAAAAATGGTATAGATGATTTATATTTGTAAGTTTACGCTACAAAAATATACCAAATTTGGTTTCAGCATCGTGGAGAGACCAAGTGAGCTCGAGGATAAATCTCGATTTCAAGAATATGTTCGATCGTGTAACTCCAGTTTGACATTCTTGCAGGCTCATGACGTAGTGGTGTTTCTATGAGTTTGCAATGGCTCAAGATAATTAAATTCCTTACACGAATTCATAATTTGTTTGCAATGTTGCTATTGCCTCGTAGTTGAATGGAAATATATTGCCTTCCTATAAGCCACGGCCCACCTTCAAGACTTTATTGATGGAAGTGCAATCTTAACCATGCAAAAGCCAAAACCAACATCAATAATTTGAAATTTACATGATGTCTTCCATATACTTGTCAATCTTGACTGTATAGCTTTATAATCCAGTCTTACCTACCAGCTTGATGGTGACACTCGAATTTTATGGGACTAAATTGAAATGGAAGTTCATCTTCTCGTTTGGAAAACACATGCATCTCATACATGAAATATGTAGCAGAATTAAAACAAGATCTACTCCAAATGATGTACAAACACATCTTCTCCAGAATCTAAAATTAGGGTTTTAGAAGAAACATACCTTGATGCATTAAAATATATATATATATATATTTTTTTTTTGAATTTCTCTTAAAAAATTCCAACAACTTGATTTTCTTGAAACGTTCTTGATCTTCACCTCAACGACTATTATATTGGCTACGCTAAGAGAGTGGGCTCTTTTTGTTGAGAATCTAAACCCTACTTGTGTAGAACAACTCCATTCGACTCCCCCTTCCTCCCCCTCTATCCAAACTAACTGTTAAGATTTTTCTCAACTATTTACTCTTATATGCATGTGTCTCTTGATGGGCTTAGCAAGGGTCAAAGCTGGCCAGCACAATAAGGGCTTTATCAAAGCTTGAGGTGGCACCAGAAGAGAAAAATAAAACCCTAACTCCAATGAGCCTTAGACCTCTTGTTATCTTATAACAAACCCAAAGTTACTATTAACCATATATATTCCATCGTACTTGTTGCACTATTGATTAATATTTACTTAATTAAGATATCCCTTGACTACCTTAGATTGTATTTAACCCCTCTATGAAATCACCCACAGTGAAATAAAGTCATAAATTACCATCACTCTATTCATACTACATCTTAAGTTCTTGAGTCCCCAATTTAGTCTCTTGATTATTCTTATATTCATTTCATGAAATATAAACTTTGGCAACTTCTTACTATAGTGGTTGGGCACACATACTCAGAATAATCAATTCCTATTAAATCTATCTCAAATAGATGTTTTGTATCTCTTATTGAAATTATAGATTCCTTCTTAAGCAATATTGTTCCCACAACACTACATGTGATTATCCAACATGCTGAAGTATTGATCATACAAGATCCCACTTCAACAAAAATCAAAGCAAATTAAACTTTATGTTTGAGATCACCATCCCCTCAAGACGAATTAAGAGTTGATGCATATAGTAATTATATGAATATTTGTTCTGTAAAGTTGTGATTTACAATTATATTTTTGTTGGCTTTAATTCCGTGTCAAATTTGATTGTATTTGTTCAATCTTTTCCCTATATGTTTGTGGGATTTAATGTAAGAGTTGAGTGTGAGAGTTTGGTGAAGAATTGTGAAGACAGTGAAGTTCGTGATTGGCTCGCGACTAGCTCGCGACTAGACAACCCACAAAAGGCCATGTGAGATGCATATGCTGGAATCTGAACAGTCCTTAAGTCAGGCTGGATTTCACGAGTCACTTTGCAACTTGAGGAAGTCACAAGTGACCTGTGAAACTCTCTACTTGAAACTTTTTAAAGTGTGCTTTTCTCATTTCTTTACCCGCAATATATAAGTCCACGTTACCCACGAAATTGTAAGGAGACTTTTAGAGAGAAAACCCTAGCAAAACACTTGAGAGTTAGAAGATTGTAAACCCACAATCATCTACACAAATTCTCTTAGTTTTCCTTTAATCCTATCTCTCTAATTACAAATCCTTGAGAGGCCCTTAGCCCAAACACTTACCTCACCCAATCCTAGAGTTCTAAGAAGTTTGGTGCATGTGGGAAGCATTGGAAGAAGCTATTGATTGGCGGATGCAATTTGGAGCTAATTGTAGGATCCGGATAACTAGTGAAGACATATATCAATGAAGCTCGTTGGTAGCTAGAACTTGGAAGGTTCAAGTACTTTGGGTAGATTAGACTTGTAGGGTCTTATTGATATCCTTGTACTCCAACTTTATTCACTAGTGGATCGATTCGGTTTGGAGGGTCGTGGAGAGGTTTTTCGCTAAGTACTTCAGTTTCCTCTTCGATAACACATCCCAGTGTTATCTTATGTTTGCATCTTGCTTCCCTTCTCTTTAAACTTTACATTTATTGTTTATTGTACATGCTTATACTTTAGAGAGTTGTTCCGGTTTCATTGCGTTACACTTACTCTTATTCCGCACTTAGTTAAGTAGGGCAAAAGCAATCTTGCCATAAATTTTAATTTGGGAGTCTAAACAAGTAATAGTGTTTTCACACTATTGGAGCTTTCATGTTCAAATGACAATAGTTAATAGAATATTATCCCACAACGGTCCAATTCAATGTATTCCAAATACGTCAACATATTAAAAAGAAGTCTTCACTTCTATAACCAAGACAGATCATCATAATTGATATGTTATAGTCTTCAGTCTTGTCAAATGAAATATCTAATTTCATCATCCACTATGAACTAAAATTTATGACTTACAAGGAATTGTGATTTAAATCTTTTGTATACAAATCTCATTTCCATACCTAAATAACATACAATGATGTATCTTATGGATCACGACACATAATATCCAATGTTCATACACATACAATCTCAGAAAATAAAATAAATAAATAAATAAACTTTTATTCATAAGATAAAGTCCTACAATGATTTTAGGACATTAATCCTAACACTTCGTCCATACTTGAATCTATTCCTGCCAGCAGCAATAAGTTTCATACTCAGAATTTATAGTTACTTGAGTTGTATCCTTCTTTTGTATTGTTATAGATGGAGGATGATAATCCAACTTTGCAATCTCACTCATGATGGAATTGATGACTGCTGAAGCGTACGACTTGTTCATAAAAGTATCCCATTAGTGAACAATTTTCTAATGATATAGGTTTGAAGGAAGATGCATGAAGCCATGAAGGCACTGTGTTTTCACTAATGGACCTATCATTTTGAATATGGATATATAACTTTGTTATAGTCTTGTTTAATGAAGTTTTCTTCAAAGCAATGACTCTCGCTTGAACACGAGATCAAAGGCTAGCTACTCTTAGTTCAATAACACACTTAGTCATCAGTGTGCTTAATCTTGTCTACTCTAGGCCATGAGTTTATAATAAAGCACATAAAGGTTTTGCTTTTATGTCACGTGTAACCTTAACAATTATGTTATGTGTCACAGTCACTTAAAAGGAAATGTTATGAGATTGAAAGGTTTAGAAGAAAAAATTATAAGAAGCTAAAAATATAATTTTTCTTGAGAGTTGTTATACTTTGGAGGAAAAAACTACTTTCTTGCTTATGATACTTGTGGCATCAAATGATTCAAATGTCACTTGTCACTTGGAAAAAAAAAAAAGCATGGTTATCAAGAAGTTAAAAACTCCCTTGTCTTATATTATTTGGAAATTAATAACTTCTTCTTTTGTCTATAAAAAGTAAAGGACTGCCCATGAAGAAGGGTTCAAACTTTCAAAGAACAAGTCATTAAATTATCATTTCTTTATCTTAGGATTATCTCTTATGAGTAGATATAACTTAACCTTTTAGGAGTGGGTGTAACTTACATTTCCCTTACTCGTTTGTATTGAATATTTTGATGGAGAGTGACTACTCTCATGGTATTCTAAGTTGGTAATTGCTTTAATCTTCTTTTATTATTACAAATAAAGGCTTGAAATTAATTTATATTTATTGACTTGTATTTTTTTTCTTATTTTATATTCAAAGTTCCTTTAATTGAACCAGTACCGGATTGACTAAAGTCTAAACTCTAAAGAGCACCAATTTGGCCTTTGGGAATTTTTCTTTGGTGGGTTTTAGAAAGTCTTCTAATTCAATTGGTTGTCATCTCTTGATATTTCTAACGGATATATTCAAGGTTCAATCATCATTCCCCAACTATCAAATTATCCAAAAAAAAAAGTGGGTTAAAACATAGCCTCCGTTGAAAGTAACCATAATTTAGTTCTCAAGTAGCAACCATAGTTTAAGCAAATATCAAAATTTTCCCACTTCTCCTCCAAGTTGATTTAATCTAATTATCTCACCTCTTCACCTTTGACTCAGCAGAATGACCAAGGTCTAAATATAAAATCTTTTTTTGTTTAATAATCTTCAACATAATTAAGTACTGATGTGAACCTTTACTTTGGTACGATATATATGTGCAATGAAATGCAAGATAAAGATGCAATATGAGTATTATATACACATTTTATATGATTTTGTTTGCCTTTCTTTAAAGAACTTTCCAATATGTATATCATAATTCACAAAAACATGTTTCACAAATAAGGTTTTGGCTAAGTGCCCCTTGAAAGTGGAAACAATGTGCAAAAACCCTGTTCTGCAAGCAATGTGTTGATAAAGCTTCCATAAGAAACAAAAGAGACAAAAGGAGAGCAAGATAAATTAATAAATAAACAAGTGTACATTACATTTGGGTTCTTGCCACATCATCATCTCCATACATTTTTCAAATGTAGGACCCACCAATTTTTTTAATTTACTTTTTAGAAAGACCCAAGAGACCATGACACGTGTCCAAGTGGGAAACACGTGTAGACAATCTGCTATTTTTTACATTTTTTATTTTCTCTTTCCTTGCCAAACTATTCTCCCTCGTGATGACACATGTCCTATCCACTATAAATTATTTATGCTTAGAAAATTACAATTGGTACACGTGGGGATAAAAAGTTTTCCAACATTATCTTTTGGAGCTTTCGGTGTAAACAGGTCAACTGGGCTTTATTTTTTATTTTAATTTAATCACCTAACTTTTTTCTTTTTTTTTTTTCTTTTTTTTTTCTTTTTTTTTTTTTTTTTTTTTTTTTTTTTTTTGAGAAAGTTTTTTTGAGGAAGTTAATCACTTAACTTTGAAGCTAGAAATTTAATATGAGTAAACACTTCCAATTCAGAAAGTTATTTTGCTATGTAAGCTTCTTTGTTAAATGCAGGACGGTCGCGTGGGCGGTTTAATGTATTAAAATACATGCTTATGTTTATAAAGTTGGAAACTGCCAAATTCTGATTTGGACAGGTTAAAGTTAAACAAATGGATTAGGATGAATTTTGGCCAAAATTTTTTAGAATAAGTATATAAGGTAGACGGCTATCAAAAATGTTTAAAAGTAGATTTAAGTTAACTCAATTGATAGAGTTTCTGGTAGTTATATAAGAGATCTAAGGTTTAATCTTGGCTTACACCAAAAACTTATTAGTGTCTTAATCTGATGATAAAGAACTATCATCAGAAGCGGATGTCATATGTTAAAATTCTTTAAAAAAAAAAAGATGTTTGAAGGTATCTAGCTAAGAACTATACATACACCCAATCTATGTAAGAATAAAGATTTCCCCCACCCAAAGGAAAAAAAGTACACCCAATCTAAGTTAGAATAAAGATTTCCCAACAAAAAGGAGAAAAGGGTTAGAATAATGCTTCGAATTTTTGTATTCGGAATACATTAAATATCATCAGAAGTGGACGCTATAGATTGAAATTCTTTTTTTTTTAAAGAAAAAGAAGATGTTTGAAGGTATCTAGCTAAGAACTATACATACACCCAATCTATGTAAGAATAAAGATTTCCCCCACCCAAAGGAAAAAAAAAATACACCCAATCTAAGTTAGAATAAAGATTTCCCAACGAAAAGGAGAAAAGAGTTAGGATAATGATTTGGATTTTTGTATTTGGAATACATTAAATAAGATCGATGAAATGTACTTTTTTGGCAAATTATACGGTAGGTTTTGAAGCCCAAGTTAACAGATAAAGAAAAGTAGAAGATCATTTGTTTTTGAGATAATAAGTCTTGTTTCATTTACATGGATAATTTGAGGGCCCAATCATTCATAAACAAGAGCAACAAGTCATAAAAGTTACATTCAAACCAATTTAAATCATACCCAAAGCCCATGGACAATTTTGGTGGTTTGATTAGTGGGGGAGTAATTTTTTTGATTGGCTTACATGCTCTTGATCAATGTGTTAGTTTGGGGCACATGAACTAAGGGGTTGACTCTATTCATCCAAATATTAATTTTAGTGAATTTAGTTAGATTTAAGATGCTATGGCTGCGCTAGTAGCATCAGTCTGAGCTACCGCATAGCCCTTTCATTTGAAGTTGAGGTGACTTGCCACAGTAGAGTTCTTATCCAATATCATTGTAGTTTGCCCAGCATTTCAAATGTTAAAACTCTTTTAAGTTAAAGATCTTTATCACAAAAACCCTACAGCTAAAATTTTAAAGCTAAAAATCTACTTCCTCAATATCAAACATACCTTATATCCAAACTTCTCTTAGAAAATAAAATTATAATTAAAACCGTTCACATATTTTATTTTGTCCAAGCTTAATCTAATCTCCTCTCTGATAAAAATTTAAAAAAAAAAAAAAAAAAAAAAAATCTAATTTCCTCAAAAAGTTGGCTTGAGTATAGTTATTACTTATTAAGACCAAATCACTGTTAATGAGACCTTTTGAAAAGATTTTTGTATTTGATAAGAGGCTTGCCTTTGGGAGAAAAGAAAAAATAAAAAGAAAGAAGATTAAGAGGCTTGCCATTGAAAACAAGAAAAGAAAAAAGAAGGCAGTTATTTTATTATTATACAATTATACGAATATGCATATACCGTAATTAATCGTAGTTTATTTATATGTAATGGCTAATGATTATCACACTGCGGAATGGTTATGCGGTTTTCCCAAATTGAAATTTCATGTATTTCGGCCTTGGCCCAATACTTGAAGCCTAGTATAGTGCAGGGACCTAGAAGAGCCCAGTAAATCATTAGGCCCAACCATCATAACACACCAGCTCTTCATCCATATAGCCAGACTCCAGTGACGACCCAAAAAACACAAAGTCCTACATTCCATTTTTGTCTGTGTTGGCTACATTGCTAATTTGCGACTTTAAAATAGTTTTTAAAATTAATTTTATAATTCATTAGTTACGATGGAAGAGAGAGATTTGAATCCTCCAAAAGCTAGCTTCAGAAGCGGAGGGAGGGGAGCTAAGAGAGGCCATGACACCCTTAACTTTTCAAAAATCCTTATTCTCTTGTATTTTTGGTAAATAAAAAATAAAAAATTGGATATAAATTTAAAAATGACCCCCTAGATTTTTAATAAAAAGATGTAATGCATTTATATAGTTGACGAATGCATTTTTTGTTCTCTCTAATTACTCTTATGTCATACATAGTTCATTAAATTAAAGTTTATTTTCTTTTTATCATACGAAATTTAATTATGTTTTATTTTTATTAAATTGACTTGTATATTTTTAGACATTTCAAAACTTAAATTTTTTTTTTTGGGCAAAGATGTAAAGATCTACGTGATGTAAATATTTTTATTTAAGTACGAAAATATCATATATTAAATCAAAATTACAAACATTCTATATATATATATATATAGCTTGCCCCCCTCCCCCAGTCTGAAAAAATTTTCGGATTCCGCCACTCCAATAAAGCAACAACGACCACCAAAAGATATATGGAAGCCTCTTGACCATAATGGCTTCAAAACAAACTATGATTGTGTAGTGTTTTAAGATTCGAATGAAGCGTAGCTTGAAGTTGTAACATGCAATTGTCATGGGGAAAGTTTTAGCTTCTCTGTCAAAGAAGACTCCTTTGCCATCTAGTGTGGTGATTCTAGAGATTCTAGTCACTAGACGGGCTTTTTCTCCACAAAAAAAAAAAAAAAAAAAAGGTTACAAGACGGGCTATTAAGTTTGCTCATGAGATCTGAATTCACCATTCCATTTTTTTTAAGGCAACAACGAGATTGCTGTTAATGTACTTCGTAATGGAGATATGCTTAGCTCTTCTTGATCACTTGATAAAAGACACTTTGTTTTTCGCTGACGTTTTTTAAAGCTACTTGATAAATAACTCAAAAATTGTCCAAGTATAGGGGCTGAACTCTAAGCAATAAGACTACGTACAAGGAACTTATCTTGGAGGTGAAACCACTATTAATTAAGTGCTGAGCTAAAGCCTAAAGGCCCTCAACCATTAGTGACACATGTTCTTGTGTATGATTGCATGAACCTACTTGTTTGGCACTGGTAGGTCGAGGTCAAACATGTTTTTTTTCTGGAAGCAACTTTTGTGTAAAACCAGCTCACAGAAATATGACAGGAACCAGGAAGATCGAACAAGTTCACTTTTATAATGAGCCACCCAATTTTATTGTATCATATCATATCTTTTGCGAGAAATCATGCTCCAAACATCCTTAAAACAATCATATATATAGACCTTTGTATTGAATAGTACTAGATTCTCTATTTACAGCCAAATAAAAAAATTGCTACTTTAAAATGTGGAGTACTCCATTCACATGGAGGTGTTTGTGTTTCTCTTTACTGGTTGGAGAAAAAATTAACAACCTTTTTTTATTTATTTTTTTTCCCTAGAGTAATTTATTTACCTAACAAATGATGGCAACCCCTAGTTTTGCACGTTAAACACCATAATGCATTATTACTATTCGTGTTGAATTGATTATAGCTAGGTGATTATATATGTTGAAAAATGTCATATACTGCCTTCAAATCATGATGTTTAACAAGTGGATACCCCTCTAATGCCTGAAAAAGGGAGAGATTCACATTTAAACAATGAGAATAGTTTATGATTAGGAAGTTCTCAATTCATCTCCTCTTCCTTTCTTGAGCATAGAATAATCTTTTGGGAAATTGAACTGTAATTGTTTTATTTGAGTTTTAACTTTAGTGATTATAGGATACCTCAGATTGGTATTGGATTGGATATGAGTGTGTACATGCTAAATCACACAATAAGCATGTACTAGGTCAATTCATATAGTAACTTGGTTAGTCATTTTGGGTATAGTGTAGATGTGGTAGTGCTTTCTTGAGATATTATAAATGGTATTAAAGCCAATTTAGTAATGTTACATGCCTTGAGAGCCCTATGGTGCAATGTATGTAGACTACAATCGAGTATAATGCAGGTGTAGTAGAAAAGATTTTCTCCATTGGTGACATATTATGTTGGCCTTACTTATGCAAAAGCTACTATGAATAAATAATAGTGGCATATGCCAATTTTCGGAGGATTTTCTCCTTGTTTGACTGGACTCAATACAGTGCAAACACATATTTAAAATTGACCATTGCATTGTATTTTGTTGAGTGTACTGAAGCATTAAACGACAGATTTACCATTTCTCCTCAAGAGAAAGAAAACTCCTTAAAAAAATTTATGAAGGGTTATCCAATTAATAATAAGCCCTGAATAATCACATCATCTCTATTAAGCATATATTAATATTGTACTTAAATGTTAGTCAATTTTTAGTGTTAAGTGTACCAATGGACTTGTAAACTAACAATTTTTACGTGTATGAGACGAGTTTAGCATATTTGTGTGTGTGTGTTGTTTTTTTTTTTTTTTTTTTTTTTTGATTTGGAATAGGGGAAGGGGAAATCTAGACTAAATACTTAGCGGAATGGAATAAAGACTTAAACTCACACGCCAACTCCAAAACTGCATGCGGCAATTTTAATTATTAAATTGCATGAGGCTAAGGTGTATTTGGGGTTGATTTATTTATTTATTTATTTTTTTTTTGGAGATTTTTTGTGTCACTATTATAATTTCCCTATTTTAATAGTGAAACTTTTTCTTATTTACCACTAATGAACATAAGTATCTTACCAAATTATAGAGAATTTATTTACGAACTTATGCAATCTAATTTCAAGTTTATTTAATACATTTCTATATGTATATTAACAAAAACATATTATATATACTTAAATTAATCATTATATACCAAGTTTGTTTACAAGCTTCTTATTATGTTTGAGCTCAGTTTGTTTAATAGTAAATCTAAATTTAGGTTTGAACTTGGTTCATTGCTAAATAAACAAATATAAACAATTTTTTTTTCTTTTGAGATTATAAACAATTTGATTCATTAACAATCTTACTAAAAGGATGGCGTTGTTGTTGATAAGAGTGAGAAAAATAAGAGAGAAGAAAGCAGGAGAACGGTGAGAGTTCTAGAATAAGTAGACAGATGTTCTAACATGTTAATAGGTTATTCTATATATAATATATAGGGTCAAATGCAAAGACCCCCTATGGTACGTGTCAGAATGAAAAATGCCCTTATGCTATAAAATTGACTTTTTAAACCCTTGTGGTAATTAAAATAACATAATTAACCATTTTGTTAAACTTTTGTCACTTTTATGAGATGAAAAATGACCATGTGGGCATCAAATTAATGAGCCAAAATAAGTGCATCGTAATTGATTTCTGCCTAAAACATGGTCATACGGTCATTTTATGCACATTAAAAATGACGAAGATCAATAAAAATGTCATTTGTGTGTTATTTCTAATAAAATAAGGATTAAAATTGTAATTTTATAGTACAAAGGGTGTCTTTTATGAAACAGGCTTGGGTTCAATGCACAAAAGCACTGGACCCATTGAGATATTGATACATGTCAACATTCCAATAGGTTTAGTGCTTTTGTGCACTAGATCTAATCCTTACCCGTTTTTTATAATGATCCATATTGAGGTCTTATCGCATTTGTTATGTGTACCTGCGAAGGGCGAGCATTCCTACCGGGGCCCTGGCCAAGTGGCAAGCGTGATGGTCTAGAACTTCCCACTTCTAGTAAATAATGGTGAATTGTAATATATTTGATTTTGGAACTTTGGATCAACCTTTTACAAGGATTTTTAAGTTAAATTAAGGGAAAGATAGAATTACAAAAAATTGTGAAAATTTCCTATTAGTTTGTGATAGTTTGGTTTCGTTTTTATCGTGTATAATTTGAGCATGCGATCACTAACTATATTCAAAGCAAAATCATAGCAAGAAGTCCCTGTCCATCTTCATTCTCAAAAAAAAAAAAAAAAAATGGTCCCTGTCCATCAAGGGAAAAGGAAAAAATTAAAAGCAAGATACTAATCGACCCTACTTTAGAATAAAAGCGTGAAATGTGGAAAAAAGAAAAAAAAAAGGAGTATGAAAGTTGGTAATTTTTGTGTAAAGCCATATGATTTGGCCAAAAGGGGATCAGGAGTGGAGAAGGGGGTGCTCTAATTCTTTTGCCATCTGTAAATACTTAATAACCTCTAAGACTAATCTTGATTTCCAAAATTCCTAATCTACTTTCCATTGTAATGATGATTTTTTCTTTTTGGATCTTTTTTTTTTTTTTTTTATAACTTTTTTGAGAATCTTTTTTGGACAATGCAATAATTACAACAATGAGCTAGGGGATTTGATCTTGGGTATTCTCTAAGAGAAGATTATTAGGTATTCTCAGAGTATAATGATGTGGAGAAATTATAAGATTCATATGGTGGACACGTGATGTGGTCCACCATTCCACTAAAAAACTTCCACTT